>NC_092629.1:87414191-87736691 GCF_039555335.1 Amphiura filiformis
TTTTAAAAACAAGTCTTCTTATTTAAGCCATTTACTTTCTAACAATACCAGCTAATGGTATACTCAATAGGAAACAACGATATTTACTCAACGGAATACACGTTGAAATAGTTGTAGAATAAATAATATAAGAAAATGTAACGACGACCTGTTGTATTAAACATACAATGATTGATGGGGTCATGAACCGTAGTAGAGCTCGCTCATACTCGATATTGTATTTTGGTGCATTCGTAGCGTAGTGATTTGGAAATTGACATAATGTCAATTTCTAAATTAACATATGTCGATTACATTTTGAATTTTTCTGGCGGTAATTTCAGCCAATGAGGCGGAAGGCCAGTTGCAGCAACCAATAAACAGTAATAAATTCGACTAGTTTTCAAATAATAAGCATATGGCGGATTTCTCGCAAAGGTAATTTGACATATATGTATTTCCACGGAAATTAGCTTACTTATGTCGATTACAAGTTCTGCTATTGGATGAAATCAACATATGTCGATTTTCACTGAAAAGAAATTGACATATGTCAATTTGTCTATTTATGGCAGCGATCGCACGTCATATACGTAGGCCCATAGACATACCACCTAGAGCTAGACCACTCCCTCGGGTCCGTGGAGAACGACTGGTAATGTAGATTACATAGCGATTACAAATCAACCCAATACACGCACCACCTCAATGCCTTCGGCAAAATATTTCCCTAAATATCGCAAAGTAGTTTGATTGACAGATTTCACCTCTGACCTCGATCACAAACATAGCTGCGCCCAGTGGGACATTCACTGGACTGCTGCCCCTCAGTCGTCCAACCGAAGCATACACAATACGTGCGAAGTGTAGACGGCTGATTGGAATTAGTCTGGGACATTCACACACACACAAAAATGCAATACACACGATAGTTGTGAAAATCAATCGCATTATTTGCCCGTTTACCGACGTGCTTTGACAAGTTTGCAATAGGTTGTATCGGAGAAGCAAATAATAAGATGGACGAAGGACAAATATTGCCACGGACATCGAATCCGCATCGAATAGACGGCGAAAAACATGACGAGATATCGAGATTTGTTCCATTGACTACCATGTACTGCACTGCCCGTATGTTTTCATATGCATCAATTGATCATACCTTTGTCTGTGTGTACAGCTAGCTGAGCATGCTGTATGTTGGATTGTGTTGCTTGTTGTGTACACGACTCTGCAAGGTGGGTTTCTTTTATATAACCAATATTATAATATTTACACTTTTTACAGTAATTTCTTGGCCAAACTGGAACACTAAAACGCTAGCCCTAGTGCAGTGGCTCCGCGATAAACACACGCGAATATAGCGTGGTACAGAAGAAAGCATACACACGCCTTACATTGCGTACACGCTTAGTACGCTACAAGGACGCAACGCACATGTTCCAGTTTGGCCAAGAAAATACTGTAAATATTATATATAGTCTATTAAGTCTACCGTTCACAAACACTTGTTAGGGGGCATGATGCAAAAAGGGTGGCCCTGAATTTTTTTGACCCTCTCTAAGGGGGGTGGGGGAAAAGGTGATGACCACAAATTTTCTTGGAAAATTGAGTTTATATGCTTTTCTATGGGGTTGACCCATAAATAAAAAGAAAAAAAGGGAGGTCCCTGGAATTTTCGAGGTCTGTAAAGCCTGGGGGCACTCCAACTTTGGAGGTGACGCGTATGTAGGGCTGTTAAGACCCCTTTTTTCAGCATCGCTGTCACCCAAAGACCCCATATTTTTTTTACGAACACATGCTTTAGCTCCGCGCTCTGTCACCCAAGACCCCTATTTTTCCATTTGATCTGTCACCCAAAGACCCTTACAAGTTCAGTTTGAACAGCAACTTTCATTTACCACTGATTTTGTTACTTATTTTGAAAAAATAAAAAGAAATTTGAAGCCATTTAGAACTAGAAAATCGATTTTCGAGGTTTTTGTGGCGCTGTTTTTGTTCTCACCCAAAGATTCCATTAAAAAAGAGGTCATGTTCTCACCCAATGACCCCATCTTTTTTACATTTTGCTCTCACCGAATGCCAAAAATCATGCTCTCACCCAATGACCCCATATTTTTTACATGTTGCTCTCACCGAATGCCCCTTAGTGCGAAAGCACCAGCCCTACACCTATATCCATTTCAAATTGAAGTGCCCCCAGGCTGTAAAGTCCCCCTTACAAGTGTTTGTGAACGGTCCTTTACATTTAATTATTTTGTTTAAAAAGGTGATGATTTAACTAAAAAAAATGAGGGGTCTTGCCACCATGTCTGTATATCAAAAATTAGCTAAGTTTATGGGCAAATGACTGTTTTCAAATTCGGCATATTTCTGCAGCCATCATTGACATAGGGGCTGTGCAATAATTATGAACCGGGGGATTTCCAAACGGCTCGCCAAAAATCACTTGCCCCCCCTTCTTGCCCCGCCAAAATTTGCTTCCCCCTCTCGGCCTGCCAAAATTCTTTGCCCCCTTTGCGTATGCCAAATTTTGGGATCCCAATTTACAAACCTCAAATGGTCTAGATATATGTTGCGAGCGCAGCGTGAAGGAACATTTACGTATTTAAGCGTTTCCGTCCTGTTTTCCATAAGCCTTTTATTTAAAAAGCGCCCCATGAACGTGTGCCAAAATCGTTTGCCCCTCCCTCTTGGCTTGCCAAAAATTGCTTGCCAGGCCACCCTCTCTGCTCGCCAAACATTTCTTGCCCCCCCAATTTTATCCTCCCCAGGGCTCATAATTATTGCACAGCCCTTACTCAGTTACTGTACAAAATTTATTCTGCAACCTACTACAGGAATTTTTAATAAATCGTGGCAATGTGATTTTCAATTTTAAAAGCGAGTGCATCCGAGTTAAAAGAATGAAACTAAAAGCATCGCTGGATGCAGGCTGTCGATGGTGAAAAGGCAGTCTATAATCCTGATACATGGATAATAATTTGTAATTTATCATTGGCTAATATTATTTTACATTTTATTTTATTCTCATTTCCAGGTGCAGTAGAACAACTGAGAATAATGGCGCAATTCTTGAAAGACCGAAAAGATAATGATTTGGAAGTGAACAGCTGGCATCTGTAAACTATCTGTTGCATGCATTTAAAACTCTCCCAACATGCTGCTGGACCAATAAAGTCAACAATTTAAAAAAAAGAAAAAAAATCTTATCTGGAGGTTTAACATTTTAAAAGAAATTAAATACTTGCATAGCAATACATGTTGTGCATAAACTAACTACATGCACGATGCAGTAGTAATTTAGTAAATATGAACTCCAATTATAATAAAAATTCCTTTAAAAAGGAACAGGGCGAACAAATGAGGAAGTGTCAAGATAAAGGTGTAGTAAGGAATCAAATTTGATTAAAAAATGAATAGGTTCTTGTCAATTATTAAAGTTTAAGCTACTTAGAACATAATTTGCACTTGAATGAAAACATCCATTAGTTCATTCTGTTGAATGCCAATAGTGAGTCTCCCCCATATTTCTACTTTTCATGTTGCTCCGGTTCCTCAAAAAGTGACACTGACAAGTGATGCCTACAAGTACAATGCAGAGTTCCTTGTAGACTGTAAATTATAGCACAGAATGATTGGAAATGTTCAATGTGCAGGCATTTTTATTTGGTTCGCCTCAAGTTCAGTAGGCCTAATGACATCAATGTCTTTTCGCGGTTGTGGTATTAGAAACCAACTAAGGCTCTCACCAATTCTGAGTTCCCGCCTGTTCTTGGCCTACCCGGTTCAAAGTACCTGAAAATGGCAATTTTTTTTACAAAATTTGAAAAAATAACCTGGCAGTTAACATGGCCTTAAATTACTCAGGTGTTATTCGAGGTTGGAAACCAGAGAAATACTGCTATATAAAAAAAAAAATAAAAATTGGATGAAGTTGTACATTTTAATTACTTTTGCTTCTATTGAACAGCTAGCAATGCATACTAATTCAATGTGTCCCTGCCTGTTCAATAGAAGCAAAAGTATTTTTTTTTTTTTTTTCGCAAATTAAATCAGGTACCGGTACCCAAGTACATACGGTAATTACCTGTTAGTTGAGAGCCCTAAAACCAACATTGTACATGTGCGCTCTACGCAATGAACTTTACGAGTGCGATTCAATACTCCACCCCGGCCAAAAAAAATTTGCACCAACGTCACTACCGAACTTGAGTCAAACTAGGGTTCCGGTGGGTGTGTGTGTGGGGGGGGGGTGGCAGTGATGGGTAAGGTGTACCTTCATTCCAATAATGATGCAAATATGATGAGTATCCACTTCAAGGGTTTAAGTCCAGAAGGCCCCAATTGCAATAGCTGCCATGTAGACATTTCAGTAATTTTTGCATTATGTAGTGTACATATCTAATATATGACACCTGGCAGCTATTGCAGATAGGGCCTTCTGGTCCTAAATCTTCGACTTGTAAATGCTTTATTATTGGCAGACAAACTATTTCTTTCATGAAGACTAGCATTGGCAGGTGTCAGTCAATACTAGTCTTTTGTGAAAGTACCATATTAAGTAGGGCTTGAATTGCAGTGAGGCCACCAAGGCCATTGCCTGCCCTATTTCAGTTTCGGCCTTGGTTCCCCATATCTTTGTCATTTTCAAGGCATTCTTCATCACTTGTTGGCCTTGGTGCCCTTGCTAGTCTTTTGAGAAATTGGGAAGGCTTGTGTGCAGGCCTCGAATTTCAATGTGCTTTTTTTTTGGGGGGGCACCCATTTCAAGCCCCCCAAAAAAAACATTGAAATTTGAGGCCTGCACACAAGCCTTCCCAAAAGACTAGTGACTGCCAATAGACAAACAAATGATCTTTTTGTACTTGCAATTCATTACTAAAGTTATTTTTACACTATATAAAAAAGACTATATAAATATACACTATATAAAAAAGTATGGTGAATACGCAGAGGAGGCTTAAAGGCATTCCTACAATGCACTATGATTGGGAAATTTGATCAATATAACCTAATTTTAAAGGCAAAGTCCCCATTGCCACACACACAAAATGGTAATTTTAAAACTGCAGCCAACAAGCTAATAGTTGAGACTTAGGACTGATATTTGATTTTCTTACAGGAAACATTCATATTGTCCCACTGCATTAATTTTATTCCTAAGTCTTGATGTTATGAATGTTAAATAATAGGATGAAAACACCAGATATTTGCACACAATTCCAAATGCAAGGCATGATCAACTGTACCACATGTGTACAAAAGCCAGACATACAAGGTCAGAAACCCCATTGGGTTGTGGGAATGTCTTTAAACATCCTCTGGTGAATACGGCCGGTATGTAGTTTTGATCACTGTTTATTTTGAGATTTGTAAGAAATTTAAAAAATAAAAAGCACTATTTTTTAATTAAAAAGTATGAAGTTCTGTGTTTGCTTGTGTTTGGCATCAATAAACAATCAAACCAAAATAGTTCATCACACCTACTAAATAATTTTTTACTAGCCTTTACTATTGTGTGATGGAAGAAGATATATAGTATATGTTTCTACAAATTCCTCAATCAGTCTACTAGTGATTGTAATCAGAGACAAGTCCAAAATTGGATTAAAACATTTAAATGAAATTTAACTGAATTCTAATCTATTCTTAAACACTTGAGAATGTTCCTGCAATCTTATTGGTTCTTACCCGTGTGATACGACATGATATCACACGGGTCAGCGTGTGCATCGACGCGATAGGCGTACTCGCTATTCGAAGGGGCACACCACTAAATAATCGTCCCATTGAAATACACGTGAAAACACAAGAAAGTAAACTCGTTTTTCTACCCTTTTGCCTAAAGTTGAGAAAATGGCGTATGGATTTTCTAAAAGTATAAAGTCTGAAATTTAATAAAAATTTATTTTTGGGGTCCCTTCAGTCGAACTTTTGAGCTACGGGCACCCTGAACAGCGCCCTCACAATTTCAGCCGATAATTTCGCCTCTTTACCAGTTCCGGCCTTGGTATTATTCCGACAGCCTGTCACTAATTCACAATCGATTTGAAACATTTTTGGAACAGATTTTTAATGTTGAGGTCCTACTCTATTCTTTTCATAAAAACAAGCACGATTCACTTAAATTCAGTACCCTCTAGAGGCTGATATATTTCGCCCAGGTGCTATTTTTTACCGGGACTATACAAGGTTACACCAAATGCGGAAGGATTTAGTGTAGTGCCCCCTTTGAATCAATTGGAGGCGCATAGCAACAATGGGACTGATCGATTTTAAGCCCTAGGTATAATGCCTTGCAAAAAGTAGGATTTAATTTGATTAAAATTTGTAATTCTTTTGATATTTTATTTGAATTGAAGTGTTTAAGAATGAGGTTAAAAGGTATTGTTTTTTAGCCGCTGTCATGCATCTATCATCTCATATAACACGGGCGAGTTCGGGCGACATCATTATTTTTGTTTTACTTAAAAAAATGATGTCGCCCGTGTTATATAAGACGATAGATGCACTCCAGCGGTTAAAAACAATACCTTTATTCTCTAATTAGAAACATTCAATCTAGAATTCAATCTAATTCGATTTTTAAAATCGCTTTGATTTTTTAAAATCCAATTCGATTCAATCTAATTTGATTTTAATTTAAGGGGTTAAAAATCAATCTAAGCAATTTTTAATCCCTTCAATTAAAATTGAATTAAATTATATTCTAATCTGTCTAGATTGAATATTTCTAATACTAGATCTGCATAATTATTTAAACATTCCATTACACCTAATTTATGAGTCCCGACTTTTAATACTAGTATTGTTCTTCAATTAGCAACATAGTGAAGTGCGTTTCTGAACTCCGTTATTTCAGTCCTTTGTTTTGTCTGCCTCTGCTGCAAAAAGCGACATGGAATGGCTCACAGGGGCATTGGTCACTGGTGACTGGCAGTTGGTTGTTACTTGTACAGTAGCTCTCATCTTTTGGCAGGCCTGAACCGGGGGTCTGTAAAGGAAAATAGGATTTTAGAAAATTTGTTAGGGTAGAGCTTGGACAGTGGCACAATACCTCCAGCATGTTACAGCAGCTTCGTTTGAAATCCTTGCCCCCACTCACACTTCCCCAAATGAACACATTCTTCAATAAAAAATCAGCATTTCCCCAGCCCCCTTTGGTGGTGGTGGCAGATTTACCCCCAGCTACATGTAATTGTTCTCTTGATTGCGGAAGTCTAGTTTCGTCACTGGAGAATGTTACCCTGCACCCCCCCTGTGGTGCGGTGTCATTGAGCACTGAGTGATTTCATTTATGGGGCAAATTATTAACCCCCCTAGTTGGTCGCACACCACAGGGTTCATTTAGGTGTCATATTTGGGAACGTTCACAAACACTTGTAACAGGGGGGCATAAAAAGAAAAATTGCCGGGGGGGGCTTTAAAAATTTCACCTTAATTTTTCTTGTAGAACATTATTACACTATTTTCTATAGGGTTGACATTCATTAATCATGGCCAAAAAGGGGGCCCTGAAATTAATATTAGGTCTGAAAGTGGGGCCCTGAAAAATATTTCCGACCCCCGAAGCTGAGAGGGGGGGCAAATGATTTTTGGCACACATTCTTGGGGCGCCTTTTAAATAAAACGCTCTAAAAAGGCTTAGGAAAACCGTAAGGAAACGCTTAAATATGCCAATTTTCCTGCTTGCTGCATTCGCAACATGTAGGCATATAGACCATTTTAAGGTTTGCAAATTGGGATCCCAAAAGATTGGCATGTGCAAAAGGAGGGGGGTAAATATTTTTTGGCGGGCCAAGTGATTTTGGCATGCCGTGGGGGCAAGCAATTTTGGCAAGCCGTTTGAAATTCCCCCCTGCAGGGAGCTCATAATTATTGCACAACCCCTAAATGCAGTTTTAAAAATATTTAACAAGCAAAAAATTACACGTACAGTAGTAGTATAAATGCATACTTCATCAAAGAGGTAAACAAATCAAGTGTTTTGTATTTTGAAGGTGGTTAGGGGCTGGCATTTTCTTCGGAAGGGGGTCCCAAAAATACAAAGGGGTCATAGAATTTTCAGACTAAAAATAGGGGTTATAATTTTGTTAACACCCAAAATAGGGAGGTTATAGAATTATTAAGGGCTGGTGACTCAAAATTTTAGCGCGCTACGCGCGCATTCTTTGACTTCACAATCGAAATGTGCGTACAATCTATGCAAAATGTTTGCGTGCAACGCGCGCCTTGTTTACACTTACAATAAAAATTTTAACACGCTCAATGCACTTTCTTCACTATAAAGTTTTGGTGCGCGCCGCGCCTTAGTTCCGGCAATAAATAATTTGTCTTGAGTCTGTGTAGATGAAAGGGGGGGGGGGGGGATTAAAAAATTTTCAACCAAATTTAGGGGGGTCGTTAAAAATTTTGCCCGCGATAGGGGGGGTCATAAATTTCTCCGGTCACCGACATATTTGGGACCCCCCCATTTCCGAAGAAAATGCCAGCCCTAGGCCCCTTATGTGTGGGAATTCTCTTAACTAAAATCTAAATTAAGGGGTGGTGCAATAATTATGTGTACCCCAGGGGTGAATTCTCAAAATGGTCTGCCAAAAATCGCTTGCCCCCCCTGGCCGTGCCAAAAACCTTTGCCCCCCCCTTTTGATGTGCCAAAAAATCTTTGCCCCACCCCCCCTTACACATGCAAGATTTTGGGGAACCCGAATTTAAAACCTTAAATTGCCTTATCATATAGTGCGAGCAGGAAATTTTGCATATTTGAACGTATTCCTAACGTCATTTTTCCTATGCCTTTTTAGGGCGTAATATAGAAACGGTGCCCAAATATCTGTGTCAAAAATTGCTTGCCCCCCCCCTTTCGACCTGCCAAAAATCACTTGACCCCCCCCCCCCCTTTTGACCTGCCAAAAATGCTTGCCCCCCCTTTTGGCCTGCCAAAAACAAAAATCTTTGCCCCCCTATAATCCCCTGCCCCCCAGGGTGCACATAATTATTGCACCACCCCTAACAGGTTTGGACGTTTTCTTTTGTAATGAAGACATTTGATATAAATAAAAAAACACTCGTTGGGAGACACTCAGTGATAAAGTGCATTTTAGGGTATGAACTCGTGAAAATACTATCTCAACATTGCCGAATTCCACAGTCTTGCACTACTGGCGAAGGGAACAGAATCCGAAACCGCGGACAAATACCTCGTAATTGTTACACTCGTAAGGCCAAAATTTCCATTCTTAACTATTTAAATGGAAAAGAGAGTGTATACCACACATGGACGAGTCGATTTACGAGAAAAATTTACAAAATATTGTTGTATAATGCCGAGACTAAAGTTTAGCCTAGCCGAAAGCTTGAGATTCCCATTGAGTTTAATACGAACCTGTCGATTCAATTGACCATTATACCAAAAACATGCCCACATTTCAACTCGATTTTCTACCAAACTGGTAGTAGATCTCCTACAATTTTTTTATTTTACATAAATGAAAGTGTTATTTACCTAATATATCCATTTCAGTCGAGATCTACGACTGGAATTCCTGTAATTCGTTGCCAAATATTGGTAATTTCCTCATTTTGCACCACACAAAGCAATGGAAAACGTTACTTCCGGGTCGCCGAGAAGGAAGGAAAAGTAGGCGGGGCTTGTGAGAAAAACTTCTAGAATCGTTTGAGCCTGGTTTGAGCCGGGACGGTAGAAACACCGAGTGCATTAAAAGTAACGAACCCAATGTGGTGGTGTGCAATACACGGACCCTCCCAGTCTGTAGGCAATTTGACTTCCAGCTCCCACAAACTGCTGGAAGTTTACTTTTACGGATTTGGAGTCACGCAATCTTTCTATATACCACGTCCATGTTTTCACTACATTAACGTTTGTGTAAGCGACTAAACAACGATATTGTATCCGACCAATCAACGCAGCTTGGCAGCGCGGGGATATTTGAAAAGGCTTCCCTAGCTAAATAATGTGCAAACATTTGCAAACCGCACGCGATAATGTACGCAATATGGACAATAGGCCTAAGTCCGAGTCGAGTGGTTGCCTTTTATTATTGCGCGTACCATGGGTCTATCAGACGCGTGCCACTTGAGCTCAATACCTCTCAGTTGTTGACAAGTGTCCCATCCGATCTTGGGTCACATCCCGCGGCATAGCTTTGTGCTACCATATTTGAATTGAAACTGGGGCGGGGCTTTCGTAATTGACATCGGAATCACCGTGCTTTCACGAATATTTGGAAGTGAGATCTCTAACAGATTGGACCAGTCTCGGAATCAGCGCTCAATGGACTTTCGCGTTCACTTATAATACGAGTATATTTCTATATTGCTGCATGGTTGACTGTGGTGGGTGTAATTAGTGGCGTCGATTTGTGGATGAAGAGGAATGGGTTTTGGCATTGAAGAAAATAAGGGGGGGGAGTTGGCATTTTTTTTTTAAGGCATTACGTAATTATTTATTGTTACATTATCCAGAGATGGAACCGAACCGAGACTGGGGGCCAGTCTACACCTAGACCTGTAACTGCCCATCCCTAACCATGGCAGTAGGTGAAGCCACGTATCCAAGGTGATTTTGGTCGGGTGGTCGGACGCGGAGAAATAAGCGTTCATGTCTGGAACGAAAAACGCGATCGTTTGCGTGATTGCTGCGCCGTTATCGCCCGCGTCAAACGCAACATGTTCTGCAGACGCGAACATGTCTGCTTGTTTGCGTCCGGGTTGCGTCCTTGTCAAAATCGTTGCTAAGCAGTGTTGACTTCACTACGCAAACCAAAGTTATAGGTCTAGGTTCTTGTTTGTCTGGGCGTAGGCCTACGCATGGTAAGGCAACATTAAGTGCGTCCATACCATGCGCCGCATGCAATGCGCGTGAAACCATGTTGCCGTGTACGCGCAGGTGCTTGACTCGCCACTTACCGCGCGTGTTGGACACCGCTTGCATTTGACGCGTTTGCTGTCATGACCTGACCCATAAGGTTATTGACCTCAACGGCCTAGCAACCGACCATTTTTTTGTTATTTCCATAGTGATTGAATAGTTTTGCAAAAATGAACGTCAGATGGTTTAATGGCATTGGTTAGAAGTCACTATACTTATTGGTGCTTTTGTGCGAGAAGCAATCAACAGTTATTGGTGCCAGATTGGTAATCGTAATCTGGATTATACAAGCAGCAAAAGTTACCACTGACTGTGTAATCTGAAAACTAGCTCGGCAACTATGGATTGTATTGCGCATGCGCATAGCAATGATGCTTGCTTCTAGGAAACTTGGAACAGCTCAGCAGCATCAGCCGTCGGCATCAGCTAGCAGCAATGACAGACAGCCTGACGATATGCGATGAGAGAACTCTTTTAATTAAAAGTCTTTACTAAATCATATAGGCCCTAATCATTCAGAAAATATTTGCGATTAGTTTGGAAAGGTAGTCGAGGAAAATGCTGTCAGCCCGTACGTACAATTCTGTTCGCCTTCGTTACCGGGCTTCGTTAAAACTTACATTAGGCCCTTCGCACTTGATTATTAGTTTCCTGTTAAAAATTTTGAAAAAGGGACGATCGAGGTGACTTTTAATTATTAATTATTAATTATCTTTTATTTTCTTTATTTAGTTTGAACTATTACAAGCAACTATTGACTCATTTTGACTAGAGCGGGCATTTAATTATTTCACAACAATATTTGATTTTATAAATAAGTGAAGGTGGAGTTGTACTCTTTGTTCATTCATCATTTATTGCTGGTATTATTAAAGTCAGAAAATGGTAAGTAGAAGTAGTTGAAAGTTATTTTAAAGGAGAAAATTAGAAATAAAAATAAAATAATTAATTATTTTGAGATTTTCAATTTTGGACGCGGGCGGTAAACAGGAAACTAATAATCAAGTGCGAAGGGCCTTACAAGTTTTAAGCTTACCACCACCCAATGCACCACCATCGTCTTTTTTCATCACGCATTCTGTCGGTCCGGTTCACGTCACTTCCGGTTGATGATGTTCGAGTGAAAACAAGTCCCTGATTCGATTTTTGTTGATGATTTCTGTCATTGATGTAATGTAAATTTCGATCGCAAATAGTCAGTGGAATCAAACAACCGTTTCTAACTCTTCAGAGTGAAAGAAACTTACTTGATTTACCGTTTATATACTGACAAACTTAAAATTAAATTCCATGGTCGAGTGTCGTTTTTTTCCGAAATTGAATGTCACTCCAGCAACATCGCTATGTAGCCTCCTTCACAGCCGGTTTCTGTTGTTCACAACAAACCGTGAGCCACATGCAGTTTGGGCCCGAGACTAGAGATAGCCCGGATGTCCGACCGACAGAATACCGGCCTACTACTACCGGCTACCATGATGACTAAATCCTAGTACGCCGCAACGTTATGCAAGATTTCAGGTCGCAAATTTGGTAAGATCCTGTCTAAATTATTTTTTAATTTAATGTACTCACTCAATGCTAGCTCCATGGCTCCATCAGTCCCGGGCATCAGTCTTGACATGTGCTTCCAAGCATGCAATTGCAAGTTCCAGACTGGCCAGAAACATGCATGGCCCTATAGAAAAAATATTAAATTTGTGTACATCGTGGAACATTCAATTACGCTTGTTACTCCGCAACTAATAATGCTAACTACACGCGCGTACAACGCTACTCTACGCGTCCATATTACTTGCGAGGCTATCTGCGTACAACTGCTTACTACGCACAGCCACGCAAAGTCAAAGAGTACATGTATGTTCAAGGCCGGGGTTCAAAAATGTACACGAATTTGATAATTTTTCTATAGTTGTTCTTATAGGGCCATGAAAACCGGAGCCCTTTACACAATATATTACATGTATAAAGAACAGATTTTCAAGGAAACCTACATTATAATACATATGTTGGATACTTCACGTGACATTATGACTGACCCAAATATATGATTTATTTTTGTGATGAGAATTGAGATAATCGCACATGGTCTAGCTGAGACCGAGATTTTGATAGCAGTTTCACATATTCAAAGCTGCTCTATCATGAGACTATGCTGGGAAAATTGATACATTAAAAGTTGGCTGAATATTTTTGATGAAAGTCAAGATGTAACTTTGCTACGGAAAGTGCTATGACCACGGCTCGAAAAATGTTAATTTCCCGGGAAGCAAGCTAAATTTCCCACAATTTATAGCATGTTTTTATATACAAAAAGACACATTTCCCTCCAAATACCAGAATTTCCCTCCAAACACAAAAATTTCCTGGGAATGAGCTTCCCAAATTCCCCACTTTTTTCGAGTCATGGCTATGACAAAACGGTTCAAGTTTTGGCTTTCTTTACTAAAGGGCTTTTTGATACGGTAGGCTATATATTTTGATGTGGTTTGATAGCAAATTTGAATTCACCTTTCATACCTAACAGACCATTGTGTGCAAAGTGCTCATAAATTTGCAATTTTGTACCATATTTTGGCCCAAAACAATAACATGGTGTTTTTGGGGCTAAAAAGTAAAATGGAAGATGCACCTGGGGCAATTTTGGTGACAGGGCCCGGCCCATCTGGCCCAATGGTAAATCCGGCCCTATATCTTCTCTGGTTTCATTCTGGTGTACCAGAACATTCAAATTCTGTCGGTCGGACATCCGGGCATGAACCGGCTGACAATAGCACTGGAGTGAAAACAACATTCGCATTCACTTAAAGTGTATCACAAGCTATTAATTGTGCCAGGTTCAACTCACTACAAATAAAAATATGCGATAAGTTGTTTTCACTCCAATGCACAAATGGATGTGACGTGGTACCGACCAAGAGAATTTCACAATATATTTGCTGAACAAAAAAAAAAAAAAAATTTATTTGGTACGGTACCCGAAGTATCGGTAATTAAAAACGTTATATAGTACCGGCACCAGGGGGCTATACCGAAGTCAAAATGACTTTTTTGGTTATTTTTGTTTGTAAACAGTTTTTTTTTAGTTCTAATCTATCTCAACATGAAATGACAAAATTTTTGGCCGGGTGTCCGAGAAAAAAGTGTGCAACCGCCCTCTTGTGTCAGTGTCACCATACCTTATCATTGTGGAGGGAGTGGATTCGAGTACAAAATCCTTCAAAGTAGTCCTTTTCTGGCATGTTGAGTATGATTTTGGTGTAATGCAGTGTTGGAATTAAGCATTTTTTTGTGCGTAGCAAAATTTGCTTTCATTACTTTTCTCTTAGTAGGCCTACCTTCACATTATACCGTACTTCAGTGTGTAATTCTATGGCATGAAAAAATGCTACTCAACTCCAAAATTGTATAGCAAATTGATGAAATTGTGTAGCATTTTGCTATGCGATACCAGCTATTTCCAACGCTGTGTAATGTATGTACATGAGCTCAAAATACCTAATTTTGGAAGTTTCATAAAAGTGACATTTTGGGTCAAAATTGAGCATGAGGGCACTTTTCATGATTTTTCACAAGTTTATGTCCATTCGCTGTTTTTTTGTGTCTATTTTTGCATTTTTCTGAAAAACTAATTATGCAGTGGTACCTAACAAAAGTTATTTATATTTGGGGCAAGGAATTCAATTACTACACTGGAATTTCAGTGACCCAAGACAAGCGGTTTGTTATCTATGACAAGAAATAAGGTACCGTTTACGGTGTACCTCATTTCATATACTGAACCGCTTGTCTTGAGTCACTGAAATTTCAGTGTAGTACGGTAATTGGATTCCTTGCCCCAATGATATAGGCCTACATAACTTTTGTTACAGTGTGTTATTATTTTTTGAGAAAATTTACCACAGGGGTGTAGTAGTACAGTACCCTTAAGTTTTAAATAACTATGAAGATGATAACCTCCGTAGCACCTTCGATACTGCTATACAAATACATGGGGGTCAACGACCTTTTATCAATCATTATGTACAATCCAATGGTGGCATCCAAATGAACATTCTGATGAGTGTTGCGGACAAACTACTTCTGCTAAAAAGCTCAAATTTCTTGAGCAGATCAAACTTCACCTTGAAGGCCCCAGAAGAGCTATTTATTGCTCTCCTGCAAATTCAAAAGACAGTCCCTGCTTGAAATGTGAAAGGACACAAGAAATGTAATGCGAGTAACCGTGGAATCGCCCATATAATACAAACTTTTATTTGTTTGAAACCAAAAGAAGGTCTACAGTATACATGTAGGGGCCAGCCCCATGACAAACATCATTTTTTGAAATGTCCAGAAGAGTCTGGAGAATCTTTTCTGCCATGTTGCCAAATCTGTAACCGTTGCATTCTTTTCCGTTTCCATGTCAACGGTCATGCTATTTAAAAGGATTTTTGTTATTTTTTACCTATATTAAGTGGCACATTTAAACTAGCTACGGTACAACTAAACAAAGTAGAAACTTCATATTTGGTGTGCAGAACACATGTCACAAGGATATTTGAAATTTGTATGTAAATAAAATCATCGCTTAAAGTTCAATACATTTAATTTATGGGTAAAAATGCCAGTTTTTGGTGATCATAATATTTTTCTGTGACCTTTGACCTCTTGGAATTCATAAGTAGGCCTAAAAGTAAAATGTGTGACTCAGTACACCGGACGATCTTACCGTTTCCGATGTTGATTAAGATACTTCTTGCATCGATCCCGAGATGCGGAAAAACCAATAGTCATTTTGTCCCACATAAATGAATAAATAACAAAACCCCCGATCCCCGGTGGACTCACCCAAAAGGTGACGTCACACCATCTGATCGTCCCTTATCCTCTTTGGTCTCCGACTGACACAGACGTGCCTATCGATTGTTCATAGCACTGTGTATCAATTTCTCGACCAAGGCGAGATATACGGTTGTAGTTTCACACCTTAGGTAAAACCATACCGGTATTGTTCGGCTGAGGATAGTTTTGACGACATTTTCTGGCGAAAAAGTGACAAAAACAATCCAAAACTTAGCTACATATCGTGCCTCCGTTTGTATACGGGACACACAAGCAATTCAAAATGGCCGCTCGTTGGCGCCATTCATTTTGTTTCCCACGTAAAACAACCATTGCAGCCTGTAAGTTACAATAGATGTTTGTACATGCACATTGTATTTCATGTACGGTAGGTTATTGTTGCTATGTTAGGGTGATTACTCTATCGTTATGTCTTCATTACCATCCGATAAGACGAGTTAATCAGATATTCATACGGTGGGGCTTGGTAGGGACCCGTCTGACATTTTAGTAATAAAGTTAGCCTGTCCTTACTTTACCACTAACGTTAGCGACCAGCCTCCGTGCTCAGGTTTGCCTTCTGGGCTTGAGTCGCATGTGGGGGGGTAGTGCCCCTCCCTTTTCTCCTCGCTACGCCTCGGCCCTGTCGGGCTTACCCTTCCCTGGTGGCGGAATGGGACCCACACCCGCTCTGTTTCACCCACGGGGAGTGCTCACGATCTTCTAGATGTCTTTCTTTTGCTTAGGACTATCCGAGTTCCAGCTTGACGATTTGGATAGACTCCGTCATCGCCATAAGACGAAGAAATCTACCAAGGGCACTGGTAAGGTCGATACGGTGGATTCTGCTGTGACAGGCCCTATGGGTCATGGCAGGTCTGCTTAAGGTTATTAATTATTTTAAACTGTTGTGATTTCGTAGTTCACAGCATCTTACGAATGGTAGTGAGCTTTGGCAAAAACTGCATTGCTCAATTCATAGCGGGCGTGCAGAAGAATTAAAATATCACAGATAAACTTTTATAGGTGCTGCGGTTCTTGAGTTACGTTGTAAAGAGGGCTGAAACAACAACACTTTTGTAAAACGTACATAACTCATTAACAACAATAAATTAAGCAAGTTTGCAAAGTATATGATTTGTAGAATGAACTTTTGCAAAACATCAAGGCGTTAATTTTCAATAATATATTGATATAGATAATGAAAATCGATGTTTAGGTTGCTTCGACCAACAATACCTCGTCTACCCTTAAGGGGGCTCCGGTCCCCAGACACGCAGGCGGTTCCTTCGGGGACTGCTAGCGCGGCCAAAGGCTCAGCAGCCAGCGAAAGCACTGACTATACGTCGGAGCAAAGTAGCAGGCAGCAGAGCGGTAACCACCAGCGAAAACCCTAGCGGGTTTGTAGCAGGAGGATACCAGTCGATACGGTAGATTCCGCTGTGACAGCCCCTATGGGTCATGGCAGGTCTGCTTAAGGGGGCTCCGGTCCCCGGACAAGCAGGCGGTTCCTTCGGGGACTGCTAGCGCGTCCAAAGGCTCAGCAGCCAGCGAAAGCACTGACTATACGTCGGAGCAAAGTAGCAGGCAGCAGAGCGGTAACCACCAGCGAAAACCCTAGCGGGTTTTGTAGCAGGAGGATACCAGTCCTTTAGCAAAAATCCTCACGGGTTTTTAGCAGGAGGACACCCGTCTGTTGCAGGCATATCTACGGGCTTTAACAGCCACAGTAGTAGCCAGCGACGGGCAGCATGCAAAGGGTACCCCGGGCTTGCCTGGGTTGAACCCTAGCATGCATGGGTTCAGCAGAGACGATACCGCGCCTAACGCTGTGGGTGTAGTCTTAGCAGAACCAACTGGGGTTGTCACACGGCAGCGTTCCATGGCGGGACCGCCGAGTGATACCCTGGGCCCTAGAATAGCTGCTGGCTGTCCACAGGGACTGGCTGGCGATTATTCAGGGGTTGGGCTCACAGTCTCTCACGGGACAGCGACCCAGGTGCATTCGGTGGCAGCTACAAAGACGAGCTACGGCTTGACTTCAGTGGTAGCCGCTATGCACCCGCCCATAACTGCCGTGAGTGGTCCGCCACACACAGCGACCTTGGGCGAAGCTCTAGAGGGTAGAGTAGGTAACTTGAACAGCCTAGCTGATCAACAACCCACTTATGTCCTCGAGAGCCAGCGGAGCGTGGGTGATCCATTATCGTCAATGGGTCAATTACCCTCTCTTGATCGATCACTGTCAAATCAACAGAGCATGGCTCCATTGATTGACGCTGCCTATTCAGGTGGCGAGGTGATTGATCGGGGGTATGCACGCTCAGATACCCGTGGTACTCGGCAAGCTCCCTCTAGCCAAGGGACAGCCGGTATAGCGGGGTACCCATACACACGGCTTGATCCTCGGGGAACGCAGTGAGGCATGGGTACAGTGGTACACAGCCGGGAGCCCTCACGGGCACCTACGCTGGAACCACGCATACAGCGGTACACAGCCGGGAACCCTCACGGGTACCCATGCTAGTACCGCGCCGGTACCACGCCAGCACACAGCTTGAGCCCCCAACAGGGAACGCAGTGTGGCGAGGGTACAGCGGTCCACAGTCGGGAACCCTCACGGGTACCCACGCTGATACCGCACCGGTACCGCAGCACCCGCCTTAGTCGCCACAGTCTGTGTGGCAACAAGGGGGGCGGTGCTGGTACTGCAGTACCATGGGGTTACCCTGTTGGCGGATCCTTTCAGGGTCAGCTGCCGGCTGGATATGCCCCGTCGTACCCGCCGCAGGGTGTTTTCTTCCACGGTCTAGCACCGTGGCAAGTGTCGCCTAGCGATGGCCACGCAGTACCATCAGCTGTTGACCAGGCCAGCCGGCATGGGGCTAACCCAGATCTTGATCAGGGTAGGCCCCGTGCTGCTAGCGCTAGGACGACGGCTGCGAGAGCATGCGGACCCAGTGGTGCCATAGCGGGTACTTCAGGGTCTTGCGGGAGTACTCCCTCTTCTGCTGGCAGGTAGTCGGCGAGCCACACAGTGGTTATGCCTTCTTACCCGCTTTCAGATGCCCGTCCCCAGTTACCGTCATCATCGGAGCATGATACGGATACTGTGGGCGAGGGAAAGGAGTCGGAAGCTGAGTCCGGTAGTGACATCACTACAATCTCCTTCCCCCGCTGCCCCGCGAGGGGAGCAACAGCACTGATCTTCCTCCGGTCACCCCCTCAAGGGCAGTCCATGGAGGAGGACCAGCGGATCCTTTCAGTAGGATGCTCAGCTGCTGCTTCCTCACAGGGGACGCCTGCACTCTCATTCCCGGCAAACCTCAAGGGTAGATATCGTAGGGCTGTCGAGCTCATTAGAGCTATGACGCCGCGTGCTTGCACGCTTCCTCTGCGTGTAACGCGGGAGGACCACAGGACCTACCTGAGGGGATCCGAGAGGGACCCAGATGTCGTCAAGCGTATGACGCTCAGACAACATCTGAGCTCTTCCGCGAGGTGAGCCTATTAGCGGTGCTAACAGCTAGCCTCAACGAGAGCTCCATGGGCCTAGCCCATAGGATGTCCACTCAGCACCGGGGGGCCTGCCACTCCAATCGCTCAACGCGATGGAAAGGCAGGGTCCTATTTCTCTTTGGATGCTTCTGCGCTACGGTGGAGGACAAAGAAGCTACCAACGGGAGCACTCTGAAGAAGTCGGAAACTGCCCTTACCATGGGTAGGAGCTCCGACTTCAGCAGGCCGTGCACTACCAACAGTACCCGAGCCCACTACCTCTGCAGCACCCATTTCTGGGAGGCGCAAGGGTAGCACAGGAACAGCTGGCAAGCCCCGAAGAAGAGCAACCGCTCTTCCAAGGGAAGCTAGGCGGAGCATTCCTGGGGGCTCGGCGATTTTTCCACAGGGGGATCTCCCAGTGGACGACCGCTTATGGCTTTCGCCCAGAGGTGGGAAACCATCTCTTTGGGCGCCTGGGTATGGTCATTGGTGAGTGGAGGTTACAGACGGGCAACCCAGTCTCCCCACATTCGTCTGCACATTTCAGAGGTCCACAGTAGTGCCGTCAGACGGTCCCCAGCGTCGGGCACTACTGACAGGGATCACACAGCTTCTCACGAAGCGGGCGATTGTCCCGGTCTACCCCCGTTCTGCGGGTGATCTTGGAGCCATTGGCTCCAAGGAAGACCGGCGACAGGAGTCCCATCCGGAACCGCAGGCTGTTGAACAAGTTCTTCAGGCCCAAGAGGTTCAGGGTGGGGACTCTCGCCTCGGTGCTAGCCTGCCCCATCAGGGGTATGGGAACAGCATCGCTAGATCTCTCGGACGCCTATCTGCATATGCCAATCGCCTCTCAAGATCGGAGGTATCTGCGCTTCTAGGTACAGGATCAAAATTACCAGTTTTGATACCGGCCATCCGGCCTGTCCATCTCTCCCAGGGTGTTTACACTCTTGGTCAGAGCGGTGGCAGCGTACCTGAAGCACAGGGGTGTCAACATCAGTTGCTACCTGGACGTTTGGCTCATATACGGACACACTCCACCGGAGACTACGGGTCTCATGGGGTTGATAGTCCGTAGGGTGCGGGACCCTGGATTTTTTTGATCACAAAAAAAGTCCAGCGTGGTCCCGACGCAGACACCACTATTTGTAGGGGCTCAGATCACCCTCACGGAGGGGTTCGCGGTGCCCTCACCCGAGCGGGTGACGAACATGGTGCGGTGTGCCCGACTCTTGGCCGAGTCTCGGGCAATACCCGCTGTGGCATGGATGAAGGTGGTAGGCCTAATGGCCAGTATGGTAGACCTCGTACCGTACTGCCGTTTCTACGTTAGGCTTACCCAACTACACCTTCTAGCCTGCTTGCAGGCCCAGTCGTCACCCAATATCCCCGCGGTTCCGTTGTTGGAGATCGCGCGAGAGGAACTCTGGTGGTGGACCCATCAGCCCAATTTGACCCAGGGTGTCAGGTTTTCCTGCACCCCCGGTATGTCACGTAATGACGACCATAGCGTCAAAACGGGGCTGGGGGGTCCACATCCACGGAGACTCCGTCTCGGGCCTATGGGGGCCATAGAGACAGAGTTTCACATCAACCTCCCTCGCTTACGAGGAGGTGATTGTGGAATCACATACCGTTGTCCTGACGGACAACACAACCGTGGTAGCCTACCCCAACAGACAAGGGGGCTCCGGGCCACCACGATTGTGCCTGCATGCACGACACCTGAGAGGGTGGTGCAAGTTCAGGCAGATTACGATGAGAGCGATACACATCGCGGGCGTCACCAGCATCCTCGCGCACAATCTGGCACGAGGAAGGGTGTCGGGACCAGCAGAATGGTCCCTTGCTCCGCAGGTCGCTCAGACGATCTTCAAGGGATGTACCACCCCTCGATAGATCTGTTCGCATCTCATCGCAATCATCCACTGCCGGTGTACTGCTCAAGGGTCGCGGACCCCCAAGCATTCACCGTGGACGCTCTGTCCATAGACTGGGGAGGGATGACAGCTTATGCATTCCCTCCGATCTCACTACTCATGAGGGTGGTGGCCAAGATCGGGTGGGAAGACTGCATTGCCAAGGGCCGCTGGCACTCCCCGAGGTACCAGATCTACTCCGGATGCCCGGAGCGGAGGTACCCAGTCTATCACTAGAGCACCTGCAGTTAGCTGCATGGCCCTTACCAGGGAACGCGCAGCGGAGGGATACTTTTCATCAGAAGCTGTTTTTCTCATCGCCGGGGCTAGACGGAAGTCTACCCTCCGTACGTATAGCCAGAATCTGGCTCCATACTACGCTTGGTGCAATGAGACAAGTAGCTCTCCCGCTAGAGCCTCTGTGCTGCTAGTTTCGGAGTTTCTGACAGAAAAGTTCCAAGCAAGACTTCAGCGGGCCACTGGGGCCAGCTATAAGTCAGCTGTCCTCTCCATTCACCGAGGTTTCGAGACGGGTCGACTATCATAGCCGATGGTTACCTTATTAGTCTACGCCTCGACGGTATGTTCAACGAGTGTCCGCCAAAAAGGAAAGTGATCCTCCTAAGGGATCCCAACACAGTCTTAGATTACTTTAAGGGTCACCATTTTGAGCTTCCGTCAAAAGCGACGCTTAAATACGTAACTCTCAAGATGGATTTCCGGTTTGGCGTTGACTTCGGGACGGCGGTGCTGAGTTGCACACGGTCTCGAGGTTAGCTTCCGTGTTCACAAACACTGGAGCGACACTGTTTCGGCGCTCTGTTCTCGTGGCTACGAACGGGCGCGGTGCATACCGACATTCGTCCCTCTCCAATCCCCAGGGTTGGGCAAGGTTCGGCTGAAGCCAAAGATAGGCTGGGGTGTCCGATAAGGCGCTGCAGCACTATTTCTTCCGAACACAAGCCTTGCGAGGGACTCACGACCGCATTCATCACCCTTACAGAGCCTTTCGGTCCAGCCGCTGTCGCAATGGCTGGTCCAGGTGTTGGCGGAGTCAGGGGGATCGCGAAGGTTTCGCGTCCCACGACCCACTCGACACGAGCTATATCATCATCTTGGGTATACCGTTCGGTTGTCCCTTGAGGAGATCTAGCAGGCGGTGTCCCGGAAGCCACCTTCGCCCTTCTCTACGATACTTCCGTTTACGTTAGTAATCAGAGACGGGGCGGAGGTTTACCGGGACATTGTTCGAAGCGATCATAATACGGTGGTGTACGGGTACCAGGTTTTCAGACTAGACAGAATTCTCAGCATTGAACCCAGAGACCAGTGTCTCTATTCTTAACCACCGAACTTATTAAGTAAGGAGGTTTATGTCTGTGATCGCGTGGTCTTTTTTGTTTCCCGACCGTTGGGGAAAATATTTTCTGACCTCGCGAAAACCATCGTTACCCGCTCCCGATCCCTGATCAGATGCTGACCAATCTTGTACCTCCATCCGTCGGTTACTTGCTAGATCGATCTTTCAGATGTTGATGCAAGAAGTATCTTAATCAACATCGGAAACGGTAAGATCGTCCGGTGTACTGAGTCTAGTCAGAAATGTTTTTTAGACTCATAACCGGAGCGATCTTACCTTTCCGATGTTGATTATTCCCGGACCCCGGCCACCCCTACAAGTTTGGTCCGAGTAGGGGATCCCAAGTCGGATAAGGGACGATCAGATGGTGTGATGTCACCTTTTGGGTGAGTCGACCGGGGATCGGGTTTTTTGTTATTTATTCATTTATGTGGGACAAAATGACTATTGGTTTTCCGCATCTCGGGATCGATGCAAGAAGTATCTTAATCAACATCGGAAAGGTAAGATCGCTCCGGTTATGAGTCTACAAAACATTTCTGTTTTGGACTAGTTTTTAGTAATTTTGGTCAAAAATCGACCCTTTTTCATAGCAATTTCTTGCATTATAAAAGTTTGAATTACATCATTGATACAACGGTACAGGACTTCTTTATTTTTGCTGAACCATGAAATGGTATCAGCCTATATTAGTCTACATGTATGTTACTAGGTTACTAGGTTACTAACTAACCATTTGGGCTGAAAACATAAAGAATATAATAAAAATATTTCCAAACATCAGAGGTCACCCAGGGGTCAAAAAAGGTCATTTTAACCGAAAATGCTCCGATTGAGCTTAAATTTGAATGCAATGATCCTTATGACATTCTAAACATTAAAAATATATTTCTAAAGTCATTAAGGGGTCATAAAGGGGTCAAAGGTCAAGTTTTTCAAAATGCATCAATTGAGCTGAAATTTAAATGCAATGATCCTTATTATTCTAAACATTTAAAAATATTTTAAAATTTATTTAAGGTCATTAAGGGGTCAAAGGTCAAGTTTTTCAAAATGCTCCAATTGAGCTGAAATTTAAATGCAATGATGCTTATGACATTCTGAACATTTAAAAATATTTTAAAAGTCATTTAAGGTCATTAAGGGGTCAAAGGTCAAGTTTTTCAAAATGCTTCAATTGAGCTGAAATTTAAATGCAATGATCCTTGTGACATTCTAAACATTTAAAAAATATTTTAAAATTCATTTAAGGTCATTAAGGGGCAATAAAGGGGTCAAAGGTCAAGTTTTCAAAATGCTTCAATTGAGCTGAAATTTAAATGCAATGATCCTTATGACATTTTTAACATGTTTTAAATATTTAAAATTCATTTAAGGTCATTAAGGGGGGCATACAGAGGCAAAAAATCAAGTTTTCAAAATGCCAGCTTTCCACGATCAAGGTATATAAAACGGCAATTAATGAAACAGTCTTATTAAAATGAATACTATCCAGCACAGTATTGCTGCTTGATCAGATCGTCACAGTCACCCGCCTAACTTACCTTGTGTAAGGGCACAGTTGCTCTAGTTTATTTTTTATTCTTTACTTATCCTCTTTCATTAACACCACTCGGGCGGTCATACCTTCGTAGCATTTCGAGATTATGTCCATTACAGACTCCGGGTGACAGTGTTATACATGTAGGCCTACCACAATATACTGCCGAAGCCACATGGTTCAGCTATGGTGCGGTTGTCGCTCTAGTTTTAAAGCTACAAGGTGAATTCAAAGAGAAGACAGTTTCCATGGAAACAGCCTGAGCCATTTATTTAGACCCATTTTTGTTAGTTTTACTAGGAAATTAGCTCTATTTTACAGGAGATATTTGCTTAAAATGAGCATTTACAGCCTTTGCCATGGAAACTGCATACCAGTGGGCCAGTGGCGAAATCGACCCCTGGATCTTGTGCCCTTCCCCAGGAAAAATCTGATTTTTCCAACTTTGTGTGGGGGCTCTTCATAAAGTAAACAAAAATGTTTATAAATACAAATCGTTGGACGCATAACATACTGGCAGTACTCGAAAAACACGTCTTGCGAGAAAATCGTAATTGAAAATCTTCGTATTAAGTTTTCCTTTCTATAATTTTTAGACTATGGATTTTCATGAAGGTGGTTTTAAATTAAAGGATATATACTTAAAAGATTTATTTAAGTGGAATCTTGAATTATATTAACGTCTGCAATATTAAACTACACTTAAGTTGTAGTTCTGTATGTGAAATAGTTAATTTCCCTATATCGTATTTAAAGTACATCACATACTGGTCTATCTTGGGGACTACCTCCACTGATCTCAATACGTGACTTTAGACGCATCACATACTGGTCTATCTCGAAGCTTCTCGAGATAGACCAGTATGAAATGCACTTTTATATATATATATATACAATATAGGGAAAATAACTATTTCACATGCATACAGAACTATAACTTATGTGTAGTTTTAAGCATTATTGCATACGTAAATATAATTAAAGATTCCACTTAAATAAATCTAACTAAATTGGTACCGGAGTCACTTAGTTCATGAAAATTAAAAAATAATTTCAAGCCTCAGCACACGTTAGGCCTACAGGTTGTCGCTGGTAATTCCACAAATAACCTTCGCAACCAGGATCAGCTCCCCGAGTTTTGTACGGGTTACAATGATACAAATTAGCAGTATAGTTCCTTGTCCAGGGGAATTTCAAGCTAACTCAATTTTTCCACAAGAGCGTACTAGGTTTCAGACCTCACTGACCATGAGCAGTCCCGGCCCTATACCATAGGGGTAATAGAGTACACTATTATCTCACTTTGAATGCATGTTAATACAGACAATTTGAATGTGTTGTACTTAAAATGTCCTCGCTTTGAATGCCGGGACAGACACACAATACGCACATGTGTATCACAATTCCTTGCTTTGAATGTCGGGGTGCGTAGGGGTGTGTCACATGACACCTGTGTGTGTGGCTGTACATGTATGTGACAAATTTGGATAAAGTTTTGGTTGCAAAAAAGTATTTGTTAAATGATCTCAGGTGAGCAGTTCAAATGATATTGCAACCAAACTTGGGTCATAGCTGCACTTTGGGTGGGTCCAAATGTATTTGTGGTACCGTAACAAATGTCCCTTTAAAACTGAAACTGACAATTACTTTATTTTATCAAATGCAATTTAAATTTGGGAAAATAAATAAGAATTACTACATGTATCACGTTAATAGGTCTAATTCACATAAATCTGAATTTGAATCTGATGTACATGCACACTGTGCACAGCCTGGATGTAATGTAATTTGTAGGTTATTTCAAGGTAACAGGACTTACAGGAGGTCATCTGAGGTCAAATATTTCATTGAAGTTTTGATTAAATGTTCTCAGGTGAACAGGGCTAGAAGTTCTCAGCCTGGGTGAGGGATGGTGGTGTCTGGGCCGGGGGGGGGACATTTCTTTTACCAAAGTTCATTGCATAAGCAGGCAATCCACAATCGCAAAAAGTAGTGTGAGACTCATGGTTCAAGTTTTGTTAGCTTTGCTGATTTTTTTGTTTTAACAAGCCCAACATTCAAGGCATGAACTATGTAATAATATTGAAACAGCTGAATGATCTCTACCTTGAGTTTGACAAATTGAGAAAAACAGTTATTCACATTTTTTACGCAAAATAGACATGCCCAATTTTTGATACTATTTCTTTTCAAAAGTTTCTTCAAACAAAAGGTGTTGTACAACAGTTCATGCCTATGTTATGCATTACATGTGATACTGAATCAAGTACAATCAACTCAATTTGTTTAATTTTCAGTAACTCTTGAAGACTTTTCAGAATGGCGGAAGACCCTCTACGAGCAATAAATTAAAAAATGACCACAAGCACCAAAGAACCTGGGTAAAAATCTTCTTTTGGCTTACCAAACTACATCTGAGGATCTGAAGATGATAATACAACAACTCAACACCTGGCTTGTAATCAAATCTACCGAAAAATAACCCAACATCATGTGGACAAATGCAATTCAAATTTCCTGATAGAAGTAATGGAATGAATACATTTTGTAATTCAACCTCCAGCAGACCTACCCATGGCTTTCTTCAAGGAAAAATCTGGTGAGGTTTGTAGATGATTTTGTATTCATTTGTTATGTGATGGTGATTTGACATTTGGCAAAATTGCTTTCTATGAAAAACTTAGATCACCCGGGATGAACATTTTAAGTTATACATAAGCATGCTTTTGACTTGCAATCATTAGGGTACATGCTTCCAATGCTATCTACTGAAGATAGCAATTAAACTTTAAATTTCTAAGCACATGCACCAAGCACATTCTAAACTAAGTCCACTTATTAGTCCCACAGTCAAATACCATTAACTTTTGGGCTATTTCACGTTAAGCGTACACTTACAGTCCCACAGAGGGTCAAAATTAGAAGTCCTTAAATTCATAAAAATTCTATGATTTTTAAAACGTTATGATGTACCAAATTCAATTCCAAAATATCAGAGCGTGGGATCATCAATAACATTGTTAAATTCATCACTAAAGTTTCAATGGGAAAATGCATGGCGTCTGGAGAGGACATTTTGTTTAACAAAACAACATTAACCACTTCAGTGCTTTGTAGTTCAAATAATGTATGGGTCAAAATTATTTCATTTGTTTACATTGTTCATTAGATGATAATACACATTTTTTAATCATTCTACATGACATTTTTTTTTTGTTTAAAAATTAAAGTGCGGGCTTCTGCAAATCCAGAAGCAAGTTAAACGATTGTTGAAAAACATGAAACTCTTACTTTATTATAACAGTATATCCTCTTGTGTATCATTTTTCTTATCATAAATGTTAGTTCTGATGTGTTTTAATTAAATATTGTCAAGTTCCCATATTTTTCATTAGAACTTGTGTTTTCTGAGCTTTCCAACGTATGGGTGTCTGGAGAGGACATTTTGTTTAACAATCAGTTTTGCACTTTTTTCACTGATATTCAAGCAGCATACTTATCTTCATCAGTCTAAAAGTTTTCATCAGATGTTATTACACACAAATACTGCTAGAAAAGCATACCATCTCTTGTATTTTACTTTTAATGAAGGCTCCTGTAAATCCAGACACAGGTCACAGCTATTTGGTGAGGCATGAAATCCACACTTTCACCATCAAAACATATCTTGAAAATAGATGTTTCTGACTACAAATGTTCACTTTAGATGTGTTGTCAATATCTAGATGAAACATTCACTTGAAATAAAAGTACCGGTACATGCTTTTTTTGAGCTGTTTCGGACCACAGTGTTTAGTTGTTCTGGAGAGGACATTCTGTTTAACAACATGATATCATCAGATATTGGCTACTTTGAGTATTGTGATTAAAAACTAATGCCGTGTCTTGTTAGAGAGAGGAGAAGGTTAATTTTGTTAAAATAAAGTGAAACATTTACCCTTGATTTTGTGTCAATTGCTGATTTACCCCTGTTCTGGAGAGGACACACTTTTAACGCGGAATCAAGACACCAAAACTGGCAGGTTGTGATATTTTATACAAATATCCTCAGAACTAATTGTCCTGTTTTATGATTGCGGAACACCCTGAAGATTCTACAGATGCAAGTTTTGGCAGGAACTACCAATTTAGTTTCAATTTTGATAGTACTTGTTTTGGAGAGGACATCGCTTTTTTTGTTTAACGCAGAATCTACATAATTACAAAAATGGTCATAATTTTCGCAATACTGGACCAATTTATGCCAAATAACTTGCATTGCATTGTGTATGCTTCATACTTTGTTACCAAAGCAATAGCTACAAAGGAGGCTTATTACTGTATATTGCTAAGAAATCATTCACAAGACATTCAAAATATGAAGTGGGACTCCAGAAATGTGTTGAAAATGCATGTAAATGCAAAATCTGATATAAAAAGTTGTCAGAATTTAATGAAAATGCTCCTGTAGCTTCTCCTCCATAACACCCATCTAATAAAATCACCCACATTATATAATGTTCCAAATTCAGGTAACCAGAAATGCTGAAGCACCATTTTGAAAAGTGCACACTTAACGTGAAATAGCCCTTTTAAGAATTTCAAAATTTGAATTTTTTATGGAATGTCATCTTTAGAAGCCTATAATTCAAAAATATGTCTGGTGCCTTGTTCCGGGTTGTGTTGGAGTGGCACACAGATTTTAAAAGCTTGCTAGTTGGCTAATTTTTGTTAACCATTTCAAGTTTAAAAGTTATCACCTGTTATGAATCAAGAAGTGAAGAAATAACAACACATTTTGAACCAAAGCTATACTCTCAAAGTTTATTAACAATTGTTAATGGAAAATGATGTGTCCAAAACGACAATATCAAAGTCCTGTTAAGAAAATTGCAAGGTCTTTCACCTTAAATTAAGTCTGATCTTCACATGAGGAATGGTAGGAAGTGGTAATTATGTGAAAAAGTGGTATTTTGTATGTGTGTGCCCTGGACCAATCTTCCCAAGACATCTTAGAGAATCGCGGAGAATTCAGTGGAAATGGTAGTGACGGAGGTGTGAATACCTCATCGGGCAACATCCATGGATGAATCTTATGGCATATGATGTATGCTATCCCATGTATTGATTGTAATACTAGCTATATTTTGCAGTAAACCTTTGACGAGAGCGTACTTTAAGCGTATGTGTATGTACTGCTTTTCAACGCAAGTCCGATTGGCTGCTGAGGCAATTTATAACTTTGCACCGACACGATACACGTTTAACTTTGTGACATCACTGTAGTATGTGGTTGCCAAAAGTTTACTGCAAAATATTATACATTTTGTACATACCGGGGATACATGTAATGATGTATCTACCAAAAAAACGTTGACAACGTAAAGAAAGCAGCAAGTTTAAAAAGCCCCCACTTCGGCTCACTTTTTGAAACTTGGCCCCATTTTGAATATCAACAGCAAATCGGTGTTTTTTTAGCATCATTGCCATTAACATCCCTACTTGTTATTCGTTTAATTCAGTCATTGATCATGAACTTAATAATTATTATAAAACAAAACATATATAGGATATTGGCCAAGAACAACATAATAACCTTTCTGATCGTTCCAGAATGCTAACAACTTTTAAGTAATATATCGCATCGGCACATTAAAGATTCATAACACTTCTGGAAATGTTTTAAGTTGATAATTATGACAAAGTTTAAATCAGTATATTTTACAAATGGGACCAAGTTTCAAAAAGTGAGCCGAGGTGGGGCTTTTTAAACTTGCTGCTTTTACGTTGTCAACGTTTTTTTGGTAGATTTCGTTTCTTTTTATGAATGAAGCCGAGTAGCTCCAAGCTTGAAAAGTCATCCGGTTACGAAGTACTCCATAAGACGAATAAAGCGAAAAATAGAAGTTTGAATAATATTATCCTTGATTTATGACAATAAAAAATACGAGTATATGTAGCTATAACTAAAATGTACGTGGTTCTTTGTAGCACTGGGGCATTCTAGTTGGATATCCAAATTTCGCCGTTTGTGGTTCTTTGTAGCCCTGCAGGCAATCTAGTTAGATATCTCTATTGAGCGGCGGTTGTTGGCGGTCTTTCGCGGTTCGTGGTATTCCTTTATTCTTCAAGCCCTGTCCTCTATCGGGGCTAATTTATTGTTTAAGCTTGTTGGAAATCCATATTTCGCGGTGTGTGGTTCTTTGTAGCCCTGCGGTAATATAGTTGGATATCTCTATTGAGGTGGTTGTTGGAGGTCTTTCGCGGTTCGTGGTTATAATTTTCCTTATCCTTCAAGCCTTGCCCTCTATTGAGGGCTAATTTATAGTTAAAACTTGTTGGACATCCATATTTCGCGGTGTGTGGTTCTTTATAACCCTGCGGGGCAATCTAGTTGGATATTTCTATTGAGCGGCAGTTGTTGGCAGTTTTTCGCGGTTTTTGGTTTTAATTTGTAGGATATCCATATTTCAAGATTTGTGGTTCCTGAGTTCTAGCTAGATATCCAAATTTCGCGGTTTGTGGTTCTTTGTAGCCCTGCGGGGCAATCTAGTTGGATATCCCTATTGAGCGGCGGTTGTCGGTGGTCTTTTGAGATTTTCCCTTTAATTTCGGGCCGCCCTCTCCTCTACATCCCGAGGATGCTTTTCAATAATTTAAATTATACGGTGTCAACAATTACTATTACTTGGTATGATAACTTATCTTACCATGTTGACTTATATTGTTTGTTAAGGCAACTTTCGCGGTTCGTGGTTATAATTTCCCTAATCCTTCAAGCTTTGCCCTCTATCGAGGGCTAATTTATAGTTAAAACTTGTTGGACATCCATATTTCGCGGTTTATGGTTCTTTATAGCCCTGCGGGGCAATCTAGTTGGATATCCAAATTTCGCGGTTTGTGGTTCTTTGTAGCCCTGCGAAGTAATATAGTTGAATATTTCTATTAAGCGGCAGTTGTTGGCGGTTTTTCGCGGTTTGTGGTTTTAATTTGCAGGATATCCATATTTCAAGATTTGTGGTTCCTGAGTCCTGCGGGGCAATCTAGCTGGATATCGAAATTCCGCGGTTTGCGGTTCTTTGTAACCCTGCGGGGCAATCTGGTTGGATATCCCTATTGAGCGGCGGTTGTCGGCGGTCTTTTGAGATTTAATTTTACCTTTAATTTCGGCCGCCCCTCCTCTACATCCCGAGGATGCTTTTCAATAATTTAAATTATACGGAGTAAAAAATTACTATTCCTTGGTATGATAATATATCTTACCATGTTGACTTATATTGTTTGTTAAGTCAACTGGACGTGACAAAATATCCTGCTATGTAGATATTAATTTGTTGCTAAATTGACTTGGCATAATAATTTATTTCGGGAAGAAGACATCCATTTTTGGTATGTCGACTTAGCATGATAATTTATCTTGCCATATTGACTTCTTTGTTCAGTTGTCTTGCGAGATATTTTATATCGTCATGTTGACATAATGCTGATAATAAGTCGACATGGCAAGATAATTATCTTGTCAAGTTGTGTCACATAGACGCTTCCGTACTATATATGCTTGATAAATGTTATTTGGATATTTTTTTTTCCTGCTGGCCTTCCATACTAGCGGAACAATCATTCATACATATCACAATCATCATTGTCCTATTATCATGCGAATTTGCCCGTGGTAGGACAAAATATATTTTTAATGAGAATAACAATGAGTAACGTCGTATTGCATACCCTATAATACCTGATCTGGTTTCTTGTGTTATTCAGATTTCTTTTGATCCTTGATGGTGTTGTATCACATTATGCTGTGTTTTTAAATAGGCCCTTAAGGGCTGGGGTATGAACGTTTGGACAGTATTTATTGTGGGACATTAGAGCACATCAGACATATCGAATTGCATTCTGAATACGAAGAATGTCATTCTGATATCAAATAATTTTGATTTTAGAAATTCGCAATTTAATACACATTTTATGGCAAATCATTAAAAATTGATATTTTTGATATTTAACAGTACTTGAAGTAAACTTTATAAATCTGATGATTTATACTTAAAGTATATGTAGGTGGGATGAAAAGCCGACGATCAATTGAAAATTTTGACCTTTCGTATTGAAGATATGGATTTTTTTTTCCCAAAACACCAAAAAAAATTAGGTCTTTTGGGGAAAAAATCCATATCTTCAATATGAAAGGTTAAAATTTTCAATTGACCGTCGGCTTTTCCTCCCTACATACACTTTAAGAATATGTCATTAGATTTATATAATTTACTTCGAGGACTGTTATATATCAAAAATTCAAAAACATTGAATTTTTATAATTTGTCATAAAATTTGTATTATATTGTGATTTTCAAAAATGAAAATTATTTGATATCAGAAAAGACATGCTTCGTATTCAGAATGCAATTCGATAGGTCTGAGGTGCTCTCATGTCCCACAAAAAATACTGTCGAAACGCAATAAACGCTCATTTTAGATCCCTTAACACAAAAACAAATTTCCATGAGAATCAAACAACTTGCTTTAATAAAAAAATAATATCACAATAGCACTGGATGTTTAAAATTATGTTATCCTTGATTAATGACAATAAATTGTTTAATAAAACATTGAAAAAAAAAATCAGTTGGTCACCGGGTTTCGAACTCGGGATAGCGTATCTGGAGTCAAGCGCACTAACCATTAGGCCACGGACCTCTGCTGTAAAATACTGTGTTGAAATACAGCGTTTATTATATAAATGGATGCGTCGTCCGATAAGAACAAAAGAATTGTGAAAAACTAGATTTTTTTTGGCGAATGGGGCTCAGAATTTGTATGTAGGGTATCCAGGAAACTGCTAGGGTATATTTGGAAGTGACTCTGAAAAAGTAGTGTGAAGGTGATAACCAGGTAGACCTGTAGCAGTGTCCAAAAATTCTGGATCAGTATGATTTGCAACTAATTTTCGCTATGAAATACCGCGTGAAATGGAAGCAAAAATATTTGTTTATTACGAACAATGATTGACTGTAGGATTGGTGGCCCTTTTGGAATTAATGAGTTGTCACGATATTACACCTGTGACTGTAAATAACATTTAGCATGGTTTTAGATACATTTTGTACCCAGCGAAAAAAAAAAAATAACATCGAACAATAGAAGTCAAGTGTTTTAATGTTACGTGTAAATATAGTCTCATAGGGAGCATCTGTTATTAGTCTTCTTTATCGGTCTTTTTTTAAAAACTTGCTGGTCACGGCTACCGCGTGACTCTAATGTATGCAAGCGTACATGTAGGTATGCCCAGTACCCACACTGCTTACTAGAGGCAGTGTTCAATTTACCACCTGCAGTCCCTGCATGCCTGCACATATGCAGGTGACTTTAATTCTGTGCAGGTAACTTTTCAAATGTACCTGCACAAGTGCATGTAGAATTTTAGTAGTAAATTACACAGTTGGATATGTTTGAATCAGAAACCTGCAATGTGCCTCTAAATCAAAGAAGTAATAAATATCCCTTACAAAATGACACCAATTTTTACTTTTCAACCGTAAAAAAGATGATTAGTTTCATGGCACAAACTTCTTATTATATGGTTAAATTGTGTGCAAGTTACTTTCACTTTGTGCAGGTAGATTATCTATGTTACCTGCACAAATTCAAGTAACTTTTTCTTGGTAAATCAAACACTGAGGCTTGGGTGCATAGGTAGCCCTCAAATTTTCTAAATTGTTAGCATTGAACTAAAGTCTGCACAAAAAGTAACTCAGCTGTTATAAATACGCCTATAGATTCAGAACTAATAATTGTTTTCACAATATTTCAACATAGAGAAGGATGATTTATTTACACATTTTGATACCCCATTCGGCAAATGTCGTTCAATATTTAACAACACAGTAGTGCTTTTACAGAAAAATACCCGAATTTAAAAGTTGCAGTTTACAGCGATCAATGGTTATAATGCCAGCACTGTACACACGTAAAGCCCGCCATTATCTTCGCGCTTACTTCAAATTGGGGTATTTTCCTTATTGTCAATATTGAACAAAATTGGACAAATGGGGTATCAAAATGCGCGTAAATAAATCATCCTTCTTTTTATGTTAAGGGGGTACTACATACACCCATTGATTTTTTTTGCATTTTTTTGCATTTTGTGAAGAAATTACAAAAAAAAATTGGACAAAGTGGTATGCAAAATGAAGGGGCAAATCTTCTCGTTTTATTGGTGGCATCGATATCAACGTAGCTTACATGCTTTTAAAAGTAGAAGCCAAAAGGAGGTACATCACTGATGATTTAAATTCACTTCATTTTTGAAAGCTTACTATCAACGGATTTCGTTAAAATTTTGGATATGTGTTGCTAACACATTAGGGAAATAAAGTTGATATGTAAAATGGGAATAAGTGGTTCCTGATTTCTTTTATGACTTCATGAACTTGGTGCTCCACAACTATCAAAAAAAAGGAACTGGTTAAAATGCTTCTATTTTCAATGTTGAGCTATATTTTGTATTTTTAACTTGCGACATTATTTCACTGAAACTTAATTAAGCCACAGGTAACAGGTTACCACAACCATACTACAGCAATGTTGAAAAAAATTGTATTTTTTTTTTTCTATACCACCATATTGGGTAGTTTTCCGTAAGCTTAACTTTTATGATTTTGGTAACTATTTTATATTTATTTGTGAAATCCATCTCAACTAGGCATTCTAAATTGTACTCACCATTTACATCCCAAGGTATATTATCATATCCACCTTGCACTTCTCGATATATATCCAGTTAAAGACAGAATATCAAAATTATGCCTCATTATGATATCACAGACTCTCACATGTGTATTCAAAATTGATGCTTAAATTTGACCTGAACTAATTGACCTATAACCTGACATACGGTGACCTAATAGCCTTTTCTTCTCCTAACAACACATTGACTAATGACTATGCATCCATTGTGTAAGTGTTTATTTAATTTATTCAGTGTTATATATTTTGCATGCACCACTAGATTTTCTATAGAGTATAACAAAGGATTTAATGTATTCTATTCATGTACCCTACTTGAACATGTTGAATAGAATAAATTATGGTTTGTTATGAAACACGCATCTGAGTAACTAGGATACAGTAAAAAAAAAATATATAGGGCTAAAATGACTTACTAAAATGGTTTAAAAACACTTTGTATGTAGATATATTTTATAAGTTCAGGACATGAGGTGATGAACATATTTATGTACTTCATAAATTTGCAACAAAAAAAAAGAAGAGGGGTACTGATGAAAATCAGGGTATTATTCCCCCTTAAAATATTGTGAAAACAATTATTAGTTCTGAATCTATAGGCGTATTTATAACAGCTGAGTTACTTTTTGTGCAGACTTTATTACCTACCCCTATGGTGTTCCACTTCCTAGAACCCCTCGTGTGAAATTTGGTTGAAATTGATCATTTTCGAGGGGTCGAGTCACATGCCTATCAAAAGGTATTTTGCTGTAACATTGAATACAAAGGCAGCTACTTGAAATGCAATATGTTTAGAAAATGATAGCTGAGCTTATGATTCATTCTGCATAACTGCCCTGTTCATAGTTTCTTGATTTCTTCACTTTTTCAGAGTCCTAATTCACAAAATTAAACACAGAGCAGCTTTGGGCAAATGTAAACTACATAGTTTACTAATAGCTGCCTTGTGCTATATTTGAATGGCGCTTCATGAATTTATGCTGAAGTTCATAATATAGGCCATATTAGGCCGGTATATTGGGCATACAATGATGTTGACCAGGCTCGTTGAGGTGATGTGCAAGAAGAACTAATGATTTTCCAAGATACATAAAATATATGCGAATCCCATCACCCCTCGGCACCGCGCCCTTCATCAGCACCAATGGAGATTAGCCATGGGGGCAGTGTGACAATTCAGTCCCTCCCTGCTCAGTCGACAGAAATGTTGTGACAAAATCTACCTTTTGGTCTATTTTAGACCCAAATTCCCCGCAAAAAAATCAACCCCATTTTGGGCTATCATTTCCTTCGGAAGAGGTGGAGGTGTCCCAAATATACAGGGGGGTCATATATTTTTTGGAAAGAAAAATGGGGGGTAGAGAGTCATAAGATGACCACAGATAGTGTGTTTGTTTTATTCAAAAAGACTGATTTCAATACAATTTTAGCCTGTTTAGGGGGGGTGTCGGTGGTGGGATCATAACATTGTTGTTGCCAAAATAGGGGGAATTGCAATTTTATTGACGCCGGCTTGTTGTAAATTTGAGACCCCTATTCCTTTGGCACGATTTTAGGACATGATTGTCCTCAATTTTGTTCATTTTAGCATTGAAGTTGCTTTTTTTTTTTTTTTCATAAATCACAAAAGAAATCCGCAGTTGAAGTACAAAGCAAATGAGTCAATCAATATCACTTCAACTGGGGATTTCTTTTTGATTTATGCAGCATCATGTCTTCTGGAGGCAGATTTGAACTAATGACCTTTCGTGAAATCGTCCTATAGTAGTTTATAAATAATAATTGTCCATCACCAATACAGGCCTATGTGATTCACAAAATAATTATTCACAACTTCTAAATTACTTAACCTATAGAAATCATTGAAACACTATTCTGAACTGAAATTAACTGATTTAAACAATGGTGATATATTCAAGCAATTTTAGCCATAAACAAGAAATCATTTCCAAAATTAAGTTGCTTTGGTGACACGACTAAGAAAAATCGATCACCGTGTAGTACTTTCAATCAAGTATGTGCTATTGTGACCGTGAAATTTCAAGTATGTGCTATTGTGATCGCGAAATAAACATATCAACATTTTGTTAATCTCTCCGGTTTATGTGCTTAAACAAACCGGCGGTTGCTACTCATGCTTTCTTGAATATTCATATACCAATGACCTCTGCCAACCGGACGGAACCGGCGGGCTACCGGCAGTCGAGTTTTGATTTGATCCCTAACTGATGAGGCATTAAATATGCAGGATATATAATCATCTTCCTAATAGGCAGACTATGGTAAATGTCATAGATGTGACATTTTACTTCCGCAAATGGCCGTTGGTCGGACCTCATCTCTTCTCAAATTGTGACCTAGGTCCCGACATTTAACCCTATGCAGTCTCATCCCCCTGGGAAGTACCCATTCATTTGCCTTGAGGGCATCGAACCAGAGAAGGTGAGAATAGATTCTCATCTTCTCTGACCGAATCCACTTTCCTCGGTATTGATATATGCAATTATACGACTCGGACTGACTGTGTATCTATTCGCTGTCAAAGTGACGTAATAATCGGACTACCCTCAATAAGTACAAACAATTTTTGATTATATCGCGCTGCTGCTGCACTAGTACGTTCACACGCTACATGAGTTGCATTTCATCCTAATGATTCCACTCACTCCCCACTTGGTTACAGGGTTCCTGGTGTCATTAGCCAGCTTTCATCAAGTTATGTTCACTGTTCAGTTTTATACACAGTCTTGTATAGCATTTATGCATATATAGTCAAATGTACTTCTACATAGCCACTGACAGGGTTCTGTATCTTTTTTGTCTTGCAGCATTTTTTCTACCTGAGAAGTTACATGAGTTTGGGGTCGAAGAACTGCAACATTGGCATCTGTCATCTGATTCTGCAGGAGCTCTGCTGCTTGTGGTATCCATTCATTGTGATCATTACCTTGAACGATCTCTGGAATTCATGGTGAGATAGTCTCTTTAACTTTTTTATTGTCAGCTCTTTAGGCTTGGCCGATCAATTCCCTCTTTGATCTGCCGATTCGATCTGCCACGTGGGATGCACGCATGAATAGCGCATATATCAAGTAGTATTTTGTAGTATACAGCAGGGTTAGGGTTAAGGGGATGTTCTTTATGAATATGTAAAAACAATTTGAAGCAGACTTTTCAATTTTGAGATATGAACCTTTTTAATTGGGTAAAGTTGTTTTTGGACCACCCCGTATTGGCAACATTAGTGCAAAAGTTGAATATATTTGTGCGAAGCGCGCAAAACTTGCCATTTGGGGGGCTAAAATGGCCAAATATGAGGTAAATTTGGTCAGAAACCCACATACAGGTGTCAACATTGGGGGAGGGGGGTGATTGTATGAACTATCCCCCAGGCAAAATATTGGGGGGATTTATCCCCCACAGTGTGTAAATTAAGTGGTCATCCTAAAGCCCAGATTTGCTGGCGGATGACCAGAAACTCACTGCTGGTTATCCGTCGGATGCCCATACTTTGTAACATTAAAAAAAAAAATCGCTTTGGAGTGTTACTTGACCTAGAGCTCTAGTTGCTAGGATCATTCATGGTTGATTAAATAAAAAAGGGTTTTTAATGTGCAATGTTCTAATTTAACTTTAAAAAATATATACGGATGACCAAAAATGTTGGCGGATGACCAGATTTCATGACCTGATTTTTTTCCTTAATTTGCATACTGTCCCCCCCATCTCCCCGGGATCTACGCCTATGGTCTGTAGCAACAACACATGAGTAATGAGATGCGATTAACCAGCCCCCCCCCTCCCTGTGCGTCCCATTGTCATGGGAAGCACACTGATCACCCAATGTTTTGTGACTGTTGTTTATTAAATTAGTTGTTTGATGCTTTACTTTGGTAAAATTTGGAAACATCTATAGTAAATAATGTAAAGACTGCAAGCTGTCAGGAGTATTGCTTCATGTCATAAAGAATTGTTATAAAACACATTTTAAAACTGATTAATTTCTACATTGTACAGCGACATCCAACTTTTAGGTTTTGTCTTTTTAATCATTTATTATTTGTTTAAGGTGGTACGAAAGGCAAAATCAAGTTGCTCTGATTGAGATTAAAATAGACTTGTTGCAGAGAGATATGCAAAATAATCTTAATTCTAAATTTGAGCCAAATCGGACAAACGGTTTTTGAGATATTGTGTTGAAAGATTCTTTGTATTCTGTTGTTTTTTGCCAATATATTGATGAAGTTAATGAGAAAAAATTGGCAAAATGTGCTCATTAATATTAATTTTTGCCAATATGTTCCCAATATTTTATGAATAAACCTTCATACTACTTTTACCTTTAAGAATTTTGACATGAAACTTTGCCAATGTGTTTCTATGGCCTAAAACATTAACATGTGATTTTCCCGCCCATCTAATTTGCATATTTGCATAATTAATTTGCCTTAAGTATAATGCTAATTATGCAAATATGCAAATTAGATGGCGGAAAATCACATGTTAATGTTTTAGCCATAGAAAACACATTGGCAAAGTTTCATGTCAAAATCATATAAAATAAAAGTAGTATGAAGGTTTATTCATAAGATATTGGTATAATATTGGCAAATATGAATATTCATGAGCACATTTTGCCAATTTTCCTCATTAACTTCATCAATATATTGGCAAAAACAATAGAATACAAAGAAACTAAAAACATGTTTATCTTGACAACCGTATGTCCGATTTCCTTCAAACAAAAACTATTCTGCTCAGTGTATTTAGCTTAACTTATTCAATCTATTCAAATGGTTCTAAATTCAGTTTCTGTTTTCCAGAAACATCGTTTCGAACCCCCTTAATTTCCTTGGTTGTGTACACTTCTTGAATCTTTTCAGCAGTGGTGCCTTAGGTGCACAATTGGGCTACATGTACTTGGCAATCACCTGCTGATACTCAAATAAACGTTCTGCTACTTGCCTAAAATTGGGCTACTTTGCATTGCAAGAGTCAGGTCGCGGCAGTAACTTGACTTTATTTTCCTTTCAATTCAGCCAAATTATGAAGGTTTTAGTCTCTGAAGCTCCAAAATGGAATGACAATGGGTTTTTGTGACCATTTATTGTTTGGTCGGTAACTTTCGTACGTTTTTTTAAAGTGAATTGCTTCTCCGCCCAATTGGGTGATTTACGTTATAAATCCGGGTGAACTGCCCATATATCTGATATTGGTCACTTATGTTGGAATCTTAAAAATTGGGCTACTTGAGAGTCATTCCTCGCAGCATGTCAAACCAATTCGCTACGCCTTGACACTGAAAAATTTTGGCAACACTGCTTTTTAGATCCATCTAAAGTTCCCTATACTTGTCAGTAGCTACTGTTTTAGTTAGTTTTTTAGTTCTTATAAAACAATAGTTCAATTTATGTTCTAATATTTTAACATTCTCAATTTTCAGCCCAGTCATAATTGGAGGAAATGAAGTGTGATGTAATTGGAGATAAGTTATACCCTAAGAGGAGACAGGTCATTCCAGGTAGACAGCAAGAGCATCATTGTGTATTTTAGGTCGAGGGAAGAGGAGATCTTGGAGCAGGACAGGAAGAAAAAGTGGCTGATGGATTCGTCATCACATTTGACACACATAGAATGTAAGGTGGTTGTGTCGAATATACAAGAAAAAGCTCCCATCTGTAAATTCTTTGATTGAATAATGGATTGTTGTCCCTAAAGCTGAGATGTGCAGATGCTCACTAATCATAGCTCAACAGTCAACATGGCCAAAATATGGCAAAAATAGTGAATTAAGTCTTATCAAATGGAAGTTTGTCAGGGAAACACTGGACAATTGCTTTGAGCATCAATTGAAGTACAAATGTTACTTGTGTAGTAAATTTCATAAATTTGACCTCATGTACAAACCCCAATACACTGTAAATTTGAATGTTTACTAAAACTCATTGCAAAGTTCTAAAATGTCTGGCCAATGTAAGGCCTATCTATTACAGTCTATGATTATGACCAATAGCTATTATAGTCCTTTGGCTTCGAGAAAGTGATATCAGTGTGTGCTCTAGTGTGCATACATGTAGTATTAAATCGTGTGTACACAGTGACCCAAAGAAAATGCATGTTTACAGGTGCAATCACTAAAGGTGGTACGTCTGTGCTCGCTGTTCGCATGATGTACATTTTACTCCAACAAAGTTCTGACATCACTCTCTCAAGGAAGCCAAATGGACTACCGTAAAACCCCGTCTACAAGCATATAGTGTGCTTCTGATGAAAGCTACATTAATCCAGTCGCCATTATGGAGTTTGAGCAAATAAATTATGGATCCAAACATATACAAACAAGTATTATTTTAAGACCGATCTATTGTATTGGTATATTAACGCTTGCTTCGAATTAATTAAGGTTTTATAAAATACACTATATATGCTTGTAGACGGGGTTTTACGGTATTAGAGTAATAAACATTTTCTATGTTTCTTTGTATTTAATAAGGGCCCATTCAGTGATTCCAGCGTAAGTGTAAAAAAATTCAAATTGTTCATAATTTGCCTAAATGTGAAGGATAAGTAATTCAGGTATTTTGAAATGAAAAATTGGGCAAAAAACCAAGAAAACAGCAGTGTTGACAAAGGTGAAGCTGCATGGGAAGCCCCATTCAAATACATGCAGCTAATTTCTCTACTGAAGTAGAGAAATTACAGATTTGTGTAAAATGTCTTCTTTGTCTAAAATACATGGCTATGTTAGCACATGACACTGACAAAGGTGCCAAAACCTGAATTATGATTTTACGAACCCCTGATGAAAGAATCACTAAATGGGCCTTTACATGCACCTTTAGGATTTGGGTATTTTTTGAACAAGGATACATGGTAATATATTGTACAAAGTGCAAACATAAAACAATCTCATAAAGGGGGATGCAGCAGTTAAATTGACTAGGTTAGTTTGTCCATATGGACTTTCACTCTCATGTTTTTCTGTTGGCAAAGGTCCACAGCTATCATAATGTGCTTGTTTGCCATTAATCTGGTGATTGGTATAGCGTAAAGATTGCTCAAAGGTCAACGCATGGGTCAAATTTCAAAATTTTGTTAAAAACCGTACTAACTTAAGTATTCCAATGTGAAGGATTCAGAAAAAATAGCATTTGACCTGTCTGCAACATACCATTCTTGAGTTACAAGCAGAAAGGTCAAAGCCAGTATATGGTCAGTTATTTTGGCCACAAACTATACAAAATGTAAAAGTGCTCTGATTTCAACAAAATTTATCCCAAAGTGGTTTGTAGTTCTTACCATCTAGGATGTCTTGATTCATGGCAAACATTACAAAATAGGTCATGTTCAATAGGGCCTATACAGGGTTGACCAAATCATAAATTTAGGCAGTAAAAACGAAGCATGCTAGACAGAGCGAACTATTCCTTATTTGAATTTATTTTACATTTTACAAATAATTTGAGACCATGCATTTTTATTGAAATCTGGACAGCAGTGGACACTTGATCCCCATGTTTACCTTTGATTGACCTATGCCCATACCCATCACCCGATTAATGGCAAACAAGCACAAGCAGATTATGATAGCTGAGATAACTGAAAAACATGGTGAAGGAAAATCCAAAAGCGGAAGGGGTGTTTGGTGGCCCACAGTCATTCAATGATGGCACATCCGCATGATTGTTGCCAAAAAATCGACAGGACCTCATTATTTCAGTAAATTTCAAGAACAATTTGCTCAATTTTAGCCCCATATAATGATGACCAAATGGCTTAAAGAGACATTTGTAATCCACATCCCAACTTACTCCAAAAGAGAAATCTGGAACTCCATCATAATTTGTGTGCTTACAACATAAGTTGTCTTTCAGATTTGATTGTCTGATGACATCGACCAATTTGTATTTCCGGACTGTTGACAGCCCCAAATTACAACACAGTAGTCTATGGTGCACTATAATACATGTATGGTAATAATTACATAACTTGTAAAATTCTCAGTCTGCATCAACTGAAATTTGATTTTTTGTGGATATCTGTTGAACTATACCCTAAAAATGAGAATGTAAAAATCACAAAATACCCCTTTAAATGACTACTCCCATTTTGGGGCAATCAAGGATGTTTTAATGAAATTAAAGGCCCATTCAGTGATTTGCTCATCAGGACAGTCATAAAAATCATCAAAATTCTGATCTTGGTACCATTGTCATTGTCATATATGTGCTAACATAGCCTGCTAGTGGTTCAGCTAAAAGCTGTGTATTTGAAACAAAATAAGACATTTACATGAATCTGTCATTTTTATACTGACAGTATATAAATTAGTTACATGTATTTGAATGGGACTTCAACTTTGCAATACTGCTGTTTTCTTTGTTTTTGCCAAATTTTTCATTTCAAAAATACCAAATGACAATTTTAACGACTTATCCTTCACTTTTAACTAATTTATTAACAGTTTTAGTTTTTTTACACTTTCGCTGGGATCCCCGAATGGGACTTAAACACTTAACATTTCAAGACAAGAGAGGGATAACACAAACCAATTACAGACTTTGAAAAAAGAAACACCCTATTATATTCTAAAGGGGTTATATTTTGGGTTTTGGTCAAAATGTTTTAAATAACATGTCATGTTTTTTGAAGGACTGAAAACGTTTTAAAATGTGTGTATGAAAAAAATACTACAGGATCATAAAATGTCAAAATGTTTGCAACATTTAAATAACATTATGTTAGAATGTTTTGCAGTAAGTTTTCGAAGTGTTTGTGAATGTTATGAAAATGTTTTATAGCCTTTATATAACCCGGCAACAACATTTCAACATTGTCGCAACCTTTTCTAACCTTATAACCTTAAGCGAATATGTAGAAACATTGTGTTTGCTTGGATTGTATATTTAAAAAATGTGCAGAGATTTATAGTGCGCTACACGCAGGCACAAGGCCTAGACGTTGATGCCCAAACCTTGGCACACTTTTCATTAAGAAATAAAGTTAAATATTTATATAATACAGTGGTAATGTGTATTTCAATCATTTCATATGTTGTGGAAAAAATAGCACAAATATAAAAAGAGTGATTGTTTTGATTTGATGTGATTTGTGAAAACCCTTTGCAACAGTTGCATTATCCTATTTTGTTTTATAAAGGTAATAAAGGCTAAATCTTTTTTTCAATCCTTCTTTGCTCATAACCTTTGACATTGAATCCCAGGTACAAAATGAAAAGAGTTCTATATTTCCATGTTTTTTGTGCACAAAATGCAGAATGTTGCCATGTGAAGGGTTTTCACAGATCACATCAAATATTGTATACTTCATTAATATATATTCTTGTTCATTGATTGGTTAAAAGTGGATCACATGACCAAAATAGTTCTACCATCAGTACGTAAATAGTACCTCTAAGCCGTAAATAGTATTTGCAATGTCCCGGATGAGCCGTAAATAGTACTTTTGAACATGCCTTCCGCGTGCGCGCATTTGATGCGACGGAACAGTTCACGCACGCGAAACTGCCATAGCGTGATTTCGCGCTGCTGTAATTGGTTATCCCGATTTTAGCCTATTCGATTTTTTTGAGGGCAAAATATAGGTTGTGCTTAAATTGGTCGTGCTATTCACTCAGGATAGAAGCTGGAGAGTCAAAACGTAAAATAATTATCTTTTAACCAATTAATGAACAAAGAACATATTAATGAAGTATATAAATAAATATATACTGCCTTTTATTCGAGTTCTGGTTAAAACTGTGGTCATTCGTTGATATCAATTAATACTATTGATCTCACCTCGGGGCCATAGTTTTAACCAGAACCTCTCATGGCAGTATATATTTGTATAATATTATCATGATAGACATGATATTCTGTAATTCTATACCATTCCCTTTATAACTGGTTATAAATTACATGTTTATAAAATGTAGTGCCAGGTATTGGTACAGAAAACAGAATATGATGGTAAATTAGTCTGAACATTTTAAACTAAAAACTAAATTAATTTTTTTTAAAGGGCCGACCCTGATTTTGGCAAATTGTGGGTCGGTTGGTGGATTGAGGACAAGTAAATCAAACTATATTTTTGTTGTTGCTTAAGGTGGTACTGTACCCTTGATAAATTTGTGACTATTTTTGCATTTTCTAAAAAAATAATAACACACTTAGTAACAAAGGTTATGTATATTATAGGGGCAAGGAATTCAGATACTACACTGGAATTTCAGTGACTCAAGACAAGCGGTATGTTATTTATGATAAGAAAAGAGGTACCGCTAGAATATGTACCTCATTTCTTGACATATATAATGAACCACTTGTCTTGAATCACAGAAATTTCAGTAAAGGAATTGGATTCCTTTCCCCTATAACCTGTGCCTTATAACATACATAACTATTGTTACCAGTGTAAAGTTATTTTTTTGAGAAAAATGCTAAATTAGTCACAAAATATATCAGGGGGTGTAGTACCACCTTATACAGGTGTTAATCATACCTCATTTAAAGTTTCATTTAAATAAAACATACTCATTTTACATAAGTTTAGTACAAACTTTACGTAGAACCTGGACTTATTATAAGTTTGGTTCAAACATTTTGAAATTAAGCCTAAGAACCATTATACTCAACATATTTGTACGCCCCTTGTGGGTTTTTAAGAATTAAATAAAGAAGCGAATATAATGCAAACTTGTATCTGCGAGTCCCGTTGCCAGTATCTGTGTGAAATTTTCCTTAACCCTAACCGTAACAAACAAAAAAAAACTTCCAATTCAGAAAGCGTAGCACAAGCAGGTATCCCACGTGATGCTATTGCGTCATCATGCGAACAGTCATATTTTTTCAATGAAATGGTCCAAAACTGGGAAAAAAAGTTTGATAATTTTAGGGGTTTAATTCCTAATTTTTACAAGCGCACTTTTAATTCAAAGATCCCCTCTTTGGAAGTACCACATATCCACACCCAAACTAAATACTGCGTATGGGCCTGAAGCTATACATGATTACATACTTGTATGTGAATGACCCAATTGACTGCCTCCCTCCTGACTCCCTCCATCAAAGTTGAGATTCTAGTATCAGAAAAAATTTCGGTGGCCAGGGACCAGGGAGGGGTACCGGTAGTTTCCCTCTATTCCCCTGGCTAAGCCACTGAATCTTGTCAATAATATAAGAAAAAATCACATACAATATAATTTTTTTTTTTTTTTTTTTTTTTTTTTTTTTTTTCTCCGGCAAATCAAATTTTCATTCCTTAAACATATTACATATCTTACTCTACCGGGTTTTTTAATACAACACAAAACAACAACAATACAAAACAAATAGACAGAACAATTTATCACAGCACAATTCTCAAATATAATAGTGTAGACAAAAATCATCGAATGCATTAATTAAATAAGCCCCTCCAAACCTGCCATTTACGTTGATATATTTGGTAATTTAAGTCTTTTAAATAAATAAATCTTTCCAGAATGTGATAATTTTCAATTTCTTTTTGAAGAGGTAAAAAGGAGAGTGACGAATTTTGACATCTTCTTCTATAAATATAAAATTTGGTTAAGATAATAATCAAATTTACAGCATGATTACTCTTTTTATGTCTGTTCCAAAAAGAATATGGTTTTGATTTAAGGTAACAGGAATACCAACTTTTTGTAAAAACCAGGTTTGTAGCTGAACCCAAATTGGTTTCACCTTTTTACATTCTGTGAAGATATGCTTAATTGTTTCAGATTCCTCATTACAAAATGTGCACAAATTGTTATTTCTTTGGTTGATTTTATACATGAAGGTATTGGTGGTTAAGATTCTATTTAGAATTCTATACTGAAACCACCGCAATTTTACGTCTATTGTGCATTTAAAAGGTATCAAACAGAGGCCCCATGTCACAAGGGAAAACGCGGGAATTCGCCTAAAATCGCAGACTCGCATAAAAACGCCAAATGTTTTGTTAAATCACCTAAATATTTCTAAAATCACCCAATTTTTGTAAAATCGCCAAACTTTTTGTAAAATCACCATAATTTTTGTAAAATCGACGAAATTTTGGTAAAATCGCCAAATTTTTTGTAAAATCGCCAAACTTTTTGTAAAATCGCCGTAATTTTTGTAAAATCGCCATAATTTTGGTAAAATCGCCGTTATTTTTATAAAATCGCCAAAATTTTAGTAAATTTGCCAAATTTTTTGTAAAATCGTCATAATTTTTGTATAATCGCCAAAATTTTTGTAAAATCGCCAACATTTTGGTAAAATCGCAAAAAATTTTGTGAAATCGTCAAAATTATATTTTGTCAAAATCACCAAGTTTTTAGATAAAATAGTCAACAATTCTATAAAACTGCCAAATATTATTGTCAAAACATGTGTTAATAACAATAAGAAAGCCAAGTCCGGTCCGAGTCCTGTCCAATTAAATCCATGTAAAATGATTATCGAAAAATGTCAAAATAGATCTCAAATTTGTTGACTTTACTTATTTGGCCATTTTCCAAATTAATTGGGGGCTCTCAAATCAGTGATCTGTCATATAATCCTAAATATCCACCAAATTATTGAGATTTATCTGTCACTGAGCAGAATCATATTATTGTAAACTATTGTAAATCATTAATGAAATAATTGATAATTAATTAAATGTATAATTTTATAAAATATTTGGGCATATAATAATATCTTGGAGTTCTGGAACTTTCCAATCCATTAAATACTCTTGAAAGAGAGAAACATGCACACTGGACCATACATATCAGCTCCCACTCAGTAAACTGGTACTCTTCCATAGGGCTATAAGGTGTCTGTAGTTAGCTCTTGGCCAGAGCCCTCGGTGTACCCTTTAAGAAGATCCAGTGATCCACGAGTAAAATAAGCAAGTGAAGAAAATGTATAGTAAAACATGATATCACTACCAGTACTAAGCATGCTAAGGCAAAACTACATTTAGTCACCAACACATCTGTGCTCAGAAGTACAGACCACTGCACTATCCCCTTGCCGAAGGCAAGGCACGCGAGCGAAGCGAGCCAGTGGCTCACCAACATCACAACAGGGCCACACTGCAGGAAAGACCACTGATGACCCCACCCCACTAACCGCGAAAGTCCACTAACGACTGCCGGTCTTTACTAGTGTGTGGTCAGAGGGGATATGGCATGGTTTTTCAGTTTTTCTTCTATTGGGTGGAAAATAGGTCGGCTTTGGAGCAAAGCTATCTGTAGTTTGTGTGTGCACACTACTAAGTGCACATTGTGTGGGACAATTTTGAAAAGATGTTTAGAATTAAAGGTGAATTTCTGTTAGTATTATCATTATTATGACGATGATGATAATGATGATGATTGATGATGATGTTATTTTTCTATAATGTACGTAGGTATTTGAATATATTGCAATTCATTATCCTGTATGCTGCACGCAGCCTATACAGTCTGTCCACATAGAAGTTCAAAGTAAATAGACCTCGGAAACTGGAGGTATGAGAATAATTATTTCAGTGCAATGCTTCTTTGGCGCGCCAACTGCTGCGCGATTTGTTAACCACGCTCTTTACGCATCACGCTCGCGTGTGACGCAAAGCATCGACCCCCAATGCCACAGATTTGGTTTGTACTTCTAAGCGGACAGACTATAGTGACACTTCTCCAGTCCCTGGGCGCAAGTTAACTGTGAGTTTACATGTAGTGTGCCACACCATAGACTCTGAAGACATGGCCACACACACACAAATACCCCCACATGACTGCTGTCTGATACAAATGGTCTGATACATCCCTGTACATACAGTTTTCACCTTCAGGAGTTACCTGTTCATGGGTATATGATCTTTGTGTACGGTTGGTCAGTGGTTGAGTTGAGTTGAGTCTTTGAAATGCCCCCCTGGCACCGCCACTGCTCATTAGCAACTTTTCCCATCATAAAAATACACCCACCCACTGAGCCACACAAACTGTATCAAAAATGCACCTTACTTCTCATTGCCTGCATGGAGCCTTCGCTCCATGCCCTTGCCCCTTCACACATTGGTGAAAAATTAATTATAAGCACACAGTAGACTCACAATTATATACACATCACAATTAAACCAACTGTATTCATGGTATTATGTGGTGCACATCAAGCAATAACACAAAAAGTCACAAGCAAAATGTCAAATAAAGCAAAATATTTTTGAGGATATACATGTATACGGTGTACGACATGTGCCACTTTTTCCAAAAATTGTTTTATTTTTTCCAAAATTGTTTTACTTTTTCCAAAATTGTTTTATTTTTTCCAACAGACGTTTTACTTTTTCCAACAGACGTTTTACTTTTTCCAACAGACGTTTTACTTTTTCCAACAGACGTTTTACTTTTTCCAACAGACGTTTTACTTTTTCCAACAGTTTTTACTTTTGCCACAATTTTCCACACTTTTGCCAAAAAATCCCACTTACTTTTGCCACAATTTTTCACACTTTTGCCAAAAAATCCCACTTACTTTTGCCACAATTTTCTACACTTTTGCCACAATTTTGCTTTTTCACACTTTTGCCAAAAAATCCCACTTACTTTTGCCACAATTTTCACACTTTTGCCAAAAATCCCACTTACTTTTGCCACAATTTTCTACACTTTTGCCAAATAATCCCACGTACTTTTGCCACAAAATTCCACATTTTTGCCAAAAATCCCACTTACTTTTGCCACAATTTTTCACACTTTTGCCAAAAAATTCCACTTACTTTTGCCACAAAATTCCACATTTTTGCCAAAAAATCCCACTTACTTTTGCCACAATTTTTCACACTTTTGCCAAAAAATCCCACTTACTTTTGCCAAAAATTTCCACATTTTTGCCAAAAATCCCACTTACTTTTGCCACAAAATTCCACATTTTTGCCAAAAATCCAACTTACTTTTGCCACAAATTTCCACATTTTGCCAAAAATCCCACTTACTTTTGCCACAAAATTCCACATTTTTTGCCAAAAATCCCACTTACTTTTACAAAATTCCACATTTTGCCAAAAATCCCACTTACTTTTGCCACAAAATTCCACATTTTTGCCAAAAATCCCACTTACTTTTGCCACAAAAATTCCACATTTTTGCCAAAAATCCCACTTACTTTTGCCACAAAATTCCACATTTTTGCCAAAAATCCCACTTACTTTTGCCACAAATTTCCACATTTTTGCCAAAAAATCCCACTTACTTTTGCCACAAATTTCCACATTTTTGCCAAAAAAATAAACTTACTTTTGCCACAAATTTCCACACTTTTGCCAAAAAATCCCACTTACTTTTGCCACAAATTTCCACACTTTTGCCAAAAAATCCCACTTACTTTTGCCAAAATTTTCCATACTTTTCCCAAAAAATCCTACATACTTTTGCCACAAATTTCCACACTTTTGCCCAAAAATCCCAATTATTTTTGCCACAAATTTCCATACTTTTGCCCAAAAGTTGCACTTACTTTTGCCAAAAATTTCTATACTTTTACTAACACATTTCACTTACTTTTGCCACAAATTTCTATACCAGAGAAAAATCAAATCCGGGGTCAAGGTCTCACTGCATGGCGTCAAGGCTTTGATCTTTAGTACCCATCATCATTCCATGACACGCTATACAGACCCCATGCCTTCTCTATGAAACACAAGGGCGCACACAGCCAAATCATGAGTTCCGTTAAAAAATTGTCGTCACGGAGTGGCATGGCGCTCATATGGAATTTGCACTTTAACATGTTTAATAAGAGACCACTTGGGCAGGTGCGGATTCAGGGGGCCGCGGGCCTGCCCCCTATCCTCCTCCCCCCCCAAAAAAAAAAAAAAAAGAGAGGAAAGGAGAGAAGAGAAGAGAAGAGAAAGAGGGAAAAAAGGAGAGAAAGGGAGAAACGGGAGAAAGGAAAATGTTAAATTGCACGTATAGTAGACCCATGCCTAAATCGCAGTCGGGTCAATCTATATAGGTCTGTGATTATTTTGCTTGAAGGCGGGTTCTCTGCCCAAAAGCATGTGAAAATTAAGACGGGCCCGCCGATATGTAGAGCCCGTCACATTTTGTCACCAAAGGCCTATTAAGACGGACTCTGTGCTGACTTCAATTCAACATCGATCCATGCATAGGCCTATAAAGTGTCAGTGTAACATTTAAAATTTTACAAATTGAGTTCGGGCCCTTTTTTGTTTCAAAAAGCAATGATATAAAGTGTAAAAACGATGCACTAAATGGCTTCAATAATTGACCTTCATTTAAAAAAATTTCAAACCTGAGGGGAATATCCCCATCAGACACCCCTGTGTATACAAACAAGTGCCCGTTTTCGTGTCTGTATTTAACACCCACCATTTGATGTTTAAACCAATAATTCATTTAAAAAAAAGTGCCTTCAATTGGCCTGTCATTTCGCAACTGATATTTTCGGCTTTTTCAAACTAAAATTTTACACAATAATAGTGCCAAAATGGTCCACCAAATGGCTTCAATTAGGTCTTCATTTTGCAAAAGTTTCTCACATACCCCCCCCCAGACACCCCTGCGTGCGCAACTTTATGTTTACAGCTAAAGCAATAACGGGTAATTTATAAAGGTCAAAACTTGTCCACGAAATGGCTTCAATTGGGCCGTCATTTCGCAAATTTTCGGCCTTTTCAAACATACAATTTTACACATTAATAGTGACAAAATACCGTAAACGTTCGCCTAATGGCGCTATGGAGTTCATGGAAATGAGAGAGCGCCATCCCTGTAAAAGCCGACTATTATCACTGATCATTAAGGGTACGTGTAGTTAAAGGGTGAAACCTATCGACACATACAATTATGAACAAGATCGAACAAACTTGTTCATGATAATGCGGTAATCATTCATCTGATACGTTGTGGCCCAGCGAGCAGAGCATTAGACTATAGTGCGAGGATAAAGAGAACTTGTGGAGAAGATTGATGGTTCGAATCTCATGCAGTAATTTCTGACAGATTATGATGTCTGTCAATGGTTTTTTTCTGATTTGAGGAAATTTTATTCTCTATTTTCTTGATTTTATCTTTAACATTGTTTATATAATTTTATTATTTTATCTTGTATGTGTCTTTTTTCATGATTCTTTGTATCGTTTAGGCATTTGTTATGTGTGTAAGACGAACTATCGCATGCGACAAGTCTTTCAATTCGCGCGAGTGTCCTTGCCTATGCATCAGTGGTCGTAAGAGGTATATCATTTTATTCGAAGGGGGGGGGGGTTCCCAAATATACGGGGGTCATAAAGTCTTGGAAAGAATAATAGGAGGGGGTCATAAAATGTTTTATGACCAAAATGTAGGGAGTCACACGATGACCACAGAAAGTGTGTTATTTTATTCAAAAAGACTGATTTCAATACAATTCCGGGATACAATTTTGGGGTTTGGGATCATAAAATTTTGTTGCCGAAATAGGGGGTACGCAATTTTATTGACGTAGACTTTTTGTAAATTTGGGACCCCCCTCCCTTCCGAAAAAAATGATAGCCCTCTAAGAGGATTCAAAAGATAACCTCTGCCCCAATAATCCCTAGCTATATTTGTTTGAAACTGTTCCACGGAGGATGTATCATAATAGACTCAGTCTCCAAATAAAATTTGAATGAGTGAACGAACAAAATCATACAACGACCAACTGAATAGAGGCTGTGCATATGACGTATCATCATCCCGTAAATATGGCAGACTACTCAAATGCATTCAACAAAAGCATGATTGCATTTACCGCGACAGTTCGTCTCACACATATAACACAATGCACTACGATCAAATAGGTTGATGACAACATTTGATTGAATGGACTGCACTGCGCCATGATTACGGGGAAGAAACCGGTTCAAATCCTTTGTTTGGAGCCAATCGATAAACGCAAGGCCTCATTGAATACTGGCTAGGATTCCACAACACAATGAGAACATGTTATAAGGCGCTTTGGAAGGCATACACTACCCCAATGACTTTCCATATTATGTGCACTCAACAACTATTCAGTATCGAAGCCCGGTATCGAAGTTACGTAATGTTACTATGTCAACGGGATCACGCGCTTAAGTAATGAACCACGATCGAAACAATCAGTACACAAAAAAGGCATACCAAAATAGCGTAATCGTAATGATCGCCATGCAAACAGTGCTTGGGTCCGATACCATCACAGAGTTACGTAACTACTTCGTGGTCTGATAGTTATATGATCAATGGTCTGATCTACTTGGGTTCGATCCTTTTAAGAAAAGAAAAAATAGCTGATAATTTATGATGCATAAATGAATAAAGTAATGTATATACGCCGTAGAAGTGACGTCATAATCGGATTAACTACCATAGCAATAGATGAATACAATTTTTGAATAGACCGCCCTGCACTACAAGCAGATTGCTTGAATATAGATTGAATACAATACCGCTTTTTTCAAAGATACTTATCTTACAGGTGCGAGTGATCAGCCTTTCTTTGACATCTATGGTTCAATGCACCGGTACCGCGTGAACGTTGTAGTGCAGTGCGGTATAGTCAAAATTGTATTCATCTATTGCTATGGTAGTTAATCCGATTAACTACGTCACTTCTACGGCGTATAGTTACACAATTTGAAACATTGAGGCCGTTATATTTTTCAAAGGTCATTTAACTGTTAAATGTAGTGGAATATATCACGCATTGATAGGTAGCAGGTGGAGCAAATTTTGTCAGCGGTTTTTGTTGCCGTTTGTTCGCAGTGCCTATTTATCTAAACAAAAATAAGAAAATTAAAATTAAATTAAAAAAATTCACAATATTCGTTCGTAAAATGGGGACAAAATCCAAAAACATTTCTTGACCCTTCTTCACATAAATGTGGTGGCAGAAATCAAGATTCGAACCAGTACCATTCACCATTCAAGGCGCACCTCTACCGACTGAGCTAACGGGTCAGACAATAGAAGGGTGTAATTTTGAACTGAAGAATATTAAAAAAATATGAAGAAATTACAATATTATAAAAAGATTTACCAAAATGAGTTAGGTATAACGTATGAATCGATTTACAAATTAAGTCCAATGGCACTTTGAGAAAGAATACCTGAAGAAACCCCAAAACATTTGCTGCTCTAGCAACTAAACTAGTGACCTAAAGTATTGGGTCATGTCACGATATTTTTTCTGAGGCATTATGTCCAGGTTGCTCAATTTAACATACACGTATCCTTAATGCTGTTGAGATTTTACAAGGATGGCGCTCTCACATTTCTAAGAATCCAAAAGCGCCATTAGGCGAACGTTTACGGTAGTCCACCATAATGGCTTCAATTGGATCTTCATTTTCCAAAAGTTTATAACTTCAGACACCCCCCCCCTCCGTTGCGCAAGCGCTCAGGGATGGCCACTTCGCGCCCATTACTTTCATTTTCTTTCGAAAATTGCCCCCCCCCTGATTGCTCTGGATCCGCCATTGCGCTTGGGTGCTATGTGGGTCTCTTATTGCTTTATTCATACACACCCAATGTTGGCGGAATTTATGTCTAATTTAGGTTCATAATGCTTATTGTCAGGTTGGCATGGGAATTTGCTCTATTTGCATACCGGTATGCATTAAGTTGACTTAGTCATGTTAGGGGTGGTGCAATATTAAATTATGTGTACCTCGGGGTGGTGAATTATAAGGGGGGCAAAGATTTTCTTGGCAGGCAAAAGGGGGAGGGGGGCAAACATTTTTGGGCAGGTCGAAAGGGGGGTCAAGCAATTTTTGACTGGTCGAAAGAGGGGGGGGGGGAGCGATTTTTGGCACAGATATTTTGGGCACCATTATATTACTAAAAGGGTGTAGGAAAACATTAGGAACAAGTTCGAATGTGCAAAATTTCCTGTTCGCTGAGCCCGCATTATATGCTAAGACAATTTAAGGGTTACAATTCGGGTTCCCAAAAATCTTAGTGTGTAAGGGGGGTGGGGGCAAAGATTTATTGGCACGTCAAAAAAAGGGAGGGCTGCAAAGGTTTTTTGGTACGTCAAAAAGGGGGGGTCAGGGATAATTTGGCACAGGCAAAGGGGGGGGGGGCAAGCAATTTTTGGCAGACCACTTTGAGAATTCACCACCCTGGGGGTACACATAATTATTGCACACCCCTTAATAGTTGACAAGCTTGGCTCATATGTTTGTGCCTGTGCTTCGCCCTGAGTTCTATTTAACTGCATGCATGCACTCAAGGCCATGGGATTCACTGACTAGTGAGTTTATCAACCACTGTGCTAGAATGCATATGATGACCATGAGCCCCCATGTCACAAGGGAAAACGCCGGGGGGAAAACGAGGTAAATCGCACATTATTTGCACATTATTTGCAGAATCTCTCCTCTTTTTCCACTATTTTGAACATTTTAAGCTTACTTATTAGCAGAATTTGTGGGAAATTTTGGCGATTTTAGCTTTTTTGAGCGATTTTTCTCATTTTACCGCGTTTTCCCTTGTGACATGGGGGCTATATCACCCGCCTTACACCAAATTTTTGAAGGAAAAAATGCATTGTGGGTGGGTGGGGGGTGTTGGGGGGTCCAAAAAATAAAATGTTTGAAATTGCCCATACTTTCAACCCCTGCAATTTGAAGGCAGTCAATATACAGGATATTGGCCAATTTGAGTTCCAAATGTGGCTTTACCACAGGGTTCAATGGGAGAATTCAAACTTTAAATGATTTTTTCCGGAATTTCAAGTGCTTTTTTCCTCTGTCGTCAAAAAAAATAGAATTGATCGCACATTAAAGTTTCTTTTCGAGAACGCACATATTACTTGCGGACTTTGACTTAAAAAAAAAAAAAAAAAAAGGCGGGAAATTTAAATCAAATTTGCTGCACAGTTCAAAGTACACAATGTGCTTACACAATGATACATACAGCACCTTACCTGCATATGTCCGATGTGTGAAATGCAGCCAATGGGCTGTTCCAGTTAAAATCCTTACACCCTCTAGATGGAGTTCATGACGTCAATCTTGCACGGAGGAGTGTGGATATCAAATTCAGGCAACTCCATTTGATATTCACACTCCTGTGTGGAAGATGTCTTTGCCGGGTGGGGAGTATGGAATTCAAATGGAATAGCCCAACATTTCTTCTTTTGTCGCTTTTGTGACCTCAATCGCGCACACAGGGGTGTAGATATCAAATGGAATCGCCTATTCAGGTAACTTCATTTGAAATTCACACTCCCTGTGTGGAGGATTAAGGGCATGTCTTCCATAGGGGTGTATGGATTTTAACTGGAATAGCCCAATGGTTTAATCACCTGTTTGAGTTCTGCATGTAAAATCATCTGCAAGTAAGAGCCCCCATGTCACAAGGGAAAACGCGGTAAATCGCACATTATTTGCACATTATTTGCAGAATCTCTCCTCTTTTTCCACTATTTTGAACATTTTAAGCTTACTTAGCAGAATTTGTGGGAAATTTTGGCGATTTTATCTTTTTTGTGCGATTTTTCTCATTTTACCGCGTTTTCCCTTGTGACATGGGGGCTACCATGAGAGATAAACAGTTTTACTAGGCCTCATGACTTTGATAGAACAGTCATGTGATTCGGCTGGTTTAAAGTAGTTCAAAATGTAATAAATTGAACTAAATAATATTTTAAACAATAATTTTGTCTGTTCAATGAAAAATGAAGACCCTTGATTTTGATCGTTCGCAGCTCCCAAAGATCCCTCTTTTCCGGCATGCCATCAGCTCCCAAAGACCCACCATTCAAAATTCCGGGGGAGCATAACCACCAAAATGTATAATGTGCAACACCCACTAATGCTCCTGCATGCAAATGTAGAAATCAAATTATTGTAAACTACACATTGCGAATAATATAATATTACTAAATAAAAGGTCATGATTCTAATGCGAACCATATTTATTTTTCTGTTTTAACTATTTATATTAAAACTAAAAAAGGCGCACTTTACTTCTTGATATTACTATTAAACATTGGTAAAAGACAGAAAAGTTTGGATTTAAAATAAACGAGTTGACAGAATTTGTTTAAGATATAGGAGTTAATATTTGGTTAGTTGTTCAAGGGTGCATGTCCCATTATTGGTGGTCTTTTGGATTGTCATGAAACATGATAGATGTAAGCGAGAAAAATGTCATAGATTGTCCTGAAACTTTGCTTGGTGTGATCACACTTGAGCGCCCACAATTTAAAGTCATGTCAAGGCCATAATGTGGTCAATTGAACATTTTCAAGAAAAGGTGGTGTGGATGTGATCACAATTAATGTCAAGGTCATCTGAGGTCTGCTGTTCCATTGGACGGTAATGAAACTTGGTGGGTGTTATCATCTTTCAGGGGGAAATTTTCAAGGTTTGAGGTCAACTGAATATTGATTGTTGGGACACTTATATACTTGGATCATATCCATTAAGCTTTTTGTTACAATTCTGAATTAGATATTTTAGCACACATTTTAAGAGTACATTTGTATTTGTATCAATGCAAAATTGTGAAACATGTTCATCCGTGGCAATGTTTTTTTTAAAGACAGTTCTTGTTTGAGGTATTTTGGGCCTTTTTGTGGACTTGTAAGGGGATGTGCTATATTTTTGCAAAATGCAAATTTTTGGGATCCCAATTTGCAAACCTTATATGATCTAGATATATGTTGTGAGCGCAGCGAGCAGGAAAGTTTGCATATTAAAGCGTTTCCGTACTGTTTTCCGAAGCCTTTTTAGAGCGTTTTATTTAAAACGCACCCCATGAATGCGTGCCAAAAATTGCTTGCCCCCCCCTCAGCTCGCCAAAATGTTCCCCCTCTCAATTTTACCCTCCCCTGGGCTCATAATTATTGCACAGCCCCTTAAATCAAAAGGAGAATCATGTTATAGCATAAATAATAGTTTGAGACCTGTACCGGTACATGAACTTGGTTCCCAAAAAAATTGTATATATAACACAATTTTTGAAAATAAAGTAGGCCCTCAGATTGAAAAATGACCAAGATACGGGTTTTCAGGAAACGGGGAAAAACGGGGTGGGGGCAAAGATTTTTGGCACAGCCAAGGGGGGGGGGGGGGGACGGGACGGGGCAAGCGATTTTGGCAGAAAATATTAAGAATTTACCACCCCAGGGGTACACATAATTATTGCACAGCAGCCCCTTACTGCTTTGTACTAATGAACCAATTACAGTTTTTTACTTTCTATAGACCAACAGGTACATTATGCTCCTTTATGGGATAGAGAGATAAAATATCGATTTGGACCTTCTTCGGTTTGGCTGCACATTCTGCTACCCCCTCCATCTCCAACCCCACCCCACCCCATTCTTACATTTTAGTATAAAAAAGAAAAGTAGGCCTATTATAAAAAAAATCAGCATCACTGAACCATTGGGTGAAATTATAGCACGTGAAGAGATTTGTAGCCTCATATACAACATGAACTGTACATAGTACACTTGAAAAAAAACCTGATGTTATAAAAACACAGTAAAATTAAACAAAATATAATAATAATAATAAAAAACTTTTTGGTTTGTTGGCCCACACTGTTGTTTCATTGCAAATTGAATATAAAATATCACTAATCGATTACAAATCGAAGAAAATGTAACATATATGTTTAGTAAACGGGTAGTCTTTCGATTCAATTTCGACGGGCGTTTAAACAACACCATCACCGTTTTTCCTGAAAACCCGTTTCTGGTCATTTTTCAATCCGAGGGCCTACTTTTTTTTTCCAAATATTGTGTTTGGGAACCAAGTTCATATATATATATCTCAAATTATTATGCTATAACATGATTCTCCTTTTGATTGTAAGTCCACAGAAAGGCCCAAAATACTTCAAAAATGATTAAAGAGTTTAACTTCAACACTACACTATTTTTCGCTCACCTGGAACGTTTTCACTAGTTCGACTAGCGTCTTCAGCAGATGGTGATGCTGTGATTGTATTTTGTCTACGATCACTTCAAAAATGTTTTTTGTCTTACTGAGAAGGCCTTAACTCCTATCTTAGTATTTTGTGTCAACTCGCTAATTTATAACTCCCAAAGTTTTCTGCCTTTTTTGCGGGCCCCTTATTTGGCTTGACTTTGCAAAAAGCTTCTAATTTCGGTCTTGCTAGAATTACTTCGCAACTGTTTTGCTGCTTCACAGTGACGCCCTCAATTTTACTCGGATTTCTACTTTTTGCACAATATTATAATGCCCAGTGGTATACTAAAATACCACGTAATAGACTAAGCCTGAAGTGCTTTAATAACAGTAAAATTTAACATGTACCGTGGATGTCAGCTTGTATGTACACACGTCGAGCGCGATGCTCCGTGCAGTTACATCCGGGGGGCACTCCCATTGTGGTCTGTACACCATCCGCGATAATCAACTTTTGAAAAGCAACCTAAACAAGGATTTCCCTTGGCTAAAACGTTACCCTAAACAGGTGTTTTCACACCCTAAACAGGGATTTTATTCCTTGCATCAAATTTCATACCCTAAATTTTATTTCCGCGCATTAGCATTTGCAATTTTGCTACCCTTTTTTCCCAAGTAGGGGCTGAGAGTAAAATTGTACTATTGTGTTTGGGAGTGGCCTTCTCTCTTTTCTCTTTTTCCTAGCTATTTTCTTCCATTTCTTGCTTTGTTTATCAAAGCTATCTAGGCCAGCATGTATATTATTAGCCTACACTGGCTATCCAGGCTTGTGCATTTGTATGAGCTTGGAACGGTCCATGGTTTTCCATGGATTAGCATGTGTCCCTCACGGACCAACCTGGGTAAACAAACAAACAAACAAACAAATATTTCATGTTTTCAAGTTGACACCCTAAACACGATACGCGCGTATCGTGCCTATCCACGAAAAACTACCCTTTCACGCGTTTTTATTATCGCGGTAGTGACCCCCCCGAGTTACATGTAATACGATCAGCGAGCTTAGTACACGCATTGTAGGCGTTGGAATGAAATCGCAATTTTCTTCGTTATACCCAGGGCTGTCAACTTGTTGGAATTGCTTGGCGTGAGACAGAGGCGTACCGGGATTTGCCGACTCCAATGTTATTTTGTACCATTATTTGAGCCACGGCGCTCGAGAATGTGAAAAGCGGGGGGGGTAGGAGCAACAAATTATTCATGACAATGCGTGAGATTTTACTCATTTTGCAGCTTTTTGCGTGAGATTTAATACCTAAGCGTGAGATTGTACTACCTTGGCGTGAGACCGTGAGAAAGTGACCCAATGCGTGAGACTCACGGCCAATGCGTGAGAGTTGACAGCCCTGGTTATACCTCATTTGTTTGGCTCGAAATTAAAAGGGGATAATGTGATCAGTGAAAACAAACATTTAAATAAAAATCTATTCCTTATGCAAATCACACATTATTGCTTTAAGGAGTATGCTCAGCTTAGAAATAAAAAACACAACTTGCCTTGTTGCCTAGCTGGGGGGAGTACACCCCAGCTGCTAGGTTCTGTTTTCGGTCGGTTTGTTCTTCCGCTGGAAAACAAATGAACTCTTTATGCACTATTATGTAACTTGCACATATGTATCGCCTGTCCAGTGCCCATAGGGTGTAAACATAATTGGGGTTATAGATTATTAAAGGGGCATTTCTGATATACCTTCAAATACCTTCAAAAATGCTTCTTCTGCCACATATTACATAGCAAAATGACGTCACTTGCACATATGAATCGGCTTTCAAAGTGCCTATATTGCCTAGTACATGCAATTGGGGTCAAAGGTCATTAAGGGGGTAAAATATTACAATTGCATTATCTGGACATCTGTAAGGGGTATGGGGATCAAACTCGGTGACAACAAATCTTATGACCAGGGGAACATTTTGTAGGGGTCAGGTCAAAGGTCATGCAGAGGTCAAATAGTAGATATGCATTTCCTGGACATCTGTAAGGGCTACGGGATTCAAACTTGGTGACAATAAACTTAATGATCAGGGGAACATTTTGGAACACTTTGCAAGGCTCAGGTCAAAGGTTATCTGGGTCAAATCTTAGAATTTCATTTTCTGGATATCTGCTCAAACTCAGTGACAACCAATTTCTTAACCAGGGGAACATTTTGCAGGGGTCAGGTCAAAGGTCATGCAGAGGTCAAATTTTGGAAATGCATTTTCTGGATATCTGTACGGGGCACGGGGCTCAAACTCCGTGACAAGATCCACACGTGTGGAGGGAGCGTAACCAAACTGGCTGCGTAGGAGACTAGCTCTGAGGCCGCAGGCCGCACTCGCCGTCCTCATCCAAAAAGTGCGGCGAGATATTTCGAGTGATAGAGGTGAAGTTTATGTTGTTTCTTTGCAAATTCCCATGTTTTTCACATCCAAATGTATTGGGAACTTCATAATGATTGCATAATATCATTTTGAAAGAAAAAAGAAAAATCTAAAAATTTAAAAAGATCAGCTAAGATCGTACATTAAGGCTTTAAGAGATGGTGCTTTTACGATCGCAGAGTATGATCCAGGTGATGAGCGGCATGATTTGATGTGGCATTGATCTAAAAAAGCTGCTTTGTCGATCAAGGAGCGTGAATTCCATCGATAAACATGATTTCTTATTTAAAAAACAACAACAACAACAAAAGGATGCTGATGGTCTCTTACCCCTGGAAAATCTAGTGCGGTAGTTGCAATTGACATTTGTTGTGTTGTGTCCAGATGGAAATATATGGGTCTAGGTCTTTGGTGACAGATCTAAAGGAACAATATGGGGTCTTTGGGTGACACAGCGTGTGCTGGTATTGGGGTCTTTGGGTGACAGCGATGGTGAAAAAGGGGGTCTTTACAGTACAAAATATGGGGTCATTTGCCTGAGAGAGTAGATCCGGGTGAGAATATGACTTTTTTAATGGGGTCTTTGTGTGAGAGCCTAAAGAAGCCTCTAAAATTGAATTTATAGTTCTAAATGATTTCAAATGGCTTTGTTATTTCAAAAGAATTAACAAAATCAGTGATAGACGAGACTCGTTGCTGTTCAGATGGAAATAATATAGGTTTAGGTCTTTGGGTGACAGATCTAAAGGAACAATATGGGGTCTTTGGGTGACAACGATGGTGAAAAAGGGGGTCTTAACAGCCCTACATACGCGTTACCTCCAAAGTGGGAGTGCTCCCACCCAGATTGCAGCACATCACATCAAAGCTCCCATTGGGTGCCCCATTCCTTTTTAAAGGAATTTTTATTTTATTTTCTGTCTTTTACCAATATTCTAGTATTAGGGAGTGTTCATTAATACTTTGGTAGGGGGGGGCTGGTCTTCCTCAAATTTTTCGCTCGAAAACTTTTTGACCCCCCTCGATGGACTGCTAAACTTTTTGACCCCTCTTTTGACAGACAAAACTTTTTTACCCCCCCATTATCGTATAACAAACATACTTAATAGTGTTGTTTCCAGTGGTGTGATATCTGGGTCACATGTCATTGAGGGAGGCAAATGTTTGAAACATTCCCGGTGATGGGACAATTGCGCATGAAATACAAGCACAAGGAAATTTTCATTTTATACTTAATTTAGATTTGTCCCAAATCAGGGTGTTTATCTGATTTTACAGGGATAAATGAAATAGAGGATTTATTTCGAGGTTCATAGGCACATCAGCATAATTTGGATCCGTGGCTATTATGATAGTACAAATGCGCGCGAACCGCGCAAAAAATTGGCCATAGTGAAGCTTGAATGGTCAAATATTGTTAAAATTGAAACTAATTTATGCAAAAAGCTAAAAATGGTCAAATATGAGATTAATTTGGTCACGCAAATGTACACAGGTATCAGTTTTGGCCCCCAAAGACCTGGGCCCACTCTGCCTTATGGTAAATCTACACATGGGGCTATGTGTACAAGATAATTTTGCAATGAGAAATAGTAAACTGAAGTGTGCAGTTTACGTGCAAAGAAATTTATTTGCAATATTTTCTTGATTTAGTTGTATTTTGATCAGATTGGTACATAATCATACTTGTAGCCTACTTTGAAGAGCTATAAAATTCTATGATAAAAAGTGTCAGTATTTCTTAGACCAATCCAGATGTTGCTGATCATCTTTATTGTTATATTAATTAATAGATATGTGTACACTAAGCACTGAAAACTAAAACTTGCCCATGTTAAAAGTGATATAGAGGCTCTCAGTGCGCGAAGCTCGCGCAAATTTTGGGTTTTGAAGAGGAAAACTTTTTGGCCCCCTCCTTTCCTACCACCTAAAACTTTTGGTCCCCCTCTTTTAAGGTCCAAAACTTTTTTGGCCCCCCTCCCTTTTTACCAGCCCCCCACAAAGTATTTCTGAACACTCCATTAATAATTTTATTGAGAAGTAAACTGACATTTTTAGTTTAAAACTGAAACAAATATGGCTCGCATTAGAATCATAACCTTTTATTTAGTTGTAATATATTATTCGCAATATGTAGTTTACAATTTGATTTCTACATTTGCATGCAGGAGCATTACGGGGGAGGTGCATACCATACATTTTGGTGGTTATGCTCCCCCGCAGATTTGAGGGGTGGGTCTTTGGAGGCTGATTGTATGTCGGAATGAGGGATCTTTGGGAGCTGCGAACGGTTAAAATCAAGGGTCTTTCTTGGTTTTCTGGTTGAAAATCGTCTGAAAAAGAAATATGCGGAATGAGCAATTTAGGGGCTGTGTAATAATTATGAGCCCGGGGGGGGGGAAATTTCCAAACGACTCATGCCAAATTTTTGGGATCCCAATTTGCAAACCTTAAGGCTTAAATGTTCTATATACATGTTGCGAGCGCAGCGGGCAGGAAAATTTGCATATTTAAGCGTCTCCATACGGTTTTCCTATGCCTTTTTAGAGCGTTTTATTTAAATGGCGCCATGTGTGCCAAAAATCACTTGCCCCCCTCTCGGCTTGCCAAAAATTGCTTGCCCACCCCTTTTGGCTCGCCAAAAATGTCTTGCCCCCCCAATTTACCCTCCCCGCAGGGCTCATATACAATTATTGCACAGCCCCTTAGGGGTCTTTTAGTTTTAGAGCGAGCTGATATTATTAAAATCAAGAGTCTTTCAGTGCGCTGTTTTGGTCTAATTCAGGGGTCTGTGGGAGCTGCGCTGTCCAAAAGCTGGGGGCTCTCTGGGAAAAAGAGCAGTGCAGGAGCATTATTTTAAAACAAACATGACAAAAGAGAGATAGTTCAAATCCATAGACCAATCAATTGTCTATGTACAAACTTGTCAGATACATGCCTACATGTTATTAATTATGCTATATAGTTGTATTTACAGTGGCGTATCTAGGGTTGGTAGCGCCCGGGGCAAGAAACAAAATTGGCGCCCCTACCCCCACCCGAGAATGTCTTAGATGCCCCCCCACCCCCCACCCCCCATTCTTGAAACAATTGCGCAATTTTGGACAAATAAGGCCTATCACTAATTAATTTTGGTTTATACTAGAAGTTGAATACTGTCTTAAAATGCAAAAATTTTGATTTTCATCGCCTGGAGGGGCGCAAAATCGATGCTAAATTGGTCAATTTGGCGCCCCCCCTGCCCCCCGTAGTTACGCCACTGTGAATTTATATACTAAGTCCTAGAAAAAATAGAAAACAATTTATTTCAAACCCGTTTTTTTTTTTTTTGAAAAGACAAAATTAATATTAAAAATATCAGTTTTCAATATTCGATTTATTACATTTTGACCTACTTTCAACCAGCCGAATCACAGGAATGTTTTATCATAAGATGTTTTGCTTAAATCTTGTTGGACCAAAGTCTACATAATGAGTGCCACTCCGTGGCGACAAAAATATTTTGTTTTTAACGGAACTAATGATTTGGCGGTGTGCGCCCTTGTGCTACCTTGTACATATCAAAGATCTTTGTACATAAAGGCATGGGGTCTGTATACTCGTGTGTCATGGAATGATGATGGATGAGATCAAAGCTTGACGCCACGCGGTGGGACCTTGACCCCGGATTTGATTTGTCTCTGGTATAGACATTTGTGGCAAAAGTAAGTCAAATTTTTTGGCAAAAGTAAGTGCAATTTTTTGGCAAAAGTATGGAAATTTGTGGCAAAAGTAAGTGGGATTTTTTGGCAAAAGTATGGAAATTTGATTTTTTGGCAAAAGTATGGAAATTTGTGGCAAAAGTAAGTGGGATTTTTTGGCAAAAGTGTGGAAATTTGTGGCAAAAGTAAGTGGGATTTTTTGGCAAAAGTGTGGAAATTTGTGGCAAAAGTAAGTGGGATTTTTTGGCAAAATTATGGGAATTTGTGGCAAAAGTAAGTGGGATTTTTTGGCAAAAGTATGGCAATTTGGGGCAAAAGTAAGTGGGATTTTTTGGCAAAAGTGTGGAAATTTGTGGCAAAAGTAAGTGGGATTTTTGGCAAAGTGTGGAAATTTGTGGCAAAAGTAAGTGGGATTTTTTGGCAAAATTATGGGAATTTGTGGCAAAAGTAAGTGGGATTTTTTGGCAAAAGTGTGGAAATTTGTGGCAAAAGTAAGTGGGATTTTTTGGCAAAAGTGTGGAAATTTGTGGCAAAAGTAAGTGGTATTTTTGGCAAAAGTGTGGAAATTTGTGGCAAAAGTAAGTGGGATTTTTGGCAAAAGTGTGGAAATTTGTGGCAAAAGTAAGTGGGATTTTTTGGCAAAATTATGGAAATTTGTGGCAAAAGTAAGTGGGATTTTTTGGCAAAAGTGTGGAAATTTGTGGCAAAAGTAAGTGGAATTTTTGGCAAAAGTGTGGAAATTTGTGGCAAAAGTAAGTGGGATTTTTGGGCAAAAGTGTGGAAATTTGTGGCAAAAGTAAGTGGGATTTTTGGCAAAATTATGGAAATTTGTGGCAAAAGTAAGTGGGATTTTTACAAAATGTGGAAATTTGTGCAAAAGTAAGTGGGATTTTTTAAAAAGTGTGGAAATTTGTGGCAAAAGTAAGTGGAATTTTTGGCAAAAAGTGTGGAAATTTGTGGCAAAAGCAAGTGGAATTTTTTGGCAAAAGTGTAAACATTTGTGGCAAAAGTAAGTGGAATTTTTTGGCAAAAATGTGGAAATTTGCGGCAAAAGTAAGTGGGATTTTTTGGCAAAAGTGTGGAAATTTGTGGCAAAAGTAAGTGGAATTTTTTGGCAAAAGTGTGAAAAATTGTGGCAAAAGTAAGTGGGATTTTTTGAAAAATTTGTGGCAAAAGTAAGTGGAATTTTTTGGCAAAAATGTGGAAATTTGCGGCAAAAGTAAGTGGGATTTTTTGGCAAAAGTGTGGAAATTTGTGGCAAAAGTAAGTGGAATTTTTTTGCAAAAATCTGGAAATTTGTGGCAAAAGTAAAAGCTGTTGGAAAAAGTAAAACGTCTGTTGGAAAAAGTAAAACATCTGTTGGAAAAAGTAAAACGTCTGTTGGAAAAAGTAAAACGTCTGTTGGAAAAAATAAAACAATTTTGGAAAAAATAAAACAATTTTTGGCAAAAGTGGCACATGTCGTACACCGTACATGTACATGTAGGAACAAACTTTAGCTGCTGAATTACATGTGAATGAATGCCCTCCCATAGCACTAGCAGGGGGTATCATCATTGTATCTTTCTGACAATTTTTGTCTGATGAGCAATCAGTTTTCACCAGTGAGCAGAACATTAATATTAATATTTTGTTCCCAGATGGCATTTTCTGTAAAATATTGAATTTCAATCACTTTATTTAATAACTTCCCAGGAAAGCCGTGTGACGTAACATGGGCTATCCTATTGGTAGGAGAGCACCAACCATGGGGGAGGGCACAGGCTATTTTTCTGACATTTTTCTATGGGATTTTCTAAATTTTCAAATCGATGGGGGCATGTTAGCTGGTGCTGATGTTGGTTCACCTTTGTTTCGTAAACATTGAGTATGGAACATTTAGGTTTTGATGATACACCTGGCTTTCTGAACTGTATAGCTACTCTGCTGCCAGCAGCCTTGTAGTATTGGGACCCGTCATGAGTACGGGTACGGGTCCCAAACCATGAGTACGGGTACGGGCCCCAGACCATGGGTACGGGTACAGGTCCCAGGCCATGGGTACAGGTACGGGTCCCAAGCCATGAGTACAGGTACGGGTGCGGGTCCGAACCCAAAATAGGGTGCCAGTACGGGTACGGGTCCGGAGCCATGAGTACGGGTACGGAAATTGGGACTCGAGTACGGGTACGGGTCCCAGTAAGGGTACAGGTAGGGGCCATGCGTACGGTTACTTGTTATTGGTGTAAACATTAATTTATTAGCAATACCATGCTGTAAATACACTCCTTGATGTCATTTATGCCACAACAAATGAATAAAACTACAGTCTGCTCCAAAAAAATTACAGAAATTTATTACGTCATAATCATACAACAGACATTTTAAGTTGTATGTGTGCCATGAGTTGCCGAGACATTTTTATTTGCAAAGAAGTACTCTCATTTACAGAAAGTTGCAGAACTGGTTTTAGGAATTAATCAAGTACAAAAACAGATGTAATATTAATGGTGTTAGTGAATCTAGCTTAAAGGTGGCATATTTTGGGATGCAAATTTCATGCAAATGAAAAAACTATGTTTTTGTATGGACACACACACTGTGCAATACTAATTTCAACATACATTTAGCAGTGATATAGCATTCAAGTTATTATTTATCTCAAAACATCAATTGGATCTCAAATTTGATCCAATTTTGGTAGACTTTAAAATTAATTGTCAATTTTCCAAATAAGTGGAGCCTAGCTTTCATGCACATCCACACATCCTGCCACACATACCAGATTATCCAATTAGCTTAATATAATCATTATCATTAATTATGTACATCGGGATAATTATATCCAAGATTTATTAATACTTTGCCTATAAGCTACTATAAATCATAAATTTCTCAAGTGTTTACAGGTAAAGGAACTCTCTATTCAGATACACTACCACACTCCAACACAGAACCTATGATCCCAAGTACATGGCGGAAAGTGTTCACTGCTCACACCAGTCATAATGTACCCTGGTAGTTCTTCATGTGTGCACTTGTTCATGTGGGCCTATAGGAGAGTGTATTCAGATGGGGAATATTAAAATGATGAATAAAAGCTATGAACACGATAACTTGAAATTCACCACAAAAACACAATTTCTTGAAATGTTTGTCCAGTTTGCTGCTTTTTTCTGTATCAGTCAGAAGCTGTCAGAGTGTGAATGCGACATGTAATTTGTATGTATATGGGTAGCATAAAGTGTGCACATCAGTCTGGAGGCTGTCACAATGTAGGAATCTACACTGTAATATGTAGCATACACATTTTGTGTAGCCAGGGCCATATTTACCTTTTTCATGGCCCTGGGCCAGGCTAAAATTTAGGGCACTGGCTATCTGGCTTAATGTGTTACTCCCCACCTAACCCCATCCCATCCCATGTAACCTAGATTTGTTTTAACATATATGTGGGGCTCACAGTGCAGTGGGATTCATGGGTGGGAAGTAAGAGTAGAGCTAGCTCTGACTCTCACTTTCCTGCATGCATTTAGCCATGTACTGTATGGTACCCGTACCCATGGGTACGGGTGCTGGTCCCGGGCCATGAGTACGGGTACGGGTCCCATTCCATGCGTACGGGTCGGGTACGGGTCCGAAGCCACGGGTATGGGTCCTAAGCCAAAATAAGGTGTGAGTACTGGCCCGGAGTACGGGTACCGGTACGGGTACGGAGTCATGGGTACGGGTATGGGTACAGAGCCATGGGTACAGGTACGGGTACGAAAATTGGGACTCGAGTACGGGTACTACAAGTCTGGCTGTCAGCTGTGCAACATTTGATAACAGAACTGTACGCTCAAGTTAAACAGTGATTGTATCCATTGAATAGACTTCCATATATAAAACATCTTTAAAATAAGAATCCCTTATGATTTCATATGATTTGTACCAAATGCTTTTTTACACTTGTACTAAATGCTTTTTTTAATGTTAAGATCTGTTATTGAATATTTCAATAGTAAGTGTTCATCCTATGAATCAAAAATGTCCTCTCTGATTGAAAGTCACATTTGGCTATCTTCAGTAGATAGCACTAAAGCACTACTTGTCAAGTTGGGTTTATTTAAAAAAAAATAGCATGACATGATTGGTAAAGGTTCTCTCACAACAAGTCACAAGCCATACATGTACATACTATCTTCAGTAGATAGCACTGCATGTCAGTTTGGTATAATTAATGTAACCAAACAATATATGGGGCCATTCTTCAGAAAATGAAACTAATTTGAAAAAAAATCAAATTGTAGGTATCATTTATTTTAAAACTTTTTTGCGACAAGTACAGTTCAAAGTTTTAAGAACTGTAATTTTCATGAACAATTAATCGCCGAACACCCTAATTTGCATAAATTAACATAATTGTTAGTTTTGGGTCTAAAAGTAAGGTTTTTGGGCCATTTTAACACTTTACTGTAGTTTTAACATTTTATAATTCTGTTTTTTAATTTCCTAAAAATATGCTGTTATGACGCCACTAAAACAAATCAGAACTGTTGAAAATTTTTTCAAACCACAACAATCGCGTAATTAACGAAACATATTACCGGTAATTGGTTTTGTATGTCACACATGTGACCAAAAACATGCAATTGTTTTTACCATCAGAAAAGATTTTATTAACTGAACTTCATATTTTATGTCAAAAGGTAGACTGATTATACCCTCCATTCCAGCTTCCTAAATGGAAATTATTATTGTTAGTTTTTACGTAATTCATGATAATTAACAAGTCACACACGTGACCGGGGTCACGTGTGTGACAAGTTTGGTAACGTGTGTGACGTACAAACTCCGCCATGGAATTCCATTAAGAGCACCCTATGATGTTGAATTTTGGTATCAATGTATAGCTATGGGTCTCCTCTATCCACTGACACCAAAATAAGTACCAACATTTTGATACCTTGCTGCTATGGTATCATTTTGTGGTTGTGTCCTCACAAATGTGATAAAACCTTGATTGTACACACAAATAGGCTAAAAATGGAATTTATGGAAGAAAAAAACCCAAACATGTAATTCTTACCTGATTTGTAGTTGCCATATAAAAGTAAATCACAAAATGAACCTAAACACAAAGTTTTAGCTCAACATCACCTGAAATATTCTTAAAAGAGCAAAAACTGACCCAAGTTTTACCCCTACCCCTAAGAATATGGATTTCTGTGTCACCATCCGGTTATTTTAGTTTTAATGGAAAGTTTGGATGAAGTGATTGTTGACATGACACCACTGTTTTTCCCTAAACAATACATTTAGTTGGTTATAGGGCATATAATAAATAAATTTGGAAACAAATTTGCTTTTATAAAATACTCTAATTGTTCACCCAAAAGTTTGGTAACGTGTGTGACATTCAGACGACCAAGACCAAATGTCACACACGTTACCAAACGTTTAGTATCAAACCCTCAATTAACACAGCCAGGCACAAATGTTTCTTGTCAATGTTGGTGTTATTGTAATTGCAAGATATCAATGCTTTACTACATTTGGTATGAATATGTAGGTCCTTTAATATTCACAGAAATTTAGAAATTTTAAAATCCAAAAGCTTGCATCCGTCTGATGTCACACACGTGACCGACCCTTTGTTGACCCCTGACACGAATATAACACAACGTAAAAAAATTTAAAAAATATTTTTGAAAAGTATAGACATTAGTGTAACTATCATGCAAAAGATATGGTGTTATCTGTTTTATTTACAAAGCAGGCACAGGAGCATTCCATAATAATAGACCTACTTCTGTACTGTGTTCATGTTTGGTGAACTTGGGTGGGATATATTCTATGATTTCTTCTGTTGGATGAGCCAAGAGTCAGATCTGCTGTACTGTGTGTGTTCCTGTTAAGTGAAGGTCTGTATTACTCCTGTTTGATGAGTAGGCCTAGGGGATGCACCATTAGATTTTTTGGGGGGGGCAGGGAGGTTGGACAAAGATTTGATGTAAATTTCTATACAAATACAGAGGGTCATTAGGTGTAAGCTGATTTGCCTCAAAAAAAGGGGGTCCATTGACAGGTCCAATGATGTGTACCAGTATATGGGAGTGCCCCCCCCCCGGGCCTCCTTTTGGTTAAGTTCCATCATCAGTTAGTCCTGTATTGTGTTTCTTTGGTTGTGTTCCATAATACTTACATTGTATATACTGTGTTTGGTGAAGTTGGGTGGGAGATTTGCCTCAAAAAAAGGGGGTCTATATTGACATATCAGCCTCAGGTACATGACGTGTACCAATATATGGGATGGGAGTGCCATTTCCCCCTGTGCCTCCTTTTGTTTAAGATCCATTACTAGAATTTTTGTACAGTCAGTCCTGTATTGTGTTTCTATTTGGTTGCGTTCCATAATAATAGACCTACTTCTGTACTGTGTTCATGTTTGGTGAACTTGGGTGGGATATTCTATGATGTCTTCTGTTGAATGAGCCAAGAGTCATATCTGCTGAACTGTGTGTGTTCCTGTTAAGTGAAGGTCTGTATTACTCCTGTCTGATGAGTAGGCCTAGGGGATGCACTATCTGATTTTTTTTTGTGGGGGGGGGGCAGGGAGGTTGGACAAAGATTTGGTGTAAATTTCTATACAAATACAGAGGGTCATTAGGTGTAAGCTGATTTGCCTCAAAAAGGGGTCCATTGACAGGTCTAATGATGTGTACCAGTATATGGGAGTGCCCCCCCTGGCATCCTTTTGGTTAAATTCCATTTACTTGAATATTTGACAGTCAGACCTGTATTGTGTTTCTTTTTGGTTGTGTTCCATAATACTTCTGTAGGCCTAATGTGTTTGGTGAAATTGGAAGGGAGTTTTGCCTCAAAAAAGGGGGTCTATTGACATATCAGGTTCATGACGTGTACCGGTACCAATATATGGGAGTGCTCCCCTGTGCCTCAATTTGTTAAAGTTCCATTTACTAGAATTTTTGTACAGTCAGTCCTGTATTGTGTTTCTATTTGGCTGAGTTTCATAATATGTACTGTGTTCATGTTTGGTGGGAAATTTGCATCAGAAAACGGGTCTATTGCCAGGTCTAATGATGTGTACCAATATATGGGAGTGTCCCCCGGCCTCCTTTTGGTTAAGGGAGTGATCCCCCCGGCCTCCTTTTGGTTAAGATCCATTTACTAGAATTTTTGTACAGTTAGACCTGTATTGAGTCTCTTTTTGGTTGTGTTCCATAATACTTATATACTGTGTTTGGTGAAGTTGGGTGGGAGATTTGCCTCAAAAAAGGGGGTCTATTCAGCCTCAGGTACATGACGGTGTACCAATATATGGGATGGGAGTGCCCCCCTGGGCCTCCTTTTTGTTTAAGTTTCATTCCGACCTGTATTGTGTTTGTTTTTGGTTGTGTTCCATAATACTTCTGTAGGCCTAATGTGTTTGGTGAAGTTGGATGGGATATTTGCCTCAAAAAAGGGGGTATATTGACATATCAGGTTCATGACGTGTACCGGTACCAATATATGGGAGTGCCCTGTGCCTCATTTTGTTAAAGTTCCATTTACTAGAATTTTTGTACAGTCAGTCCTGTATTGTGTTTTTATTTGGCTGAGTTCCATACTATGTACTGTGTTCATGTTTGGTGGAAAATTTGCATCAGAAAACGGGTCTATTGCCAGGTAATGATGTGTAGGGATATTACTATGATTTCTTCTGTTGGATGAGCCATGAGTCAGATCTGCTGTACTGTGTGTGCTCCTGTTAAGTGAAGGTCTGTATTACTCCAGTTTGACGAGTAGGCCTAGGGGATGTACCATTAGATTTTTTTTTTTTGGGGGGGGCAGGGAGGTTGGACAAAGATTTGGTGTAAATTTCTATACAAATACAGAGGGTCATTAGGTGTAAGCTGATTTGCCTCAAAAAAGGGGGTCCATTGACAGGTCTAATGATGTGTACCAGTATATAGGAGTGCCCCCCCCGACCTCCTTTTGGTTAAGTTCCATTTACTAGAATTTTTGTACAGTTAGACCTGTATTGAGTCTCTTTTTGGTTGTGTTCCATAATACTTATATACTGTGTTTGGTGAAGTTGGGTGGGAGATTTGCCTAAAAAAGGGGGTCTATTGACATATCAGCCTCAGGTACATGACGTGTACCAATATATGGGATGGGAGTGCCATTTCCCCTGTGCCTCCTTTTTGTTTAAGATCCATTACTAGGATTTTGTACAGTCAGTCCTGTATTGTGTTTCTATTTGGTTGCGTTCCATTATAATAGACCTACTTCTGTACTGTGTTCATGTTTGGTGAACTTGGGTGGGATATTCTATGATTTCTTCTGTTGGATGAGCCAAGAGTCAGATCTGCTGTACTGTGTGTGTTCCTGTTAAGTGAAGGTCTGTATTACTCCTGTTTGATGAGTAGGCCTAGGGGATGCACCATTTGATTTGGGGGGGGCAGGGAGGTTGGGCAAAGATTTGGTGTAAATTTCTATACAAATACAGAGGGTCATTAGGTGTAATCTGATTTGCCTCAAAAAAGTGGGTCCTTTGACAGGTCCAATGATGTGTACCAGTATATGGGAGTGCCCCCCTCCCCCCGGGCCTCCTTTTGGTTAAGTTCCATTTACTAGAATTTTGTACAGTCAGACTTGTATTGTGTTTCTTTTTGGTTGTGTTCCATAATACTTCTGTACTGTGTTCATGTTTGGTGAAGTTTGGAGATTTACCCCTCCCCAAAAAGAGGTCTATTGACAGGTCTAATGACGTGTACCAATATATGACTTGAGAGTGCCCCCGGCCTCCTTTTGGTTAAGCAAAAAAAAAAGGATTATGGGCGCTAGCGCCCTAAAAGCCCTAAAACGTAGGAGTAAAAAAAAAATGTTGACGAAATTTTATTAATGAGTAACTACTGTAACATTAACCATAGCTATATTACGTAACAACAGCACAATTAATATTTTAGATGACTCTTGCAATCTGTCGACAATCATACATAGCTTTGACTACATTTGCCGACAATCACATGGTTTTGACGACAAAAGTCAATTTTGCCTACAAAATTGTGTATGGGGTGTCACACCCCATACACCCCCCCCCCAGCTAGCATCGCCCCTGCCTTGATTGACCCCTCCCCGGAATGCCCGGAAGTTTCAGGAGGTGAGCCCAAGCTAAATTGATTCAGAATCAATCAAAGATCACAAAATAACGTTCAAATCTTTGTTCTATGAGTTGGTCACAGGCTGGTCTTCTACTTTGTGGACTTGTGGATGAAGAGGAATGGGTTTTTGGCATTGAGAAAACTAAGGGGGGTGGGGTTACAAGATTTTGGTATTTGTGACGTGTCATGTCAAAAGGAGACACTTTTGGGCAGGTTCAGACGATGGTGGACTACATTATTCAATGTGGCAACAGCCAAAAGCGTAAACAAAACAGACAATATGACGGCAACACTGCCTGCACGATGGACGCAATTATTTTTTCCCGGAGCCAAGATCCGTTTTTAGCTCAGTGGCCTCATTACAGAAAAAAAATGCACAAAATATATTTCCCAGTGCAATATATATATTTTCACATGAAAATAAATAATTTTAAATTCAATGAAAAAAGAAGAAGAAACATTTTTAATCATCGCCGGGGATGGGAATCGATCTCGGGACCCTATGCGTGGGCGGCGAGATCCGTAACCACTACACCACGTAAACTCATTGATACACGTAGAGGAAATTTTCAGTATATATCGTAACATATCGTGCGTTATTCATACAAAAAAAATATAAAAAAACAGTACTTACAATGAGGTTCATTGGCGAACCTCAACGGATTTAGACTGATAAAATAGTGCTTAATAACATACGTACAGTTTTGGAATAATTTGAGACATTTTTGTGTTTACGTGTAAAACCAATGACAACGTCAAAATTGAGCCAATCTTGGCCGGCCCCCCCTGGGCAGGTTATCAATTTTGAGGTTTTTACATATCTTAAATAAAGAGATATTTTGCTCCATAATGCCTTATCCCCAATGAAATCGGACATTCCTAAGCGAAGATATTGAGTTCGTAAGCTATGGTATTATAAAATTGGAAATTAAGATATCGGCCTTTACAAATATCATTGACAGTGTTGAGAGTAGGAATTACCTTGACAAAATGTCTCAAAAGATACAAGATGCCAGTTATATTCTGGTCTGAAACTATCAGACAATATTTTTAACATTAATAACATCACAAATTCGCAACAAACCCCAAAAAAAATCACCTGGGCAGATTTTTGGCTTTTTCTCCATTTAAGATCCTGCCCAAAAGTGTCTCCTTTTGACATGACACGTCACATTTGTTCATAGAGCATTAATGTGATTATTTATTGTTACATTATCCAGAGATGGAACCGAACCGAGACTGTGGGTCAATCTAGGTTGGTGCAAATTACATCTCAGACAATATAAAATCAACATTCTTTAATAGTATTTTGATTGTGACCTAAGGGCATTTTGTGATCCACAGCATCATCCCCTACTTTTCTCAAAAAGTTGAGATTTTTATATCACTGGAAACCTCTGGCTTTATACATAAATGTATAGGCTATACAAAAATTTCTTGCAGATTAATTCGTTTAGCAAAGATATTGTGAAATTTGAATTTCGTTCTGGTATACCAGTACGAAATTATAACACATTGTCTATAATATGGTGTCTGGCTTTTGTACACATGTGGTACAGTTGACCTACAGTTGTGTGCAAATATCTGGTGTTTTCATCCTTTTATTTAAATTAACATTCAAAACATTGTGACTTTATGAATAAAATTAATGCAGTGGGACAATATGAAAGTTTCCTGTAAGAAAGTCAAATATAAGTTATAAGTCTCAACTATTGAGCTCATTGGTTGCGGTTTTAAAATTACCATTTTGTGTGTGTGGCAATTATGGGGACTTTGTCTTTAAAATTAGGTTATATTGATCAAAATTCCCAATCATAGTGCATTGTAGGAATGCCTTAAAAGCCTCCTCTGTAATCATGCAGAACTCGCAAACGCAAAATCAGAATCAACTGTAATTTTGGGAATAAGCTTTTTTCATGGATATCTACTGAAAATGAAGATGCTAGGATCACAAAATACTCCTTTAATGTACATTGTAAGGCGCATGAAAGTCGATTCCGAGTTTATCGTCCCCCGCCCGCGTCACTTTTTGGAAACCAAAATACCCGCGTCCAATTTTCAAAACTGCCAAAATAATTCATTATTTTCAAATTATCAGTGTTTTCACCAGTTTTAGCAATTGGAAACATATATTTTTGTTTGTAAAACATATAAATTCATAACTTGGAAGCAAAACCAGGCTCTTTTCTAACTTTTCTAGTCCCTGTCCATATAAAAACATGTTTATAACTCACACGTATGAGTTTGGCTTTAAATCAACATGCATTTAAGGTCAATAATGAAATCTGATGAAATAATGAAAAATGAAAAATGAAAAAGTCACCTCACCAACATGGGGAAAAAAAAAGGGACGATAAACTCGGAATTGACTTTCATTGGCCTAATGGTTTTTTTTTTATGAAATGCAATTTCATGTCAATGCAATAGTATCTGAAAATAGTCTTTGTTCAAATTATTTTAGCATGCCATACCATATTTTTAAGGTGGCAAGCTCTGCACAGAATATTGCTCGGGATATTGCTTTACTGAAAATGATTATAATTATGTGTAGGCCTATATTTATGATCAGAAAAGGTTAGATTTTGACATAAGCAATTTGAATTATTACAGGGATAGGTTTTTAATTGCCAATATCACAAAATAAGAAAATTTCATTTTATTTTTAAATATAGCCTATATTTCTCTTCTTAAATTATTCATGCCTAGGGTATAACAAAAGTGGCCTCATTTTTTGCCATCCTATAATTCATCACTTTTTAGAATTGCTGATTTATAAAATAATTTTTAATAATAAAATAATAGTTCCACTGGGTTTTTTAGTTGGGAAACAATCCCAAAAGGAAATAAAAAACACTGGAAAGTGGTGCAAATTCCTGTCTTTTGCTCATAAAATAATATAAAACATAATTCCTTACTTTTTCCTCATAAAATATTATATAATGTACAAGTAAACAAAAATTTGCTAAGCGATGAAAAAAATCCTCACCTTTTTCCTCACAAAATAATAAAAAGCACAATAAAAAAAGGTTGCAGAGTGTTGAAAAAAATCCTCACTTTTTTCCTCACAAAATAATTTTTTTTAAACCATAAGAAATCTAAAATGTAACATGATCTGGTCCATGGAGGCCAAAGGTGGCAAATTTGAAACTGAGATAAAGGCAAAAATATGGAGTAAAAAAACAATAAAATAGATAAGAAAATGCACATCACAAAACCTCATAACTTTAGAACCAAGTATACAAGACTTTTGGTGTTTTCAGTATAATGATAGCCTAATGTTACTACAAGGTAAATAATTTAATATAGTAACTCAATTTTCAAAAATGCCTCCTTGGCTTTTGGCCCTGTCACAAATTGATGTGATGAAAAAATCCCAGATTTTTTCATCACTTAGCAAATTTGTCATCAAAAATAATATCAAACATACTAAATAAAAAAAGTAGGGATTTATTTCTTGCTTCCCTTAAATTGTTATGCAGCTGTATGCAGGTGGATTTTGTTTCATAAAAAATAAAAACACTTTTAGGCTCTTCACAATCAATTCTTAGTTTATTGTGAACCGCCCACGGTCAAAATTGAAAATTGCAAAATATTTAATTGTTTTGTCCTTTAAAATTGCTTTTAATGACTTTTACTTTTACATGAATCATATCAACAATAATGATGAATAAACAAACAACATAACTGCACCTTATACTACAGTGTATGTGTAAAAGTAAGCATAGTAATAAAATAATTAAATGCCGGCTCCAGGCAAAACGGGCTGATAATTGGTTGTGATAACTAATACTAAATAAAGAAAATAATAGATAATTAATAATTAAAAGTCACCTCGTCCTATATTTAAAATCTTGAACAGTAAACTCAGAATCAATTGTAAAGGGCCTTATCTAAATAAATCCACACTTTTCTATTTAGTATGTCTCTTGTTTTTTGACTTTTTGTGTGTAGGCCTATAATTTTTTTTTGTAAGCCTCATGGTTTCTTCTGGTGAAAATTAAAAAATATCTGAAAAATCTGGCAAATTTTTAAGCTGCCAAAAATATTGTTGACTTGCCCAGGACATGGAAGTACTCCAGTGAAACTTTATAAGGTAGGTGCTGGTCTGTCAGTGTCATTCAGCAACTAACTTAATTCATTTTACCAATTAATCTATGATTTTAATACTTCAATAATTATATTTCAATGGAGCTATCTCAGCATGTTGAGTCCAGTGAGTGGACAAGTGAATGATTGTGATGTGCATGATGTATACCCACTGATAAATCAGCATATCATTATGTGCATGCTGATTTGGTTAAAATTGTGAGCACAAGGCCAGGTATTATGTAATAGTAATGTTATCCAAGTTTGTCTGATTATTTAAAGTTTCAGACATGTAAATGTTTGTGGCAGTATATTTTTCGCAAATTGCAGAAAGTACCAGACAGCATCATCTGGCTGGGCAAAAGTTTATTCTTAGTCCGTGGGTCTAGTTTGTAGACTATATAGTGTTATTATTAAAACTGGACCCATTGAGTGATCCCAGCGAACCTGTAAACAAATTAAAAATTATAATGCTTAGAAGTGAATGATAAGTCATTCAAATTGTCATGGTATTTTTGAAATGAGAAATTTGGCAAAAAACAACAACAAAGAAAACAACACTCAGCAGCGGCAAGTCTATTTTGCATAACAGATTGTGCATAAAACTGCATAAACCTGCATACCAAAATGCCAAAGATTCTCAGGCTAACTGAGTAAAATTATGTATACTATAGAGCTATGTAGAGCTTTATGCCTTAATATACTTCCAAAATCATGGTGATGGTGATCCTGGTAGTAGACTTTTTCTTCGATAAGTGTTAGACTTGTTTCAAGTCTTTGGAAGCAAACTAGCCTCATTTCCAATGACATAGTTCAATAGCCTCATACAACAGTATAGTGCTTAAAATGCAAACTCAAGTTGTGGAGTATGAGTTTCTGTATACCCAAGGATGTGAGATCCTGCAGGCAAGGTCTTATTTATGGGCTTGGCAAATAGGATAGGTATAGGTAGGTGCCAATAATATAAAACAAAACATAATTTCCATGATCCCGAATGATTTCCAAGCATTCAGCATGTTCTGTAGAATTTTCATTGTACTGTTTAGCATTAAACAAAAATGAACACATAGCAAGTTCATGCTAATTTATGTGGGGCATTGTGTGGTATGGTTTAATGTTTGTCATCTTAGTCTATCTGTATAACATGAATGTTATACAAAAAAATGTTGTCAAGTAAACTTAATGTCAATAATATCATTTCCAGATTAAATTAAAATGAGAGGTTCAAAACTCCAGAACATTCCAAGCAATGATGTAGCTGGAAGTAGTACCTCACAGGATTTGTGTTGTTTCCAATTGTTTTTTGTGGATTAATATGGGCAGTGGAAAGTCGAAATCGTGGACACAGAAAAGCTAATCCATGCACATTTCAATTTCTTTTGTTTTATAGTGGATATAAGAAAACATATAGGCCTATAATATTACTCTGTTTCTTCTTCATTAAGTTCATTCTCAGTCTTGGATATCGTATACTAGGCCTAAAGTAATATTGTTATTGGCCTACCAAATTACACAACGCAAATTTGATGAAATAATGCATCAGTTTACTAGTATTTGGGAGAGGGGGTCTCAAGGATTATATGTGTACACAAAAAAGTTGCAATTCCGACAAAAGTCAGAAAAGTCTCATTTCTGAAAAAGTCCCTCCTCCATTTTTTTTTAAAAAATCAGAATAGAAAAATGTTTTATTTTTACTCAGCCCAAACACATGCACAGTGAAAATTTGCACTCCACAAACTATCTTCAAGAATTTTAGAAGTATCTTTGGTGAAATCAGGGATGGAAATGTGATAGAGAAGTCAAGATATCCAGAAAGTTACGGGTAATAACTTAGATTCAGGTAATTGAACAACAATTCAATAGCATAGCTGAGATTTTTGCTAGAGGGGTTAGCCTGTGTAGGGCAGGGGCCCAAATCCACCAAAAAGGGGTGGTATGGGGGTTGTGGTGCGACGCCCCTACATCAACAAGTAAGTCCTCTTTTCAGAGTAAAATTATCAAAGAAGGTCCCAAGTAAAAAGAAGATTTCACAAAGGGACCACTTTTCATGCTAACTTGAGCTGTTCAAAATATCCAACAAAAGTACATTCTTAGATGAAGTAAGATGAAGTAGAAAATTCTGCACTTCTTCCTTGCAAAAACATCATGTCATGTACAGGCCTGTTTGTGTAGATGTTACGCACTTTTTTGAGGGGATAAAGAAATGAAAGAATCATTAATTATTGTTTGCCTTTAGCATGTTAAGGGGGCTATCATTTTCTTCAGAAAGGTGTTCCCAATTTACAAAAAGTTGCCGTCAATAAAATTGCAACCCCCACCCATTTTGTCAACAAAAAATTTATGCCCACCCCCACCACTGATACACCTTGCCCCTAAACAGGCTAAAATTGTATTGAAATCAGTCTTTTTTTTAAAATAAACATACTATCTGTGGTCATCTTGTGACTCCCTACATTTTGGTCATTAAAAATGTTATGACCCCCCTCATTTTTCTTTTCAAAAATTTATGACTCCCAATATATTTGGGACCTCCCTTCCGAAGAAAATGATAGCCCTTTAAGCTCCTTAAAATATTGTCATCCACAATCACCATCCTTGGATCTACGAGTAGCCTATATAGTGATAAGATAAATCTCATGGAATATTTGTACAGATCTGTACTTTCTCTTTCCCTTTATAAGGGCTGGGGTATGAACGTTTGGACAGTATTTATTGTGGGACATTAGAGCACATCAGACATATCGAATTGCATTCTGAATACTAAGAATGTCATTCTGATATCAAATAATTTTGATTTTTGAAATTCGCAATTTAATACACATTTTATGGCAAATCATTAAAAATTGATATTTTGATATTTAACAGTAGGCCTACTTGAAGTAAACTTTATAAATCTGATGATTTATACTTAAAGTGTATGTAGGTGGGATAAAAAGCCGACGATCAATTGAAAATTTTGACCTTTCGTATTATATTGAAGATATGGATTTTTTTTCCCAAAACAAAAAAAAAATTAGGGCTTTTCCTCCCTGCTACATACACTTTAAGAATATGTCATTAGATTTATATAATTTACTTCAAGGACTGTTATATATCAAAAATTTGAAAAATATCAAATTTTTATAATTTGTTATAAAATTTGTATTATATTGTGATTTTCAAAAATGAAAATTATTTGATATCAGAAAGACATGCTTCGTATTCAGAATGCAATTCGATAGGTCCGAGGTGCTCTCATGTCCCACAAAAATACTGTCGAAACGCAATAAACGCTCATTTTAGATCCCTAATCCCTTCTATCTTTTCCTCTCTCTCCCACATTTTCTTTCTTTTTTGTTCCTGTACTGGCAGGTGGAGGGGTGGGTATGCAATTTTGCCAGAGCCCCTGGAAGCTATGCCATTGTTCCAATTTCATTTTATAAAAGATGGCCATGCATGACGTAGTCTAAATGGTAGAGCAAATGTAAGCTAATTAAAAAAAGAAACTATACACTAGGCCTACTGCATTCAAAATGGAAAGTCATACCAGATAATCAGAATCATATAATATTTTCTATTATATTCTATTGCATCACCATTTAAAGGAGTATTTCGTGATCCTAGCATCCTCTTTTTAAGACATTTTTCATTATAGATATCCACCAAAAAGCTCATTCCCAAAATTTCAGTTGATTCAAACTATGTACTTGCAAGTTGCGCACGATTATTGCAAACAAAATTAATCTGCAAGAAATTTTTTGTACATAAACATTCTGTAGCCAGGGGTTTCCAGTGGTATAAAAATCTCATTTGTTTTGGAGAAAAGTTAGGAAATGAGGCTGTGGATCACGAAATGACATGCACTTTATAATATAGGCTACTGGTCAGACAATAGAGATACCTGCGTGTGTTTGTGATTTTTTAAAAATCTTTTTTGATTGATTAAAAGCTATTTCACTAAATAACATGAACTTTAAAACACATCATTTTACCAACATTGAAAGCAAATTATTTTGGTACTGAAAGTTCTACTATAGAGTCTGGTTTAGAAACTTGGGTCTAGCCTTTGGTGTATTGTATTAATTAATGTTGCATGCCAAACACAGTAGGTGATTTCCAGGCTCATGATATTTGGGTATGTGATAAGTGATTGACAAATTGCTTGGTGGGGAGTGTAAATCCTGCTGTTCTGAGTGGTAATAAAATGAACAGTGGAAATACTAGTTCCCTCGCTACGCTCAGTGCTTGCTCCGCTCGCTATTCGAGAGGCGTCGCGGTTTGTGGAACGGGGCAAGTTCTATTGAGACATAATATGACAAGCTGAAATGAGAAATATAAACACAGACATCCTTGGAACATGAGGCCAAATTATAACACCCACATGAGCTAACACATACTCAGTTCTTTAACCCCAATACACTTGTACAGGCATAGAATGACCTTTGAGTCTGTTGGGTAAAAAATCCCATACTCTTTAACCTGATGGGGTCAACTTTGAGCTATATTAATTGCATGGTGTTAATGAACTTTGCCATAGGAGATGAGATTATTTTGACAGACACTGTAATTCATAGGAATGAATAACTCCCCAAGTCCTCTGTCTTTTTTAAATAGTCTGCAAATCCCATTTATGCAGTTATGCACTTTCTGTTATGCAAAATAGACTTGCCGCACTCAGCAGTACTGACGAAGTTGGAACCCCATTCAAATACATGTAGCTAATTTATATACTGTCACTTGTCAGTATATAAATTAGGCCCTTCGCACTTGATTACTAGTTTCCTGTTTACCGCCCACCTCCAAAATTGAAAATCTCAAAATAATTAATTTTTTTTTTCTATTTCTAATTTTCTCCTTTAAAATAACTTTCAACTACTTCTACTTGCCATTTTCTGACTTTAATAATATCAACAATAATGATGAATGAACAAAGAGTACAACTCCACCTTCACTTATTTATAAAATCAAATATTGTTGGGAAATAATTAAATGCCCGCTCTAGTCAAAACGAGCCAATAGTTGCTTGTAATAGTTCAAACTAAATAAAGAAAATAAAAGATAATTAATAATTAAAAGTCACCTTGTCCCTTTTTCAACATCTTTAACAGGAAACTAATAATACAGATTCATGTAAATTCCTTTTTTGTAATAAGTAGGCTTTAGGCTGAGCCACTAACAGGCTATACACGTTTATGACAATGACAAAGGTACCAAAATCTGAATTTTTTTAATTTTTCGATCATCCAGATGAGCAAATCACTCATGGTATTTCATAGACTAGAATAATGGGTATTTTATGTTTAAGTTCTATTCATTTCTCAAGGAGGAAAAAGCAACCTAGTATAAATATAGGCTTGACCAACCCCCGGGACCAACCACAGATATTGGAACACAATGGGAGATTTTTTTGAGAGAGGGGATGGGGAGATTTTTTTTACTTTTTGCTTAATTCATGCACTGGTCAAAATTGACTGAACATTTCGAACATTTTCAAAATATGTTTGAAAAAAAAAAAAAATCAATTTTTCCAAATTTTCAAGCTTTCGGAGACTAGTATTAATTAGGGTCATTTTAGCCTCCAGAAAAAATTAAAGTGAAAAAAATCTCGACCAACCTACCATACTTGAAAAGTCTATCCGCTCAGGTTTTTTCTGTCGCCTTGACTTTTCAAATGTTTGTTTTGGTTTTGTTCAATTATTCTTGAATTTTCTTTCTAGTACAGGGTGAGTCAAAAAAGTACAATAGAGAAAAGAATCCATTTTTATTTAAGAACCGAGTTGAACCTTTTAGGTTTTCAAACATTTACATAACATATCCATTAGAGATCATGTGTGAAAAAATCAAGGAATTAGCATTAACCGTTTTGTTTTTATGACACATTTTATAGCGATACCCAATTTTAATGTTTGTCCAAGAGGCATCTAAAATTTGAATGTCAGCCCACTCTGTGTAAGGTAGATTTGGAACAACTGCCATTTTCTTAACCTCATTGTATTGAAATAAAATGGAGCACCCAAAGTGTTATTGTCCTTGGTCTTGTTTAAGGAGAAGAAACATTATTTGTTGTTATTTTCATTTTCCCTTTACTTTTTTCTCTATCAAAAACATAGTATACATTTGTAGGTGGGTTTTTCAAATGTCAAAATGAAATGCGCGCAAATTGAAGTGGAGTGAATTACAAAATATCCATTAAGTTGGACATATTGGGGTTAAAAAACTGAAGTTGGAGTCGAGTGAGGTATGAAGGACTTAAAGTAATGTTATAAAGTTTGTTTGAACAGAAAAAAAATTAAAAGTAATGCAAAAATCAACCTTATTAAGTTAAAGTTAGTTTCAGAGCTGGTGCTTTTATATTGTGCATTGTGTGCTCTCATTCAAAATACATGGACAAATAATGAAATTGGGTATCGCAGCAAAAGGACACAAGCCGAGAGGACTAAGGGCAAGCGTTTTTTGGCACACATTTAAATAAAACGCTCTAAAAACAGTACGGAATGAAACGCTTAAATATGCAAATTTTTCTTGCTAGCTCGCTGCATGCACTTGCAATATATATCTAGACCATTTAGGGGCTATGTAATATTACTATGAGCCCCGAGGGTAAAACTAGGGGGAATTTTAGGCACACATTAACCATGGTTAATGGGGCGCCTTTAATGTTCTAAAAGTCTTTAATATACATAAAGTATACATTTTCAGAAAGAAAATGATGCAAGGTCTCCCAACACTAAGCACAGCAGATGTGGGCAGAAATGAGCAGTTTTTGAGAAAAGAGCTACATTTTGATTTTCCATGTCAATATTTCTGTTCTGACCATAACAACTTTCTCTTAATAACAAAGTTGATGAAAATTGCATATTTGTGTTCAAAAGACAAAAAACTATGATGATATTAGTTTTAGAATTTTTTTCTTCGTTTTAAAAATATGGGTCAAAAAAGGTCAAAATTTGAATTAAAAAAAAAAATGTGTCCAAAATGTTGGATATTTTAATATGGCATAGCAACATTTACTCTAATTCGATAACTGAGGCCTACAGCGCAAGTCTTCTACATGTTCAATTATCTCAATCATATAATTTCACTCTGGTCCTATGTAAAAATGTACCTATGTACAAGTATTAAACTATAGGCCTACATTTCTCTTGACATTTCCTCAACTGCTCCCCAGGTGTTGCTAGCTCTATTCCCTTTTCAATACTTTTTTAAGTACATTTATTTTTGTCCAAATCTGTTTTATGGCCATAACTAGGCCTAGGTTTTTTTATCACTTTTATGTACTATTTGCCAATTTTAACTTGAAACTTGAAAATGACAATTTTTCACACACAATAGCCAGAAGCAAAAGATAATTCATTTTGCTCTTGATCACGGACTTAACACTTTACAGGAAGTCCATCACCACAATATTTTTTTGACATTAATATTAATTTTTTTAAATTACAAAACACCACACACACACCCCCACATCACCAAACATAAGAAATCTCAAACCCCATGATACACAGGGCAAAATGGAAATTGACAAACACACAACAATTTAAACCATCATTCAACAATCATCCCTACTCTCTAAGGGAGCGATCGTTATTTATGGCAGGGGGGAATGGGTAAATTTAGGGGAACACGAAATTTTTTTGTGGTCTTGAGGGGGAACCTGAAATTTTAGTTGAACCAGGAGGGGGGATTGTTAAATTTTAAATGGAGAAAATTGGGAAAACAAGGGGGGAACGCGAAAATTTTGAGCGGACGCGAGGGGGGAACGCGAAAATTTTTGTCGATATTTTTGCCAAAACACCCATTCCCCCCCCTGCCGTAAATAACGATCGGTCCCTAAACAACACACATCAAGCATTGCAGCCATGTTCAAGTGTCATGTACATACATGTACCATTGGCCTGCCAAATGGAAAACCAGGAAAAAAATTATTTCAGAGGGCTTCAAAGATCAATCATCCTTTTTTTTAAATTAAATTAAGACAGACACAATGTTGAAAAGAAATCTACACCACTGATGACTTTACATAAATTTGCCATGGAAGTCACTATTGAAGGATAAAAGTTTGTTAAAGCTTAGGATTTCACACTTTTATTGAACCACGTTTCTAAACATGCTTGATTCCGAAACCCCTATAGTTTTGAACTGCTGTCCGCACACCCCTGGCTCTGTCAAGTTGAATGCCCCCGGGATGGAGCAATCAGTAGCTGTATACATATCAGGCCTGGCTGTCACTGGTCACTAAAAAAAAAAAAAAAAAAAAAAAAAAGCGCAGTGATTTATTATAGTGCGCTACGCACAGGCACAACGCCTAGACGTTGATCCACAAGCCTCAGCACACTTTACACTGCAATAGGAATTTTAAACACTTTTCTAAACAATATCTTGCACCATGTCTTTAAGGAATTTGATAGGCTGTGTAAAAGAATTTAACACATGATGTCTAAATTGGAATTTGACATTGGTTTTTAGGAACTAAACACTTTCTTACACAAAGTTTCTAAACATGTGTAGCATTTAAATATGTTTAAAAACAGGGGTGCAATTCCTTAAAACGCTTTTTTGCAGTGTAATATTAAATAACAAAGAAAAGGCAGCATAGCAAACAGGCAACAAATAGTAACAGTAATGCTGTGGCCAGTCTCTCTCCTTTTTTAACTTTATCCAAAGAGAACACTCCCAGGTATGCATGACCAGAGATTTTTAAAACATATGGGGAACAGGATTTGCTCTTTTGAGCAAAACAAAACCCTACTAGGATTTGTGTGATTCATGTTTATTCTCAGAAAAGGATGCATAATTCTAATTTGTGTTTTTCTGGTCACCTGTGTACACTTTCACCCGGCCGGCCCCACACCCCCAACCCCCACATATTTACACAACCACCCCACACAGTTCACAGACAAAGCAAACCGCACGCATGAACCTTGTATCCTTGATTTACATGTGTAGTTTTCAACAAATTAAAGCCCCCCTACACTTTGTTAAAAATCATGTAAAATTAGCCACTTTTGGCAATCTCTGAGCCCCCACAGAAAAGATCCTGGCACGCCGGTGTGTAAAATACAATTTCCTGCATGTTTCCCTTCTCCATTCGTACCTGGCTGAGGGTTCTGATATTTTATCATTCTCAGCGTCTACACAAGTAAAAAGTGAATATAACATTTGTGAATTTAAAAATGCAATATTTTAAGTCTGTCAGACATGCAGACCTACATGTTAAATAAAGTAGAGGAGTTGAATTTGTCTTTGGTGGAAATTCTGCGGTCAGTGAGTGTTTTGCATACAAGCAAGTACTTTACATTAGGCTATGCTTTTTAGTGATAAACTTTTCCTGACTGACCGACCGACCCAAATTCTGAAAGTGATCTATGGACAAGCAAACAATTTATTTTTTGGCCTTATTGTAGGGAAGGGTTTCTGTTCGTTTTGAGCTGAAATAACAAGTTAAAGTGAAAAAACCCTACCGGTTATTTTGACCGTTTAACATGCAGTTCGATGGGAGGACATAAAGTCATAATTTTATGAATTATGACTTCATGTCAAACTTTGCTTTGACTTACAAACACAACAAATTTGGCCAATTCCAATTAGGTGGACGTTGGGACATGTGTAAACATTTATACAAATATGCCAAAAAATCAGGTTTGAAAAAAATTAACCAATTTCATAAAATAAGATCGTAGATTAGGACTTTTACAAATAATTCTTAGTTTCCTGTTTCCCGTCCGCATCCAAAGTAGAGAATTGCAAAATATTTAGGCCTAATTATTTTATTTTTATTTTGGATTTTCTCTTTTAAAGTAACTTTTAATGACTTCCAGTTGCTACTTTCTGACTTTGATCATATCAACTATAATGATGAATAAACTAACAACATAACTGTACGATTACTCCTGTATAAAATTTAACATAGTTGTAAAATAATTAAATCCATGCTCCTAGTCAAAACGGGTTGATGTAGATGTAGGTTGCGACCGCTTGTTTTAAAATTAAAATAATAGATAATTAATAATTAAAAGTCACCTCATCCCTTGTTTTCAACCATGAAACAGGGGATTTCTTTTAGAATACCCTACCACTGTAGATTTTCAATGGGGTCTTTTATGAACGACCCATACACACGTACAGTGTGAATGTAAGAAACAGGAAACTATGAATCAATTGTGAAGGGCCTTTATATGGCTTTAATTTTTATTATATTGACAATGGTGTTATTTTTAAAAATTTATTCCTCCTGTATTTGTATGTGTGCTAAGGGGGACCCAGGGCTGCCTGCCATGAATAATTTTCAGGGATAAAATGGGTACATCAAAGAGTAAAGTGTCCTTAAAATTACTATTGACAAAATTAATGGGGACCAACATTTGGCTTTGCTCATGCTGCCCCGGTGGGTTCAGTCTTCACTGACAATGTGTACGCATGATGGTTCCAATTAGGGGTACTTTTCAAGAAATGTCCGCGGAATTTTCGAGGACAAAATTGTTCGCGATTGTCCAAATTAGGGGTGTTTTGGAGCAAAATTGTCCTTGAAATGGAAAATAGGGTGTATTTCTAGGACTTTCGTCCGCGTTTTACCGCTACAGTTTTCGTTATTGTCCTCATTTCCCCGTGAAATAGGGGGGAAATTCAAAAGCGTCCTTGAAATGGTAAAAATAGGGGTATTTAATTCGGAAAAATGTCCTCGATTCCTCGTAATAAGGGGGCGAAATGAAAATGCGTCCTCAAAATGATAAAAATAGGGGAGGTATTTGGGGGAAAATTTTCCTTGATTTCGCGCAAAATAGGGGGTAAAATTGCTGCAAATGTCCTTGATTCCCCGCGAAATAGGGGTCATTTTCAAATCCTGGAACGGTCATACGTCCTACCTTTAAATACAAACTGAACCCACCGGGCATGCTGCACGAATCAAGTGACACTTCCCTGGTTCCTGCCCACATGTGGGTTCTGTCTAGTACTAGTATGTCACAGGCCCGTCGGAACCGCTACGGCCGGTACGGCCATGGCCGTACCACTTTTTAGCCAAAAAAAAAAAAAAGGAAAGGAGAGAAGAGAAGAGAAGAGAAAGAGGAAAAGGGAAAAAAAGGAGAGAAAAGGGAGAAGAACAAAAAGAAGGGAAAAGGCCTAGGTCTGTGATTATTTTACATGCAGGGCCCGTCACATTGTCATCAAAGTCAGTATATAGGCCTATTCAGACGGACTCCGTGCTGACTTCAATTCAACATCGATCCATGCATGCTTTAATTGCGAATCTCAAGTCTTAGGCCTATAAAGTGTCTGGTGTAACATTTATAATTTTAAAAATTGAGTTTGGGCCTTTTTTGTTTTAAAAAGCAATGATAGTGTAAATGATGCACCAAATGGCTTCAATTGGACCTTCATTTTGCAAAATTTCCAAAACTTCTCAGGGGGTACATCATCCTCAGACACCCCCTGCGTATACAAACAACTGCCCGTGTTTCGTGTCTGTAGTATTTAACACTCACCACTTGATGTTTAAACCAATAATTCATAAAATAACAGTGAAAAAATGGCCTTCAATTGGCTTGTCATTTCGTAAATTTGATATTTTCGGCTTTTTCAAACTACACAATAATAGTGCCAAAATGGTCCACGAAATGGCTTCAATTTGGTCTTCATTTTGCAAAAGTTTCTCACTTCTAAGGGGGGGGGGGCACATCCCTGCGTGCGCAACTTTATGTTTACATGTAAAGCAATACCGGGTAATTTATAAAGGTCAAAACTTGTCCACGAATGGCTTCAATTGGGCCGTCATTTCGCAAATTTTCGGCATTTTCAAAATTAAAATTTTACACAATAATAGTGCAACAATAGTCCACCAAATGGCTTCAATTAGGTCTTCATTTTGCACCATTTTCTCACTTCTGACACCCGCGTGCGCAACTTTATGGGTACATAATTATAAAGCAATAATTCAGACAATAAAAGTTAAAACTTGTCCACAAATGGCTTCAATTGGGCAGTCTTTTTGCAAATTTTAGGCTTTTTCAAACTAAAATTTTACACAATAACAGTGACAAAATGGTCCACCAATTGGCTACAAATGGGTCTTCATTTTCCTAAAGTTTCTACCCACCCCCCCCCCGTCGAAAACTGGGCTTTCAAAATTACTATCATGTGTACTGTAATCGAGTCTTATCATGAATTGGTAACATGTTTTATGGTTGATCATTTTTATTTTGAATGTCCTAGTTTTGAAGTTTAGTCCTATTAACTTACCGTTGAAATTCTACTTTTCATTTTCCAAAGTGTTTGAGCTTCCAGGAGGCTTCGCCCCCTCGACCCCCCATGAGTGGCTCTGCCTCTTCAATCCCCTCTGGGGGTTTCACCCCAGACCCCCAAAAGTGGGCCGTACCACTTTTAATTTGCTTCCGACGGGCCTGGTATGTCACACACACAAACACCACTCCAGGACACCACTGCACATGACCATGACTGCTCTCTGATGTCTGTGTTTTCAGAAAGTAAGTAGGCCTACTTTCCTGCAAAACCATTCACCTAATATAAGGTGAAGGACAAGCCTGTAAAGTAAGATATTTTCAATGCCTGAAAAATTTGCAAGCATTGAAAAATTCATGTAATTTCCAGACGTCAGACCAAAAAAAAAATCTTTCTATTTAGTTATCTATTTCTTTTCAAAATTTGAAAATGCAGAATTTGAAAATGTGGTTTATTACTGAAAAGTTTTGAATTGTAAAAGTTCTATGCAACAAAATGCATGCATTGTGAACTGACAAGAGCCCTTCATCCATTCATATTCAACCTTGTGCTCAACCAACTCAGATTTCACCCAGTCAACATGGTCAACTTTCTTTCACCAACAACTGCCAGTGCTGCTAGAGTATACCATACCGGTAGATTAAAATCTTTGAGTATACAGGCCCGTAGCCAGCCCTCCGAGTTAGGGGGTTCGTTTTTGCAGATTTCTGTTAAGTATAACTGATGAGTAATGGCCGCGTAGCGGGCATCGCGCCGCGGAATCGCGGCGCAGGGGGTGTCTGAGGGGGGATGTTCCCCCCTCAGAAATGGGAGAATTTTGACAAATGAAGTCCCAATTGAAGGCATTTGATGCACAATTTTTACATTATTATCAGAAATATATGGTTTTAATTTATTATTGCAAAGAGGCAAATTAGCACGGTTAAAACAAGAAAAAGTTGCAAATCAGGCATACAGGGTGTCTGAGCTGAAAAATGTAGTCCCAATTGAAGGCATGGTGCACCATTTTTACATTATTATCAACATATTGGTTCAATATATTACAGCAAAGATGCAAATTAGCGCGGTTAAAACAAGAAAAAGTTGCAAATCAGGCGCCCTCAGAATTGGAAGAATTTTGAAAAATGAGGTCCCAATTGAAGGCATTTGGTGCATTATTTTTACATTATTATCAGGAATATAATGGATATATTATAGCAAAATTAGCTCGATTAAAACAAGAAAAAATTGCTAATCAAGTGCGTTATTTCATCACAAATAATATCAATTATCTTATTTTCCTATGTTATATCACTCCCTTCATCTCTGAACTAAGCTTTCTCGGTTATCGTTTTTTTGCACACCAAATATTTTTTTAAATCTTCAAATCTAGATGAGACAAAGAGGCAAACAATGACTCTGCTGTATTTATAGCATTAAATTAAGTCATAGGCCTACATAAACTGGGCGTCGGGGATTTTTCAAATCGTCCCGCTAATCTGAGCCTAAAAGTAATAGGAAAATTCGCGCGAAGCGTGAGAAAAATAACAATTTTTGTGCTAAAATGGCCATTTCAACCACATTTCCCATGTTCTCCTTTTTTGTGTCAAAATTTTAGGGGTTCGATCGAACCCTCGAACCCCCTGGCTACAGGCCTGGTATACATGCATAATTTCTATCTTTTCTCAAGGTTATCTATGAATTTGACAGGTTGCTAATTGATGCAATAACATTATATGGCATGTAGCTTATTATAACATGGATTTATCATGTTTCTAGCCAACCTTCCACTGCAGTGGTCAAACGGACCTTCTAGTTTTGGGGTCAGTTGACTGCTATGCATTCCTTTTTAATAAACTCTTTACCATGCAGCTATGCTGCCATTCTTCCGGGGCCATTCCATAAAACACAACACACTTCAGCGTCCGCTCCGCCCCGGTCTGACGGGAGTGGTTCTTGTTCTGATCTTGTAATCATTGTCAGATGAGTTGATATTGAAGTATGAAGTTTCAAAGAGGAGTTTTTGGGTGGCTGTATCAACATGATCAAGTTATTGCAGTGGCGTAAGCATGGGTCATCATATTGGGGGGCACCGACCATGATTGGGGAGCACCAGGTCTGTTTGGGGGACAAGTTGGGTTTTTTTGGCTATATTTTCCTATGGGATTTTTCAAATTTTACAATTGATTTGTGGGGGCACGATGCTACGCCACTAGAGGTAATGTGTGTGTTTTCCAACTGGGGAGATTCACACACCCACATTCAAACTGGGGAAATTTTTTTACACAAATCTCACAGCAACCACCATACTGTGGAGGTTGCTCTAATCAGAAAATGACAGGTGGTATACCCCCCTCTATGGCTCAAAAACCCCATTTTTGAGGTTATCTCCAACTGTGGAGCTCCAGGGTTGTTAGCAGACTCCACATTGTGAATGTGACAAAACACACACATCTCCACAGTTAGAACCATTTACAAACACACCTCCACACTTGGCAGCATCTACAAGAGGGGGGATTGCTTGGTTGAATCTTTAGTACTATTATTCCTGTGTAGGGTGGTTGTGTGTATGTACGGGCCGGGGTGTGTGAACATCTTCAAAATTGAAAGCTATTGTATAAAATGTGCTCTGAATAATTAGCACAGAACAACCACTGAGACATCCTAGCCCTATTCATGGAAGGCAGACATTTAATACATACATACTACTAGTCAATTTACTACAACATTTATAAAGCACCTTTTCGAGATAAGTTTCAAAGCGCTAGTAAGCAAAACACAAAAAGATCAAAAATATAAACATTAAGCAATAATTAAATATATTGGTGATATACATGTTTCATGAGAAGAACAAAGAGTTTAGGCCGTATAAAATTAATGTTTTGGTTCTCGTCCCTCCCTCCTCAATTTCTGGGATTTGTCAGATTTTTTTTTTTTATAGATTTTTCAATTATTTTAGACTTTGGAATGATTTATGAATTTTTCATACATATAAATTTATTAGAGAACACGGATCACTTCCAAGTCTTTTGTGGTACTCTAGGGGTTTATCCTCAGAATCTCACATTTGAAAAAAAAAAAGTGCCTCATCGTTTCCTCAAGCACTGTTGGAAAAGACCGAAAACTACTGACAATGCTGATTTTACATTGAAAAAAAAAAAAAAAAAAAAAAAAAAAAAACCACCTCCCTCCCTCATCAATTCATGAACATCCTCTGGACGAGAACCAAAATATTAATTTTATATGGCCTTATGTAAAACAAAAACAAAAGTTACTGTGGATAAAGATAAGATTTGAGAGCTGTTTTGAAACTGTTTATGTTTTGAGCATTTCTGATTGCATATTATTATCATTCACTTCATGACAAATCAATGAAAATAAGCTATCTTCAGTAGATAGCAAGAATGACTAAGCAGTCTGTCCTGTGTTAGTTTCCATGACTCACTTACTGCCCACCCCTCTTGCATGCTTGTAATTGAGCACCATGGAAATTGATGAGGGGATGTATTTTAGTAAGATTTAGATATATGTTAAAGGGTATGGCCCGATCCCTAATTTTACAGAGAGTGGTCTAAATTTGGTTGACCAATATTAGGTTTACAATAGGCCCTACGAATTCAAAAATCAGTTTCAGTTCTCACTTTACAGATGGGATATGTGGGTTAAGGTGAACCATTCAAGATGGAAACGTTAATTGGGTCAAAATACTAAGAATAACACAAGATATTAGTATATGAACATAATATAAAAAAAAAGAAAGATATATGAAAATATCGCAAAAAAAACACATTTCAGAAAATATTGTAAACAATGAAAAACTATACCCAAAATATTTGTTTACAAATGTAAAATAAGATGAAAAAACAAACAAAAAACACACAAAAAAAAACACAAACTTTCAGAAAATGTTTTAATACAAAAATTGTAATTTAAAAAAATTAAGAACATTTAGTAAAACTGCAAATTTTCAGGAGATAATGTAAAATAACACAAAATTTCAGGAACACCCCTATATAGAGGAGTAACTTTTCAATCAAAGAAATGTCTGGATTTCCAATTATTCTTTCGGAAAACAACTGGAATTCCTGTTGCCAATGTCACTTGATAAAGCTTGGAAATCCAATTAAATGAAGGAAAAATCACAGAAATCTCCAAAATAAGCTCTCAAATGGAGGATTGCTGATTTTAAACTATTTTTTGCCTGATTTTTTTGCCTTTGGGCACTTTAAATGTCTGGATTTCCAACAGTCACAACTGGACAAAAAGTCCAGTTTTCGGAACTCCTCTATAGGGGGTGTGCATCTATTTTCCGGAATAGCTCAATCCAGGATCCAGACTTGTACCCGAGTCCAGCTCGTCCGAGTCCGAGCTGAGCCGAGTCCAGTTGAACCCGAGTCCGAGCCAAGTCCGAGTGCTTTTGTATCCGAGTCCGGACTCGAGTCCAAGTCCGGGGGTGCCAAGTCCGAGCCAAGTCCGAGTCCAACAAAAATCGACCCGAGTCCATGCCTGGGGTGGGGCACTGAACTTTATATCTGACATGCATGTGTCTATCAGCTTTTATCAGTGAAGTAGGGGCCTAAAAAGTGTGGGTGTGGGTCATTGGGTATAAAAAAAGAAAAAAGGGGTAATTTGGTAAACATTTTAAACGATGGGGGTCACAGGTATTAGAAGTTCTCTAAAAACTACATGTATCAGACAGCAGTAAATGGGGGTGTGTTGTTGTGTGTATGTCACATTAGTCACATGCCCGTGTCACATGTAACTCACAGATGTACACAGGCCACAGGGAAGGGGCACCAGGCTGTGTGCAGCATAAATGTACATGGAGAGCAATGTATTCAATGGGGGTGGGATAAATTATAGAAAAATATAATAATGATAATAATTTAAATAATAAAATAAATGATAATAATAATCATAATAATATAAATTCAGCCTTATCAAGAAGAAAATGTGTTGAAATGTTTTCCCAGTTTGGCATTTTGTTACCAGTATGCAAACATCTTTTTACCATATTCATTAATGAGCAAGCCTGAAGATTTGGAATAACTACACATGTATACAAATCAGTTAGGGGTGGGGTCCATATCCCCCCCCCCCACTTTTATCAGTCAGTCTGGGTGGATTATGCTGTCACCAAACAAAAGTTCAAGAATGTGGTATGCTTTGTACCAAAACTGAACAAATGTGCACCAAATCTAGTGAACACATACAAACTACACATGTATGTATTATCTCGGTCAGGGTTGTTCCATCTAGTGCACTTACCCATTTCTCACATCTGTCAAAGGGACACCCTCACAACATCCCTATTGGATTGTACAGGGTCTTTGATTTCCAGTCAATTTTCTCCGCATAGAACACATCAATGTGCATTAATTTTCCTTTGTAATTACTCATTATTGGGAGCGTATTCCCCTGATAAGAAATCAAACTTTTAAATTGTTTCACAAAGAGGTATATATCATATGACATGTTTTGTGATTTCCCCCATTGAGTACAACAGTAAGTGTCCCCTGTGTCTGAGGGCACAAGATGGAATAGCCGAATCTATCGTGAGCGACCGACAGAATGTAAAATACCCTATGTAATAACCATACCCATACCCATACATGTACATGTATGTAAGGAGGAGCACAAAGTTAGGATGAGCTGCCATGCATACTGCATGGTCCAGTGTGCACTTTTTCCTTAGCAATTTGCAAAATTGCTAAGGTCTGTTTCTGTCAAGTTCTTTCTTTCTTTCTTTCTTTCTTTCTTTCTTTCTGTCAATCTTATAATGAGCCACCGTAGCCATATGCTTTGAGCCATGTTGACCATAGTTGGTCATTAGGACCATTGGGGGGGGGACAAATGAAACATGATCAACTTCAGGTCAAAGGTCATCCACTTCCGGCCAATGGCCAAAAACGTGATTTCACTAAAAATGCTACTCCTTCCACAAATTACACAGCACGATGATGGCACTTTGGTACATGCATCAGCTATACCCAGTGTCTAAAAGTTATTGTCCAGAATCGGGGTCAAAGGTCATTAAGGGATACTTCCGGTATATGACCAAATACCCTAAAATGCTGCTCCTGTCGCAAATATATATAGTACAACAATGTTACTTGGTCATCAGGACTAATAGCTGGTGGCACAAATGTCACATGACCAACTCAAGGTCAAAGGTCATGGAAAGGTTATTATGGCCGAAAATGTTATTTCCTATTATTTTTACTAAAACTGCTACTCCTTACTAAATTACACAGCAAGATGACGTCACTTGACACATGCATTAGCCTTGAGGTCAAAGGTCATACGAAGGTCATTATGGCTGATGTGATTTTCTGTTCTGTTACTAAAAATTCTAAGTCAATCACAAATAAATTATAGCATGACATTACTTGCATACAACCATTGGGGTCAAAGGTCATTGGGGTCAAAGGTCATTGGGGTCAAAGGTCATGTAGGTATTACTTCCAGTATGTAGCAAATTACCTTAGGAAGTCGCACTATAATAGCACATGACCAAAGTTGCACAGAAATATTTACATGAATATTGAATAATTTTTGGTTAGGCCAAATAAAAAATAATCATGTTTCGCGTCTTCTCCCGCTCCCTTTTTTGAGGTTTCTTCAATTATATTTTTATTTTTTGAAATTCAGTTATAACTCTTGGGAGTAAAGATGCTTTCTATAGCCTTGCCAATATACAAGAAACACTTTTGGAAGGTTTTGTGATAATTAGAGGAGGCCTATCTCTTTGAACAAGATATAAAAAGAGGCCTCCTCCTTTTTCCAGGCATTATTGTGTGCGCTAAAACAGTTCTAATTATGGGTATTTGCACCAATTTTACGATAAAAAATAAAAATCCCCCTCTTCCTCCTTTTTGAAACATGTTTTTTATTTTACTTGGCCTTATCAAAATGATTTCACATACTGTAATAGTATGGAAAATAATTATGTAATATAATTTATGATTATAATTATAATACTACAAACTCTGTTCATACATGTATATTCCAATGAATTATACATATGCTGGACCTTTTGAACTCGCATATGCTATAGGTGAGCTAACGAATTAACCTTGATCTCTAGCCAAATTCCAAAGTTATAGTGCATTTCAAAAAAAGACCTCTCAGTAAAATCAGCATAATATACTACCTCTTACATGCATTCATGCTATATAGCTGGGCTAATTAGCTATAGGCCTAGGTAATTAGCTATTGCTAAGGTCGCGTATATGTGTATGCGCAATTAGCTCTAGTTCTCTTTTTCACTGAGTTTCATGAAACTAGACAGTTCCATGAAAGCTCATGAAAGAAGTTTAAGATATTTTTAAACAGTAAAATTATGCATAATTAATTATATAAAACTGGTTTATTTCATTAATGCTAACAATAATATGATTATGCTAATTCACAGATATTAACCTAAATAATATGGTGGATATGTAGGATACATGACAGATGACTTATTTGACAGCCCCCAAAAAAAGGAAAAAAGGGCAAATAAAGTGAAGTCAACAAATTTTAAATCAAATTTTAGATCTATTTTGACATATTTAGGTATAATCAGTTCACATTTTTAAACATGGATCTAATTGCATGACTCGGACCGGACTTGGCTTCGAGTCCGAGTCCTTTGTGTTTGAGTCCGAGCCGAGCCGAGTCTTTTTATGTTAGAGTCGAGTCCAAGTCCGACAAAAAGTGGACTTGAGTCCGGACTTTAGTCCGAGTCCGGACTCGAACGATACATCACTGCCAGGATCTGTGCTCACAGGTACATGTAGTTATCAGATTCCCAGTCTGTAACACAGACAACTTGACTGGGGACCTGTACAATAGATAAATTTAATAAAAGTCATTCTTTGTCCAAGTTATATCATCAATTAGGAGAACCACATATTTTCAAAGCAATTTTCAATGCGCTTCTGTAGTCTTTATAGTATTTTATAAATCTATATAAATTAATCCCATTTAGGCCTAGGTGGTCACATTTCTAAATGTGCAGTTCATTGTATTATGGGATGGGTGCAATTCATACACTCTTCCCCTGAAAGAAGAAATATAACTAAAAATGGTGAGAAAATACACAAACTCACAAGGAGAGTGAAATTCAACTGGGGTGACCGGGTGACTTGAATGGGTGCTTCAATATATAGACCCCAGTGTGGGCGGTTTAAGGTCATGTCTTCCATATTAGGGGGTGTATGGATTTCAACTGGAATAGCCCAATGGCAATAGCTCACATACTTGTATGGTCATCTTGGACATGTTGGATAGGAAAAATAGGACAATCTGAAGCTACAGAACACACCCCTACATGGGCAAAACAATTGCTCTAGTAATAGATACATGTACACGTACATGTACACACAGGATACTTTGTAAAAAGAAAGTCACTATTATTTTTGTAAAATCATTGCAATTTGTGTAAAATTGTCTCAATTTTGGTCAAATTAACATGTAAAATCGCCAAAAATCACTGCAATTTTTGTGAAATCAACAACATTTTTGTAAAATCACCAAAAATTGTGTAAAATCTCCAAATTTTTGGTAACTTCACCAAAATTTTTGTAAAATTGCCAAAATGTTTGTAAAATCACCAATTTTTTTGTAAAATCGCCAAAATTTTTGTAAAATCACCAACATTTTTGTAAAATCGCCAAAATTTTGGTAAAATCGCCAAAATTTTTGTAAAATCGCCATAATTTTTGTAAAATCGCCATAATTTTTGTAAAATCGCCATAATTTTTGTAAAATTATCAAAATTTATGTAAAATCGCAACAATTTTTGTAAAATCGCAACAATTTTGGTAAAATCACGACAATTTTTGTAAAATCACCAAATTTTTTTGTAAAATCACCGAAATTTTTTGTAAAATCGGCAAAAATGTTGTAAAATTACAAAATTAATTATAAAATCGCATTAAATGACAATAGTGAAATATAAATATATTTAAAATTTTTTAAATACATTAAAATATTTACAAAAACACAAAGTTTATGGCGATTTCCCGTTTTTTCCCTTGTGACATGGGGCCTAAACAGTGCATCTTCCATTCATCATCTTGAAAAGGGAAGCCTAATTTTTCGCTCCAATTTTGTTTTGCTTTTGGAACCTTTATATTCATTAGTTGATTACAAAGTGATTTGCAACCTTTTTTATCCTGAAGGATCAGACTCAAATGAAAAGGAGTAAAAGGTTTTGGGATCGGGTACATTTGAATATTTGCCTGGAATATATGCTTAAAATTGCTTTTAATTGCACGAAGTACACCATTATATTCTAAAGGATTCATTTTCAAATCATATTTAGCTTCAATTTCATTCAAGAAAAGAAAACGACTACTATCGGCATGAACCAGATCCGAAATGAAACAAATTCCCGATGTGCGCCATTTCTTGTAATTAATTTCTTTTCCACCAATTTTGAATAGCTCGTTGTCCCACAAACATGATTTTAAAACGTCATCAAGTTTTTGAGGAGTATGATTCTTTTTTATATGGGACCACGATAAAAGAACCTCTTTCCAGAAAATATTTTGTATCCTTTTCGCAATTGTTAAAGTATGATTTGCTCCTTTTTCCAGATCATCAATGTTCATGCCGGTAAGCTTATTAAAAAACATCAATCCTTTTTCATCAATATTACCATTTGCAATTCGTCTGATCCAAGTACTTTTAAGTGCTTCAAAAACAAATCTACTTTTACCAATCTTAAACCACCATCAGAGTAATCATTTGACAATTGATCTCTACTTATTTTATCTCTCTTTCCTCCAAATAAAATCATAAAATTGCTTTTGCAGGGCCTTGATAAATTCTTTAGATGGATTTGGAATAGAAAGAACAAGGTGGTTAAACTTTGGCATCAAAATAGATTTAACAACAGTTATTCTTCCCAATACAGTTATATTTCTTTTAGACCAGTGTTTTATTAAACCTGTCACCGACTCCATAATTTTTTCGTAGTTAATCTCTGGCATGTCCATTAAATTTGTTGAAAAATCAACACCCAGAACAGAAAATTTACCATTTTTCACCCAATTCAATTTTTTTGTTTGTTAGTTCGGGGTTTGGATTTTTACCTCGAAGTGAACCGATGTAAACAACATTGGTTTTGTCTTCATTATTTTCAAACCGGATAATCTCTCAAACAAATCCAAAGTATTCAATGTTTGTACCAAACTCTCATCGCTTCCATTTAAAATAACTGTGGAATCATCAGCATATTGAGAAATTTTACAATGAATATTTTCGACTTCAATACCAGTAATATAATTATTTTTTCTAATAAGGCAACCCAAAATCTCCGCACAGATTAAAAAGATGTACGGGGATAAAGGGTCACCCTGTCTACAGCCTCGACCCAAATTAAATTGTTTTGAAGCGTTGCCATTTACCAGAACTGAAGATTGACTATTGTTGTAGAAGAGTTTAATCCATTTTTTAAAAGAAGTTCCAAAATTGAGAAAATCTAATGTTTTAAATATAAATTTGTGAGAAACAGAATCAAAAGCCTTTTCAAAATCTATTAAGAGTAACATACCTGGCTTGTCGTGTAACTCGGTATACAGAATTAAATCATAAAGTAACCTTATATTTTCCCCAATATACCGCCCCTTCATAAAGCCTTTTTGGTCATCATTTATTAAATTCGGTAGGATATGTTTCAATCTTTCAGCAATACATGAAGAAGCTAATTTATAAGTTATATTTAAGAGACTAATTGGGCGCCAATTTTTTTAAAACTGTTTTGCTTTATTTCCTTTTGGAAGGAGTGTAATAATTCCCAATCTCTGTGTCACTGACAGCTGCCCTGATTCATAAGCATAATTAAGAGAACGTAATAGAAACTCACCTAGATCTTGAACAAAGAACTTCCAAAATTCAGAAGTGAATCCATCGGAACCAGGACTTTTGTTATTTGGCATTTTTTTAATAGCAAATAATAGCTCTTGATAAGTCAGACGCCCCTCAAGTTTTTGGAGCTGAACATCAGTTAACAGCGGAAAATCTGATCTAGATAAATGTTGTTCAAATTCCTCCAAATTTAAATCATTATCTTTAGATGCATATAATGTTGAATAAAACTTCAGAATTTCTTCCATTATTTGTTCTTGATTATTTATATTATCACCGTTTGGGTTTTGTAAGTGGGCAATTGCCTTATTAACATGATTTCTTTTTTCTAAGTTCAGAAAATACTTGGACGGGTTTTCTCCGTGTTCTACCCATCTTGCTTTTGATCTCATCATAACTCCCTCCATTTTTTCCCTTCTTATCTCTTCTAACTCCAACTTTTTGGTATCAATATTTTCAAGAACAACAGGATCATTTGACCTATCGAGCTCTTCTTCTAACTTATTTATATCATTTTCTAGTGACTTTTCCTTGCTTTTTTTCCTTTTATTCCTTTCTGAAGCATATTTAATTGTTTCCCCCCTAATTTCCATAAGTAATACTTCCATAAATAATTGACCATTTATAGTCAGCTCAAGTTCACTTGGGGGAATTTGACTTATACTATTTAAGTTAAACGGTGAAGCAGCATATTGAATTTTAACTTCCTTAATTTTTTCTTTTACCCTAGCCGAAAACTCGAGATCTCTTAACAGTAAATTGTTAAATTTCCAAAATCCTTTTCCATATTTGATAGATGACATGTCAAGCGAAAGACTAGTAAGAGAGTGATCTGTTCGATATCCAGGTTCAATCTCTGAATTTAAATAATAAGTTGTAAGCTCTTCTGATATAAGAAAAAGTCCAGTCTGGATTGTTTTAAAGGGGTTGGCTGACGCCAGGTGTATCTACGAATATTTTGATTGTGAAGTCTCCATGGATCTATCAGTCCAAAATGATCTTTCATATCCAAAACTACTTTTCTCGCTTTTGGGTTATTTATTCGAATATAATTTGAGGTATCCAGTTTTGGATCCTGAACCAAATTCCAATCTCCACACAAAATGCAGTGTGCATTATTTATTTCTTCTACATGTCTTTTAATTTCATTATAAAAATCCGGTTTATCTTCATTTGGACCATAAATCGAAAAGAGTGTCACACGAATTATCATTAATAGATATATCTACAGCTAACCAATTTCCTTCTTCGTCTGCACGAGTGTTGTGGACTTTATAATCTAATTTATTGCTAAGAAAAATGGCTACTCCTCTTGCATTGGAGGTAAAAGAGCTAAAAAAAGCTTCACCACCCCATTCTGCTTTTACCATACATTCAATATTTTTATCAAAGTGAACGTCTTGCACAAACAAACAATTGAAGCGGATTTACTACGTATATAATGTAAAACATCCCTCCTTTTTTGTTTACCATTTAAACCCCGACAATTCATTGATATAATCTTAACATCATTAACCGTACCCATACTTACTAATTATCAATGGTATTAATATTGTTTGCAGACTACGAAAATAATGTAAAACATCCTTCCTATTTTGTTTACCATTTAAACCCCGACAGTTCATTGACAAAATCTTAACATCATTAACCGTATACCCATAATTACAAATTATCATATTCAAACTCGTATTTAATACTATTTGTACAGTCTTATCTCTAAGCATGCAAAGATATATCATGAAAAGTTGACACCTATCAAAACAGAATATGCAAAAATATACACTGTGATAAATAAAACAAAACACACATACACACAAAAACCTGCACTCAACATGCTCAATGCACGAATGCATGAAAGGAAATAAAATAATAATCTGAAATAATTTTTTCATCCACGACCAGCACAAAATAATTAAAACCAACATGTTTAACCGAAATTGATAAATATCTCCAAAACAGTTTTCCAGTTTCACTTTAGATAATTTTAAATTTCAATTTATTTTATAGTCTTCAACTTGAAGGTTGCATATTTCATTTACTTTTTGAATCAATATAATTTGTGAACAGAAACATAATAAGCAAGTATATTTCTCAATATTTTCTAGACGGGGAAAACTTTTTTCCATATCATTCAAAAACACTTCATCAGGGAAAATCAGTCTGTGAATTCTTGAAATGAAAGATATGTGTAGCACAGATACAGAAATATCAGTATTTTTTCCAAAAATGCATGTTACGTTTATAGGCCTACTCAGAAAGTGGCTTAAATCTGATACTGATCGATTTCCAATATATTTAGGCACGCTGCTATCAAAAGTGAAGACAAACCAAAAAGCTACATGTCCACCCGGCACATCTAAATAACATTGATCAAAGATTGTTATCAATTTGTCACATACAATATAATAGTAACATTACAAATCACAGACAAAATAAGAAAAAAATCATTGATGTTATGTTTAGGGGCTGTGCAATAATGATGGGTATTTTCAAAAGGTGTGCCAAAAATTGCTGCCCCTTAGGCCTGCTAAAAATACTTGCTCCCCTCTCGGCCTGCCAAAAAATCTTTGCCTCCCCCTCCCTTTATAATTGCACATGCCAATTGCAAATCTGTAATGGTCACGAAATAAATATGAGAGTATGACATTTTGCATCTAAATCAAAGTGTTTGTACCCCCCCCCCCCCATTTAAAAGGTGATCCGTTAATAAATGTGTGCCCAAAATGTTTTCCCCAACAAAAATTAACCCTCCCCAGGTCTCATAATAATTGCACAGCATTCCCGTTATCCCACCCGTGCATGTTCAAAAATCAATTTTGCGAATGCAAAAAATTTCGTAACTGGAGTGTTTAACAAGACAATCCCTTAAAAACATTTTTCTTGAATTATTAATAGGGATGCCCACTCTCAATTCCACTAGAACGATTTTTTTTTTTTTTTGTGCGTGCACTCACACACGTATTGTCTATGGAGAAACTGATCGATACAAGAAATCCCAGGCCTGTTAAGGGGTACTACACCCCGTTAAAATTTATGCCTATTTTGCATTTTTCTCAAAATTATAGCACATTGGGGACAAGTAAGATATGTATATTATAGGGGCAAGGACTACAACTACTGCACTATAAATGTTATTTCAGCACAAACAACAGTTGTGGAGTTACAGTCAAAAATGTGGGAAAACCAATATTTGATCAATAAATCAAGAACTACTTGCTTTGAGTTGCTGAATTTTCAGTACAGTAGTTGTAGTCCTTGCCCCTATAATATACATATCTTATTTGTCACCAATGCTACAATTTTTTGAGAAAAATGCAAAAATAGGCATAAAATTGGCCAGGGGTGTAGTACCCCCTTAAATGGCGTACATACTTGTTTTGATCCAAATGTAGGCCTATATCAGGGTGTTTCAAGAAATTCCTGATTCCACCAGAAAACATTAACCAAACGTTTTCCTGTTTGGTCAGTAAATAGAGAGGACCTTCCTGCATGAAGAGATCAACTTTTTTTAATGAAAAAATTTAATGAGATGAGAACTACAACAGGTTGAAGTGACACCATTCCGTGCATCAGGTGTTCAAACGCAATTATCTCCGAATTTGGAGTGAATCAGACAAGCAAACTTACATACTCATAAAATTTAACTATTTATGAAGACAAAATGTGTAGGATGTTAAGAAATTTAAGAATGTTTAAGCCTACCGCGGCCCGTCTCAAATCATGCACTTCCCCGTGCACTTCTCACTACCATGTCCATTTCATAGGGAGTATAAAAACCGGGGACCATCATGGCTTCCATGCACACACAGTGTATTGCTCAATGTAGTAAAGATAACCTTTGAGTTGGAGCAAATTTCAAAATTGGTAGTGATTAATGTTACCAAACTTATGCCATGATGAAATATAATAATTTTTGAAGATAAAATGTGCTGACCTTAAAAGATTGAACAATGTTTAAGACTACCGCTTTTCATTTGAAATAATGCACTTATTGTTCATCTCCTCTATGGAGATATTTTCCATGGCGGCCATCTATGATCATGCTTGAGGTTTCACCAAACAAACCATGGGTTTTGAGGTCTTATATTTTTGTTGTATGTCAACAAAATCGATTACATTTTCAGGATGATCTTATTTTCATGTTGTTATAAGCAAATATAATGTTCCAGATAAGATAGTTAATAAATACATTAAGAAAAAGTACCTTAAAGTTGCACTTTCTGTTAGTATTCCTTTTGGACTTTAACTTTTTAACATGTTCTAGCAGCCCTATATAAAACCGTGACACTCGAAAGGCCATATCTCTGGAATGAAACGTCCGATTAAGATTATTTAAACGCCAAAATGTTTCTTTCATCAATTCCCATCCAATAAGTTAGGTCTGAATCAATTTAAGAGTACTTCAATTTTTAGTGGACATGCCTATTATTAAACATGTGAAAGCGGACATTATAATTTATGGGAAGCAACCTGTTATTTATAAGAGCAGGCATTAAAACATTTACATGGTCATAAGGAGTTGCAGGCTACAAATTGCATTTTTGTGTATCATCACTGAACCAGGTGGATTGAGAGCAATTGTGTGTGGGTCCCCCAGTCATAAGTCATTGTCCCTAATGTCCCCTCGAAATAAAAGTGAACACTATTATGTCCAAATAAGAGAAGGTGCTAAAACTTCAACATGGTTATAGCGTGCTTTAGGCTCAAAATGCAGTTTTTCTGCCTCCCGCCAGGAGGTAGTTTGATTTGAAATTGACACCTAAAATGCCGCACATTGCGCGGCATGTAGGCCGATTGTACAAATTTATATTCTGACAAGTACTCTAATTTCCGCCCAATATCGAGAGCCCAATATATATCCCCCACCTCTCTGCGCCATACATAAATTCGCCTATCGCCATTTCCGAATGTTCCAAAAGGTAATCACGCTTCCTCAGCATGTGCAATAAATTAGCATTAAAATTAATCTTATTCTATAGGGATTCTAGAAACACCTAGCACGTGGCGCCAATGGTGCGGGTCTATCAAGTTCATGAATTATGCATTAGAATTTTTTCAAACTCATATGTTGTATAATTGAAGACCGAATTAAAAAGACTAGCTTGCGTATACCATCCTGTCAACCAGCAACCAATCACGGCGCGCCTTTGTCATGACGTCAGACGTAAACTAGTCTTTTTTTTATATCTTGGTGCAGATTATTCATCCAGTAGTTTAAAACACTATTTTGTAAATTAAATCTAATACTGGAACTAAAATTTGCAACTCACTTTGCTACGTTGCGTAGTTTTTAAAAACTTTTTAAAACCTTTTTAGTTCCAGTATTAGATTTAATTTACAAAATAGTCGTCTTTTTTTAATTCGGTCTTTAATTATAGGTTGTAGCCTCAGCGCTCATCAGCAGCTTTATCGTTGAAGGCAAGATGGAAAACAGTTATGCTGTGACAATGGGAATACACATCAAACAAGGTTTAATTTCATGATTACATGAAATCTGATTATCAATGGAAAAACTTTGGCTGGAGAAGTTGAAGCTGACGTTCATGGCGACACTTTGGATGTGATAATTTGACATCATGGATTGTTTTGGGCAAAATTTGAGGTATTTTTGTGCCATTTAATACGCGGTGAGTCAGCAGGCCGACTGGCATGCATGCTAGGCTCGACTAGGCCGCAATCATCGTACATGCGTGTCTACATCATAATAATAGGTTGAAATGATGGGATTGAAAAGACCGGCTAGCTATTTGATTTCTCTGCATACGAGATGTATGTGCTGTGCCGTGTTCAACGTACACACGGCATGTCATGATCATGATGATGTTTGCAATGTATGGTATGATACGCCTAGCCGCGCCTATGGCCGGCTTCATTGCTGTACTAAAGTATTGCAATTTTATTGCGTTGATATAATTCGGAATAATTCGTTTTAAAGTATTATTTTGCTTCCCCAATTCCCATGCGTGGTTGGTCATGTTGGTGGTATGTATGTCAGTTTTTTACATTCTACTGAGTACTGTTGCAATATTTTTGCATGCATAGGCCTACCCATGGCCGTTTCAAGACTATGACTGAGAAATTTGCTTTTTGTTTATAAAATAAAATGCAAGAATCATCTTTCCCCACACAATACTTCTTACAAACAAGGTGTTGATATTGGCCCTTTCGATGCAAAACAAAGCACAAATGAAGGAAAGAAAACAAAACAATAATGTTTTTGATTTTTTATTCAATTACACATATAGGGGCCTACAAAAAAGTAATGGCCTATGAAAAGACTCCCCCTAAATATAATAATATTAATATTATTTTAGTCCTGAATACAAAATATAATAAACAAGCATAAAAGAATCTGATACAAAAATGTGTTACTCTGAAACGTTACAATCGTAATTTTCAGTCAAAAAATCCACAAGAAATGACTCTTGATACAACTTAGGCCTATATTTAAAAAGGAGAAACGCCCGGGGAGAAACGGCTGCCTGCATCTGAAACTCTTCATATCTGAAAGTTTGAAGGTCTTATTTCATACATCAGAATTATCTGCAAGATTGCAAGATGGCTTTAGGTGACCGTGGCCCTATTGGCTAATGCACAAATTTAGATTTTCTTTCTATTTAAATAATACTATAGGCCTAGTATGTTAAAACTTATGCCCTGTAGATTAGGCCTACATTCGGTTCTTGAGATATGGCCTGTCAAAATGGCGCGAAACCAAAACAAAAAATTGGCAACAACTTTCTTTTTATTTTCTATATTTTTGACAAGTCCAGTTGCCAGATGATTTTCTAATTACATGCATGAATTATGCAAAGTAAAGATTTCAGATAATCAGATACAATTAAAAGAGCTATGGTACATTGGGTAGAACACACACTATAGGCCTACTACAAAATTACGGTTGCGTTTTGGCAAATTTCAATTTGCATAATTAATTAGGGCCACTTATTAGAAAAGTTGATTAGGGCCCTAATTAATTATGCAAATGGAAATTTGTCAAAGGCATTCATTTTATTTTGTAGCCGATCTGAACATTTTACTTTGTATAATTCTTGCATATATGATTAGAAAATAAGGCCTACCTGACAACATTGCATAACAAAAATAAAAGAAAGTTGTTGCCAACTTCTTGGTTACGTGCCATTTTGACAGGCCATATTTTGGTAACCGAATATCCGATTAAAATAAAATTTTCAGTTTTGTAATCAGGAGAGAATGGACTCACATATTGCAATGAGACAAAAATCTATATCCAATAGCGTTACCTTAAAACTAGCATTATAAGTGTCTCCTTAACTAATAACAAAAGCTGCCCACTGGTATCTTGGAGGCATTGTCTTTTTTAAAGACATTTCTTCGGTTTGTATCATCACCGCGTACCGAACTAGATGGGCTTAGAGCAATTGTGTGGGGGTGTGTGTGCGTGGGGTGGGGTGGGGGGGGTGAGGGTCCTCAGCCAGAAGTCTTTCCCTAATGCCCCTTCCAAATTAAACATGTAAAAGCGGACATTATAATTTATGGGAAGCAAGATGTGATTATAAGAGCAGGCACTAAAACATTTACATGGTCATAATGGGTTTTAGGCTACAACTTCCATTTTTTTGTGTAGCATCACTTGTGTAGCACAATTGTGTGTGTGTGTGGGGGTGTGTGGGTGGGGGGGGGGTCCCAGTCAGAAGTCATTGTCCCTTAATGCCCCCTCAAAATAAAAGTGAACACTCAGTATGGGAAGCGATATGTCAAATAAGAGATGGCGCTAAAACTTTAACATGGTTATAGCGTGCTTTAGGCTCATTAATGCAGTTTTTTGTTACATCATCGAACTAGATGGATTGAGAGCAATTTGTGTGTGTGTGGGGGGGGGGGGGGAAGTCCCCTAGTCAGAAGTCATTTCCCCTAATGTTCCTTCTAAATAAATTAAACATGTAAAAGTGGACATTATAATTTATGGGAAGCAACATGTCCAAATAAGAGCAAGCGCTAAAACATTTACATGGTCATAAGGGGTTTTAGGCTACACATTGCATTTGTATCATCACTGATTTAGATGGATTGAGGGAGGGGATCCGCCAATCAAAAGTCATTGTCCCCATTGCCCCCTCGAAAAAAAAGTAAACGCTATGAATTTATGGGAAGCGAGATGTCCAAATTAGAGAAGGCGCTAAACTTTAACATGGTTATAGCGTGCTTTTAGCTCAAAACTTAGTTTTTTGTATCATGCATCAAACTAGATGGATTGAGAGCAGGGGTGTGTGGGTGTGTGTGTGTGTGTGTGGGGGGGTGCAGGGGTCCCAGTCATTCTTGTTCCTAATCCCCTAAACCATAATTTATGGGAAGCAACATGTGATTATAAGAGCAGGCACTAAAACATATACATGGTCGTAAGGGGATTTAGGCTACAAATTGCATTTTTGTGTATCATCACTGAACCAGAGCATTGTGTGTGTGTGTGGGGGGGGAGGTCCCCAGTCATAAGTCATGGTCCCTATTGCCCCCTCGAAATAAAAGTGAACACTATATGGGAAGCGAGATGTCCAAATAAGAGAAGGTGCTAAAACTTTAACATGGTTATAGCGTGCTTTAGGCTCAAAATGCATTTTTTTGTATCAGAAGCCCAAAAATTGTTTGCCCCCAACAAAAAAATTAACCCTCCTCAGGGCTTATAACAATTGCACAGCGTTCCCGTTATCCCACCTGTGCATGTTCAAAAATCGATTTTGCGAATGCAAAATTTTTGTAACTGGAGTGTTTAACAAGACCATCCCTTTAAAAAACTTTTTTCTGCAATCTTTGCTACATAGAGAACTGTCACTACGTTTATCAGTGACTCGCGTACATTTGATAGAACTGCGTATTGGCGATGAAAATATATAGAGGGCGCTCTTACCTTTATAGCACGGTTGCCCAACGTATAGCCGTGTTCAAGCAGGGATGAGCTTAAAGTTTCATAAAAGAAAACATTCCATCATCACTGAACCAGATGGATTGTGAGCAATAGTGTGTTGGGGTGTGTGTGTGGGGGGGGCTAGTCAGAAATCATTGTCCCTAGTGCCTCTTCGAAATGCAAGTGAACACTATAATTTATGGGAAGCGAGATGTCCAAATAAGAGAAGGCGCTAACACTTTAACATGATTATTATAGCGTGCTTTAGGCTCAAAATGCAGTTTTTCTGCCGAAAGCAGTATGTATTCGAATTGGAACATGAAACACGACTATTGGGCGAAATAATGGCCGGATTGCCATGACAAATCATTCTGTCAAGTACATTTGGGCTACGTTTTCCATGTTGCGACGAAGTTCTTACAGTACAAAATGCTCAATAAGTCTGCATTTCGGGCTAATGAATTATGCATTAGAAAAAAAAATGGCAGGGACGGTCATAAATTCTTTATACGGGGTTGTAGTAAAATGTTTGCCTTGAAGAGTGATTATAAAAATGTTTGACTTGATTCTGGACTTTGAAAAGAATATAAAGCTTTGAATGTGTGAAGTTTTTATTGTTTTAAAGAAGTTAATCTGAAATAAGGTATCTGTGAAGGATTTTACGGATATTTAGAGGGCCTGCACCCCCCGTCTTACAAAAATGTCGAATTATTTTGTGAACGGTACCTAAATAGTTCAGCCTGATACGAATATTTAGGGGAGACCGGGGCAAAGTGGAACACGGGGCAAAGCGGAATCATCAGTCGGCTGCGGAGCAGGTGACTACAAGCTCCTATTTTTGGCTGCATCCTTTTTTAACCAAATATCCCACAGAGTCGTGCGATATGTCAAACTTTTCCTCTGGTCATAAGGAACAAAAAAGTCAGTGGTCACATCTCTGTAGGATCATTGGTTAATGAGATATAGTCACTTTTTTGTACTTTGTGTACTTAACCCTCTATCTTTTTAACCAAATATCCCATAGAGTCGTGCGATATGTCAAACTTTTCCTCTGGTCATAAGGAACAAAAAAGTCAGTGGTCGCATCTCTGTAGGATCATTGGTTAATGAGATATAGTCACTTTTTTGTACTTTCTGTACTTAACCCTCTATCTTTTTAACCAAATATTCCACAGAGTCGTGAGATATGTCAAACTTTTCCTCTGGTCATAAGGAACAAAAAGTCAGTGGTCACATCTCTGTAGGATCATTGGTTAATGAGATATAGTCACTTTTTTCTACTTTCTGTACTTAACTCTCTATCTTTTTAACCAAATATCCCACAGAGTCGTGCGATATGTCAAACTTTTCCACTGCCAGAAGATCCGAAGAGGTCCGTGGTGACAAAGCGTGTAGATCACGGGGGACGGCGTTATAGTCACTTTTTTCTACTTTCTGTACTTAACCCTCTATCTTTTTTAACCAAATATTCCACAGAGTCGTGCGATATGTCAAACTTTTCCTCTGGTCATAAGGAACAAAAAGTCAGTGGTCACATCTCTGTAGGATCATTGGTTAATGAGATATAGTCACTTTTTTTTCTACTTTCTGTACTTAACTCTCTATATTTTTAACCAAATATCCCACAGAGTCGTGCGATATGTCAAACTTTTCCTCTGGTCATAAGGAACAAAAAGTCAGTGGTCACATCTCTGTAGGATCATTGGTTAATGAGATATAGTCACTTTTTAGTACTTTGTGTACTTAACCCTCTATCTTTTAACCAAATATCCCACAGAGTCGTGCGATATGTCAAACTTTTCCTCTGGTCATAAGGAACAAAAAGTCAGTGGTCACATCTCTGTAGGATCATTGGTTAATGAGATATAGTCACTTTTTTGTACTTTGTGTACTTAACCCTCTATCTTTTTAACCAAATATCCCACAGAGTCGTGCGATATGTCAAACTTTTCCTCTGGCCATAAGGAACAAAGAAGTCAGCGGTGGCATATCTGTAGGATCATTGGTTAATGAGATAGAGTTACTTTTCCAATTTTGTGCATTTAACCCTCTATCTTTTTAACCAAATATTCTAGAGAGTCGTGCGATATGTCAAACTTTTCGTCTGGTCATAAGGAACAAAAAATTCAGTGGTCGCGTATCTGTACGATCATTGGTTAATGAGATATAGTCACTTATTGTACTTTGTGCACTTAACTCTGTATCTTTTAATAAAATATCCTACAGAGTCGTGCGATATGTCGAACTTTTCCTCCGGTCATAAGGAACAAAAAGGTTGATTGGCGCGAGGTTCATATTGGTGCGTATGCACCAAATATGTATCTTGTAAACCTTACGTTTTGCCTTGCTTGCTTCGTAATCCTGTTTGGGCTGGACAAAAATATGTTCCACTTTCCCCGATCTCCCTAGGTACGGTAATATTCGTCTTAAGCTTACTGATTTTCTTTATTTTATTACTAGTATATTGTGAAAAACCATGTAGCTGTGGTGTTAGCTCAATATGCTAGGAAAATATTATAACCGATGACCCCATGTTGAATTTGGCTAAATCAGCTGTATTTTTGCTGATAAAATAGCACGTACTCGATCGACATCCGCCATCTTGTATTTAAAATGCCTAGCAACTGTCACTCAAACTTACGATGTGTCAACTGCCGTTCACTTTTATACAGGGATTGAATACGAGTGTCACGGCCCGGGGTTTAGTGTGCATTCAAATCCTTACTAGCCGTCGGAAATGATTGCAAATTACACATTTGTAATCATTTTGACCACAAAATATGATGTGAAACACAGGTAAGCAATGAGAACAAGTCCTACATTTGAAATTTGTAGCTTACTACAACCTGAGACTAGCATTGACTAGTCTCAGCTGCATGTACTCATCTGAATTCCTACTGACTGAAGACAGCCTGAAGACATAATCATAATTCATATACATGTCAGATGTATAATTGTATTGGCAAATATCCACAAAAGCGTTCATTATCAATTTATTTTGATAAATTGTCACATTTTATGCCATGTATTATATTCTTAAAACTAACCGGTGGATTTGCGAACAATTTGTCGCAATAAATGACGTTCGCGGTGAAACGGTGGGCCAAAATGGGTTATATTTGGTAATATGCACACGAATGGTCAAATTAATAGAAAAATACCTGTGATAAATTTATCTGTACACATTGTCGCACTCCGAGTGACGTATGGTATATTTCCAACCCTGTGGTGGATTTGCGAACAATTTGTCGACATAAATAACGTTCGTGGAGAAACGGTCGCCCAAAATGCATTATTTTTGGTAATATGCAGACGAATGGCCAAATTAATAGAAAAATACCTGTGATAAATTTATCTGTACAAATTGTCGCACTCCGAGTGACATATTTGCAACCCTGCTGTGGATTTGCGAACAATTTGTTGACATAAATGACGCTTGCGGAGAAATTATTAGAAAAAAAGCTTTTATTTTGCCTAGGCCTGTCCTCCATGCTAGGCAGGGTCTTAGGCAGGATCAGAAGGTTTGGGTGTGTAAATTTAAAAAACTCGGTGTGTAAATTTAAAATTTATGTACAAAGTGGGCAAAAACTGGGTGTGTATATTCCTGCATTAAATACATCAGAATTATTACCATTGCAAGATGGCTTAAATAAAGCTAGTTCACCACGTAAACTTGTATGGCTCAAAATTCGGACCGCTCGCCATTAAGTTTACTGTCATTGCGTATTTTGAAATTGTTGACGTTTTAATGATCCCCGATTTCCGGTTGATTATTTTAGCTGTGTCACGTCACGCGCATGACGCTGGTGGTAACCAGCCTAGCCTAACTTCAGTAAAAAAATACGATCGCCGATATCGATGTGATGGATGTGATGTGGGACTTGCATAGGATTACACAGAGATATTTCGTGCCAAAATTTGACCATTTGTAGGCAAGTTGGCCTTACTTTGTCTAAAAAAAAAAAAAAGGACAGTCTTAAGTAAGTATACGTGCAACGCTTTTGATGTTTTGGGAGACAGTGAGGGATCCGAAACAGCGGGTGGCGGAGCTTATTCTTGACTGTTTAATATTCATTCAATACGCTGCCTTACGGTAATAGTCTTATACGATGGACAGATAGTATCAGTTTGTGAATGAGGACATCGTATAAGTTCCTTGTACTAGGCTTAAAGCTAGCATTTCAAGTATCTCTTATGGCAAATAACAGATGGTGCCCGCTGGAATCTCTTGAGGCATTGTCTTTTTAAAGACATTTCTTGTTTGTATCATATTCATCACCGAACTGGATGGATGGGGTGGGGGGGGGGGGGTTGGTGTGGGGGGTCCCCAGCCAGAAGTCTTTCCCCTAATGCCCCTTCCAAATAATATTAAACATGTAAAAGCGGACATTATAATTCATGGGTAACAAGATGTGATTATAAAAGCAGGCACTAAAACATTTACATGGTCATAACGGGTTTTAGGCTACAACTTCATTTTTTTTGTATCATCCCTTATCCCTTGACTCGAGCAATTGTGTGTGGGGGAGGGGGTCCCCCAGTCAGAAGTCATTGTCCCTAATGCCCCCTCGAAATAAAAGTGAACAGTATAATTTATGGGAAGCAAGATGTGATTATAAGAGCAGGCGCTAAAACATTTACATGGTCATAACGGGTTTTAGGCTACAGCTTCATTTTTTTTGTATCATCCCTTATCCCTTGACTCGAGCAATTGTGTGTGGGGGAGGGGGTCCCCCAGTCTGAAGTCATTGTCCCTAATGCCCCCTCGAAATAAAAGTGAACAGTATAATTTATGGGAAGCAAGATGTGATTATAAGAGCAGGCGCTAAAACATTTACATGGTCATAACGGGTTTTAGGCTACAACTTCCATTTTTTGTCCAGATGGATTGACTCGAGCAATTGTGTGTGTGTGTGTGGGGGGGGGGAAGGGGTCCCCATTCAGAAGTCATTGTCCATAATCCATAATGCCCCCTCGAAATAAAAGTGAACAGTATAATTTATGGGAAGCGAGATGTCCAAATATGATAAATCGCTAAAACTTTAACATGGTTATAGCGTGCTTTAGGTTCAAAATGCAGTTTTTTGTATCATCATCGAACTAGATGGGATTGAGAGCAATTGGTTGTGTGTGTGTGGGGGGGGGGTCCCCTGTCAGAAAGCTTTCTCCTGATGCCCCCTCGAAATAAAAGTGAACAGTAGGCCTACAATTTATGGGAAGCTAGATGTCCAAATAGGATAAGGCGCTAAAACTTTAACATGGTTATAGCAGGGGAGGGGGGGGGCCGACCATGGTGGGGGGGGGGTACCGGGTCTTTTTGGGGGACACGTGCCCATGTTAGGCCCCTACGCTGTTAATCAATCAATATATCGATCAATCAAGTAATCAATCAATCGATCAATCGCATAATTAAAATTAAAAAAAAGATGCTGACACATCTCACTCATTCTCAATCAATCAATTGCCCATCACTCCGATTCATTCACTTGCCCACTCAAACACGGCACTCACACACTCATTCACTTACTCAATCACGCACTCACCACCTCCCCCAATCACTCATTCACACGCCCACTCACAACTCACCCCCCTCACTCAATCAATCAATCAACATATCGATCAATCAAGTAGGCCTAATTAATAATTCAATCAATCGATCAATCGCATAATTAAAATATATAAAAAAGATGCTGACACATCTCACTCTTTCAATCAATTAATCCACCAATCAATCAATCAATCAATCAATCAATCAATTGCCCATCACTTCTACTCATTCACTTGCCCACTCACACACTCACCCCCACACTCATTCACTTACTCAATCACGCACTCAACACCTCACCCACTAATCACCCACTATTCACACGCCCACTCACAACTCACACACCCTCACTCACTCAATTAATCAACATTTCGATCAATCAAGTAATCAATCAATCAATCGATCAATCGCATAATTAAAATAAATAAAAAGATGCTGACACATCTCACTCATTCTCAATCAATCAATTGCCCATCACTCCGACTCATTCACTTGCCCACTCAAACACGGCACTCACACACTCATTCACTTACTCAATCACGCACTCACCACCTCCCCAATCACTCATTCACACGCCCACTCACATCTCACCCCCCCCTCACTCAATCAATCAATCAACATATCGATCAATCAAGTAGGCCTAATTAATAATTCAATCAATCGATCAATCGCATAATTAAAATATATAAAAAGATGCTGACACATCTCACTCTTTCAATCAATTAATCCACCAATCAATCAAATCAATCAATCAATTGCCCATCACTTCTACTCATTCACTTGCCCAATCACGCACTCAACACCTCACCCACTAATCACCCACTATTCACACGCCCACTCACAACTCACACACCCTCACTCACTCAATTAATCAACATATCGATCAATCAAGTAATCAATCAATCAATCAATCGATCAATCGCATAATTAAAATAAATAAAAAGATGCTGACATATCTCACTCATTCACTCAATTTCAATCAATCAATCAACCAACCAATCAATCAATCAAACAATCAACCAATCGCCCAATCACTCCCGACTCACTCACTCGCCCACTCACAACTCACACTCACTCAATGAATTAATGAATTAATCAATCAACATATTGATCAATCAAGTTATCAATAAATTAATCAATCGATCAATCGCATAATTAAAATAAACAAAAGATGTTACCACAGGAGACCGCATAAAATTTGCATTAAGTGCATTCAACGGGGTTTTTTTTACGATAAGAAAACATCGAAAACACCAATAGAGAGTTCCCGTGTTTTGGGTTACCCGCCATCTTGGAGGGAAACCTAAACTCCGTTTACAATTTTCAGAATACCAACACTCGCGCAATAATTAGCAAATGTTATTTTGTAGAATGTAGTACCAATAGGGTCATTGACCAAATCAAAGGAATGAGGAATACGGCGGTGCGAATCACGTTATAAACACTATTGTAGTTCCGCTTGAAAACACGGGAACTCTCTATTATTCAATTGGTTATTTGTTAAGTTCAAACAACAATACCAAATGCGCGTTCAGAATATGTTGCCCATAATGCCTACTAGCTATATTTCATATTAAAGTTTGAAGGATTTAAAGACATAATGCAATACGGAATGAAAGGGTAATAGTAATATTAATAAATAATGTTAATGTTAAATTATTAAAATTATTATTATTAATATTTTTATTATTATTATTATTATTATTGTTGTTGTTGTTGTTGTTGTTGTTGTTGTTGTTGTTGTTGTTGTTGTTATTATTATTATTACTATTATTATTAATAATAATAATAATATTATTAAATATTATCATTATTATTATAACTTCAAGCACCTAAATATAGGCCTATACATCGGTGTAGAAATGCGTGGCTTTGATATTATTGTTATTCGCTAAATGCGCTGCGCTTAAACGCGAATAAAACATTTTCATACGCACTGCCGCTGTTTCCCTAAACATAATAAATACACACAAAAACAACATACACATGGGATATGACGCCTTGTCGCAGCAGCTCCTCTAGACTTCTCCGTAGTCCACTTGCCAATTGTGCACTACTCTGGCTATTACATAAAACTCTGATTTAATTAATGAGTGCACAATTGATAGATTTTCACAACTGATCTTTTCAGTCACCGTACGCCCTCTGTTTGTTAGCTTCCCAAGTGGACTACTGACTTTGCCTTGAGAGTTAGGCCAATTTCTGGCCTAACTAAAATTGGTGATGATGTAATGCATCTTTAAAAATGAATCTGGCTTGTGATTGGTCGCCCAGATCTCGTTATTGTTTAAATCCTCCCGACGCGTACATGGTACACAACTATCTAGGGAATGCGGCGCTTTTGTGCTGGTGGATGAACGTATGCATCTAGCGCGTATTGTACCACCATGCTTAGTCTTGTGGTTAGATTTTATTGATAAACAAGTATGATTGACAGTGTGTGAGTCCCGGGGTAAAGTTCTGCTTAAAAGTGAAAGTCCATAGTCGGTTTTTCGGATAATAAACTGGCAGATTCTAAAATTAGAATTGTTCAGTATTGAAGTGTCATTATAATTATGCCATTATGATATGTTGCATTCAATAATATAAGCCTACGTAGGGCATATACTTTACTTTTACTGTCACAAATATAATTATATAGCCTAAACTTTTTCATAACCATTTTATACTAGTATTTTGTTGTAGGCCTACTAAATATCAGTATAATTTCGAGTTCAACTGAATGCGTTCATCATGATTAATAACATTTTTATTTATCAAAAATCGACTATGGCATAGTCTACAGCTCCTCCCGTAATTATTATTATTATTATTATTATTATTATTATTATTATTATTATTATTATTATTATTATTATTATTATTATTATTATTATTATTATTATTATTATATTATTATTATTATTATTATTATTTATATTATTAAATATTATCATTATTATTATAACTTCAAGCACCTAGGCCTAGACATCTGTGTAGAAATGCGTGGCTTTGGTATTATTGTGGATTAAATCTATTAAAATTGAACATCGACAGGCATTGCAGGCCTATTTCAGGCAATCAATAACTGCCAATAGATCGATCCATCACAAAATATGAGATATGTCAATAATCTCTTCAGCGAACAAAGTTTAAGTCTCAATATGGTATTGTGAGGACTTAATCAGCCACGTATTTCTGCATCAAGTTAATTTAATGGCCTACCCGGTATATTTAGGTGCTTCATCACATTATCGCATGTTGAAGATAAGCGCATATAAACGAATCTACGAGTCTATTCTATAATGTAATTGTTATTCAGGTAACGCGGAGGTTTTATTAGTGACATGCCTCGATTGCGATCGTTTTTTTAGTACAATGATATTATGCTCCTGATTACGATGCTGTACTTGCTGTTATGATGATCATGATGATGATTCCTAGTAATAACACTTCTAACCCTGTCTGGTTTAACCATGGAAATAGTAGATCTACTATTTTCCATGGTTTAACGGACTGAACTTCAATTATCCCGGCAATTATTTGTTGAATTATAATAGAATTCGAATTCATGTGACCACACAGTGACGCCTTAAGACAAAATACTCTGACATGCGTACCATCAACACTTAACAGAATATTTACTTTCTAAAATTCAATAAAAATGTTTGTTATTCTTTACTTAGACCTCCGATTGACCTTAAAGCAACATTTAACTATTACACGCTATATTGATTTCGAGAAGCGTTAAACTAGTGTTATGTCTTTCAATCTAGTACAGTTTATTAGATCCGGCAACCCATTTTAAACTCGTAATCCCGCACCATAAAGTTTAATATGCTCCGTAATCTAGATTACAGATTACCAATCTAGCACTATGATGTATTGATGCTTTTCGTACAGACTCAACCAGTACTTATAGATGCTTCTATCGTCTACGGGTGGCAATATGTACACGATCAACGTAAGAATAAATCAGAGCTGAAAGTGAAAGCATCTCGGAGCCTGCTTCAGGACAAGATTTAGCGACTTCCTTTTATTTATATAGATGAGAGCGCACCACCAATGATTGCGCCATTGAAATACACGGGGAAATCACGTTTGGATGGCGTTTTGTCACTGTAAAAAACGTACTTTAGATAAAAAGTTTGGTATCAAATTAAAGCTTATCACATGTAGAATATTATTCTTTTAACAGAATATATATTTTGCTGCAAAGAAAAAATGTGCAAATTTAACCCTAAAAATCACTCAATTTTTGAAACCGGATGTTGTTCAAATTCGCGCCAAAACTTCACCTCTGAAATAAAATATTGGGATTTTTTCTCAGTTTCCTTCATGTAGACACTTGTCGGATGCAAATGAGCCGAAAACGTGCGAATTTTGACAATATCTTGAGAAAATAAAGCCGCAACAAGCTCAAATAAGCGATGGACTATTTTAACCGAATTTCACTGGTACATAGATCGTGGAGTGCTTTGGTGGTGCGCCCTCAGATGCGCTTTTATAAATACGCACGTGACCACCTCCGCGCTGCCATAACAGCTTGTAGCTTTTGTGGGACATGACAGCACATCAGACATATCGAATTGCATTCTGAATACGTAAATCTAATGACATATTCTTAAAGGGGTATGTAGCTGGGAGAAAAAGCCGAAGATCAATTGAAAATATTGAAGATAAGGATTTTTTTCCCCAAAAGGCCGAAATTATTTTGGTGTTTTGGGAAAAAAATCCATATCTCCAATACGAAAGGTCAAAATTTTCAATTGATCGTCGGCTTTTAATCCCACCTACATACACTTTAAGTATAAATCATCAGATTTATAAAGTTTACTTCGAATACTGTTAAATATCAAAATATCAATTTTAATCATTTGCCATAAAATGTATATTACATTGCAAATTTCAAAAAATCAAAATTATTTGATATCAGAAGGACATTCTTCGTATTCAGAATGCAATTCGATATGTCCCACAATAAATACTGTCCAAACGTTCATACCCCACCCCCTTAAATTTGATGTTATTTATCTACGGAGTTTCTATAGTGGTCAATGCACGAGGAGGATTTGGTCACGCTTGCTGGTCTTGGTATGTCGTGCCCATGGGTCACGTGCGTATTTATAAAAGCGTTTATAAAATATAACCGAAGTACACACTGTCCATGTTCACAACTCATATCTCATAAGTTGAAATTGCCTACATACTATACATTTTTGGAATTCTTTTGAGGATACCTGGGTCAATCCCCGTCAAATCCACAGATTTTTAAATCCTTTTGGATTTTGCTGAAATGTGTAAATGTTCTATCAATAATTAGTACTTGTATTATGCCGAAGTTAAAATATTTGGTGATTAGTAAGCTGAACATAAAGCATCTCATTGACGGGTAGTATACAAATATTAACTGTCTATGAGTGTAATGGTCGAAATATAATCACGAGGTGAAAGATGGATTGTTCCATTCCACGAGCCGGAACGGCGAGTGGAATGGAACAATACATCTTTCACCGAGTGATTATATTTCGACCATTACACGAATTTAAGACGGTTAATATTTGTTTTATATCACTCATACATAAATTCTATTTAAGATAGGGAATACATTTTTTTCATCAACATAATACTATGTTTTGCCGTGACATAATTCACAATTTGCTGTCCCCCCCTATAACTAAATTGGCGAGTCTGAGAGTCAGCGCACGGCTTGGCGCAGGCGCACTGCGGCAGAGCACTATGATGGTAAAGACTATAATTAGAGACGGGGATAAAAAGAATTAATCGCGTCTGATGTCACTGTCAATTACGATCTTTGATTGGTTAACACAGGTTAATCAGCGCGTAAAGGAAGACCGATCTATCTGGTGCTGATCGGAGAAAAGGAATAGCAGCAAATGGCGAAAAATTCCGTACTTTTACAAGGCAAAAAGCAGCTTTTCTAGGCATTGTGAACATGGTGCCTTCGGTTAAGAAAGTTTTATACTATAAAGACTAACTTTTGAGATGGTTTGCATGTTGAAAAGTGCAAAATTAACAATAAGGCGCGCGGTTATAAATCCGCGTTCAGCAAGTCATCATCACGACACTTGTAAACAAACCGTGCTCGAATTTGATTGACAGATGACGTCAGACGCGATAAATTCTTTTTATCTGTGTCTTTAATTATATCACACGGAGTGGGTGATGGTAAAAATGACAAATGGTAATCAACCAATGAACTGTCTAGAATTTATGCACGAGTGATATACAGGGCCGTTCCGACCATTAGGCCAGGTAAGGCGGTCGCCTAGGGCGGCAAACGCAGAGGGGCGCCAAAAAAAGAAGAAAACGGGAATGGAGAAAGAAAAGAGAAGAAAGGGCGGATAAAAAGAAAATGGGAGGAAAAATAAACAGAAAACAGGGCGGAAAAGGAAAGGGGGACCTGAGAAAAATAAAAGAAACGGGGCATTTTTCTGACCCTTCCCGTATCTGATACCAGTGGAGAACATGGCTTTTCTACGCTAAAGCTGATTAAGACTTACTTGCGTTCAAGGATGGCCCAAGAAAGATTATGTTTACAATCATGTAAAGCATTACCGGGTAATTTATACAATAAAGGTCAAAACTTGTCTAAGAATGGCTTCAATTGGGCCGTCATTTCGCAAATTTTAGGCTTTTTTCACACTAAAATTAAACACAATAACAGTGCAAAAATAGCCCACCCCGGGAGCCCACCAAATGGCTTCAATTAGGGCTTCATTTTGCAAAAGTTTCTGAACTTCATGGTTACATAATTATAAAGTAATAATTTATACAATAAAAGTCCAAACTTGTCATCGAATGGCTGCAATTGGGCCGTCGTTTCGCATGTTATGCTTTTTCAAATTCAAATTTTACACAATAGTAACAAAATGGCCCACCAAATAGCTTCAATGGGGTCTCCAAAAGTTTCTAACTTCTCAGGGGCACATCCCTCAGACACCCCCCGTCGCAGCCATCTCTTACATTTTATTTTTTTGGTATGCTTTGGTGGCGGCAGGGAGAAAGGCTTTGCCTAGGGCGGCAAACCCGATAGGAACGGCCCTGGTTATACCTTTCTTATTTTCATCTACGGCTGATTTCATTACGAAGTCGATGGCAAGGTCAAAAAGCAGTGGCGACCAAATGTCGCCCTGTTACACCGGTGACTATACTGAAGAACTTGGAAAGGGAACCCTCTGATTTGACGGCACATGTTGTGTCATGATAATAATTACTTATGATATTGATGATCTTTCTTGGGATTCCACAGATGTGCAGGATTTCCCATAGAGATGGTCGGTCGGTGAAGCGAGTCAAAGGCAGCCTTGAAATCGATGAAGTTATTTAGACATGATAGCTGTTGGTCCAGACATATCTCAATGATTTGGTTTAGGCCAAATATTTTGATCCTGGCATGAGCGTCCATTTCTAATACCAGCTTGGTTTTCCCTCATTCTTGCGTCAACGTCATCCTTCACTCTTAGAAGTAAGATTGTGGAGAAAACTTTGCCTGCAATGTCCAGTAGGGTGATACATGGCAGTAGGAAAGGTCTCCCATCTTAGGCAGTGGAAGGATAATGCCTTTTCCCCATTCTCTTGGTGCTTTCGCAGTTTGCCATATCAATTTACAAATTCTCAGCAACCATTCTTTGAGGTTGTCGCCACCATCCTTAAGAAGTTCGGGGGGATGTTATCAATACCAGGTGCTTTGTTTCTTTTGAGCAGGCTAATTGCCTTGTCAAGTTCTTTTCTAGTCGGTACGTGGTTCTATATTAATGTTCAGTTCTTCACATTGATTGAAGCTTGAGAAGTCTAGTAAGTCACTAGGCTCTTCAGCGTTGAGTAGATCTTCAAAATATTCAGCCCATCTCTGCAGTCGAGCAGCCTCGTCCTTAAGTATTTCTTCGTTGGCATCTCGTATCTGTGAGGTCTTTCTGGTAGTTTCACCAATGAGAACATTCTTCAGCTGGTAGACTTCTCTCATGTTGTTTTCACTTAAGGCTACTTTTTAAGTCATCAGTGATCTTGTCATTCATCCATGCCTTTTTTTTTTTCTTAAGCAAGTTCTTGTCTGCCTGTTGAGTTCACGGTAGCCACTATCCATTGCTGGGTTGGCTTCCTTTCTTTTGTCAATAAGCTCTTTTGTCTCAGTTGAGATCCAGTATGAGTCCGCCTTCTTCTTCTGTTTGAAACCAAGGTGTTCTACTGATGCTGCGGTGACGGTATCAACAAAAGCATTCCACTCTTCATCAACATCAGTGTTAGCATCTAGTTCAGGCAATGCATGGAACCTTCCACCGATAGCATTAAACCATGTCAAAACATCGCTCTCTAGCAGTTTGCTGGTGTCATATTTTGGTTGTTTCTTCTGTTGTTTGTTAGCTGCTAGAGATACCTGGATGGTAGTAATTGCCAGGTTAAGGTCCACACCGACATCGTCTGGCTAATAATTATTTGGTGCAGCAGAGACACTAAAATGAATACACGGGATCGATTCCTGTGAATTGCTATGCACGATTTTGATATCAGACGAAAATCTTCGGAAACCGGGTTAGAAAATGATATCTCCCGTAAATGATTTCGTATGAAGAAACCAGATGTGGTTCCTTGCATATGAATATATATTTTGAACAGATATGATAGTCGTTAGCTTGCGCTTTGAGACAATAGCTTGCGTCTTGAGTCAAAAACTGACAATAATTCCGCAATAATTCTGATTTATATGTGCCGAATTATATAGCGCAGTGTATAGGCCAATTGTGAAGGTTGTCTAAAAGAATATGACCTATGGCATACCATGCTTGACTGACACACTGCGAGGTGAGTCACCGAGCTAATCGGGGTTATTGTCAGTAGCCATAGTCAGATGTCCTTCGGCCTATTATATTTAACAGGTCGATATGTATAATGGCCATGTGTGGCGGTGGATTCAATCTACCATGGCGATTTCTGCCATGAAGATATCAGAGCGATGACACTGTGTGGTCGCTTCCAACATCAGCTCCCCTAAACACTCTAACGTCTTTCAAGGAGTTACGCCATCTCCGGATGATTAAGGTATGGTCAATTTGATTGACCGTCCTTCAACCGGGAGAGTTCCAAGTTAATTTGGATTTTCCTGTGTGGGAAGAGTGATGATCCAACAATGAGATTGTGTTCCAGACAGAGAGACAGAAGCCGGATACCATTATCATTCAGCACTCGATCGGCGTGGCTACCAAGTGCAGGTTTCAGATATGGACATCATTCCTACAGCTGATCAGCGACTGGCAAAGTCTGAGGTGGCTTTCATATTTCTTTCTCTTTCGTCAGGTTTCGTAGTGAAAGTTGTTTTACACTGGACGGGACACTAGCCTATCGCAACAACCTATGCCTGGATGATCTTTGGGTAGGGGAATGCTGCTTTCCCTTAATTAGGACAAACTGCTGTAAACATGCTTTAAATTGTGTTCTTAAAGAAATTAAGCCAAGAGAGAACCCTTGCTGGCACGGTGCTCAATTTAGTAGAAATCTTGAGTCAAACATTTGTCAAGAAATACTTGCAGCGGCTAAAGGTTGTATTGTAACAAATATTGATTTGGCCGTTGAATTGATTACGCAGGCGCTCCAGTCTGCTGCTCAAAAACATGCTTGTAAATAAAGAAAACCCTCAGAGAGTCGGTTTGAACAAAAATACATGGTTTGATAATGAATGTAAGAAAACGAAAGCTATGAAATTTTCTTTGCTCCGTAAATTTAGAAGAACAAATAACATGAGTGATTTTACCAGATATAAAAATGTTAAAAGTGTGTATAAAAGTTTGTGTAAAAACAAGAAATTTCAGTACAAACAAAATCTCCAGCAGAAGTTAGAGAATGTAATTTCTAATCCAAAGCTATTCTGGAATACTGTGAAAAGTATCCTGAATCCACATAAGACTGTTGCTCAATCCTCGTTGAGTATGGGTGATTGGTATCACCATTTCAAGTGTGTTTTTAGTCACAATGACCATGTTGAAAATGACATCCACCTAAATGGTGCTGAAAACAATGAGAACTCATACAATGATTTAATGGAGATTCAAGTTGATGATGACCAGGAATGTGATATTGATTTGAATTCACCTATAAGTATGGAAGAAATAACAAATGCCATTTCTTCTTTGAAGCCAAATAAGGCACCTGGGCTAGATGGCCTACCTAGTGAAATTTTTAAACATGTTTCTAGTGATGTTCTAGAACTTATTCATACATTGTTAAATCATTTGTTTAATAACGGTGTTTTTCCAACTGCGTGGAGTAGAGGAATTATTGTACCCATACATAAAAAAGGTTCTATGGAAGAACCTGGTAACTATAGACCAATAACATTGCTTGATGTATTTGGGAAAATTTTCACCTCTATTCTGCATACAAGACTCGCTGATTGGTGTGATCAAAATAATAAAATTCCGGAAAATCAAAGGATATTCGACTGTGCATAACATTTTCACATTATACAGTGTCATTCAAAAGAAACTTCTCCGATCAAGAGGGAAATGTTATTGTTTATTTGTTGACTTCAAACAAGCTTTTGACTGCGTCTCAAGAGAAAAACTTATGGCGAAATTAATCTCCGTTGGAATCAGAGGTAAAATGAAGAACATTTTGACAGGCTTAAACAAAACCGTCAAAGCCTGTATTCGCAAAGGAAATACAATCTCTGAATTTTTAACATGTACTACTGGACTCAAACAAGGCTGTCTACTTAGCCCATTACAATTTGCTCTTTTTATTTCTGAATTGTCAAACTTTCTTGATAATAACGGTGCTCATGGATTTCAATTGTACACTGATATCACAGAGATCAACTCACTTTATTATGCGGATGATATTGTTATTATGGCTGATACAGTCGGTGGACTCAAGAAACACATAGCCTCTCTCCAAGAATTTTGTTTGAACTGGGAAATGAAGGTTAACATCAATAAAACTCAAATCATGATTTTCCGGAAAGGAGGGCGCATTCGAAGAGACGAAGCTTGGTTTTATCAAAACAATCGCCTTGATGTTGTTAAATCGTACCGTTACCTGGGTATTCAATTGTCTACTGGTAATGCATGGGGCAGAGCGACACGAGCATTGGCTGATCAGGCGAGTAAGGCGTTGAACGCACTTAGAAAAACGATGTCTGCCGTTGGAAATATTTCTTATGACTCATACTTCAAGATATTTGATACAACAATTTTGCCTATTCTTACATACGGCTCTGAAATCTGGGGTTACAAAAAATATGATTGCATTGAAAAATTCATTTCAAAGCATGTAAACATTTTTTACAGATATCTCAAAACACTCTCAATAATGCTGCTGTTGGTGAATGTGGTAGACTTCCAATTTATGTTACTTGTATGATTCGTTGTGTTAAATTTTGGTTCCAACTTCTAAATATGGACAATAACAGGTATCCAAAAAATGCTACCTTATGTTATTGTATCTTGATGACAGAGGTAAATCAACCTGGGTAATGCATGTTAAAAACATTCTTTTAATGCATGGCTTTGGCCACGTTTGGTACAATCAAGGTGTTGAAAATGAATGTCTTTTTATGTACATATTTAAACAAAGATTTGAAGATGTTGCAAAACAAAACTGGTATTCTGATGTAACTTCACTTGATAAGCTACGCACGTATTGCACTTTCAAGTGTCAATTGACTCCTGAAAAATATCTTTTTGATGTAAAACACGCCTCATATAGGCGTTTTTTAGCTAAATTAAGGTGTTCCAGTCATATTCTCAAGATTGAAACAGGTAGAAGACTGAAATTGGATTTGGAGGACCGGGTTTGTGATCTGTGCAGGGATGGGAATATTGAAGATGAATATCATTTTGTCATGGTCTGCAAGTTTTTTGATAAGATTCGTCAAAAATATCTCCCATCCAGGTATGGATCGGAACCGAGTCCCCAAAATTCATTTCACTCATGAGTTCAGATACACCATCTGACATCAGTGGTCTCTCATTATTTGTTTTTCACGCTATGAAACTTCGTGAAATGATTGAATTTATGTAATTATTTCTTCATGTTATTTATATGTCTTCCTCATATGTAATTATTATATTTGTAGTGCAAAGGGCCAAGGGCCTATATGTACAAATAAAATCTAAACTGAAACTGAATTAGGTTTTTCCTTCCCACACCCAGAGCACCGTCTGTTTCCGCCTGGTACCAGCTAGGAGATGGGTTGAGTTGCGAGCAGAGAGGCGATTATGGACAAGTGGGCTGATGGAATAGCCACCAGTACATACAGCTGGGAGAGTTAAAGTGAAATTAGAGTGAAGAGCAAAAAGGGGAAGGCATGCAAGGAGAAATGCAGGAGTGAAATGAAACAGAGGTGGAAAATAAAGAAAAAAGCAAGCTGGAATTGCGCGTCTCTACAAGCCATTTACCATTTTGTTAAAGCTATACCATTCACAAAATGCTGTACACATGAACTACCCGATCGCAACAGTTTAAAATAGTTGCTAAAAAAGGTAATGGCGAATCCAACGGACGAGGGCACAAAAACACATCAAGTCGAATCAGAGGAAAGAAAACTCAGCACCTCATTTTACTATCGTTAAACTCATGCAGTTTGTCAGTCCTGTACAATGATTTTATAAAGTCGATAATATATTATCGACTTACATCACATGGGCGCAACCATTTGCAGTTGGCGCCAGGATGTCTGGCATGTGGCTTGAAGCTCTGCGGGAGGTCATTCATTTGTGTGTGCAGCTGAAAATCACCCAGCCATCTGACAATGGGTGGCCTGCTAATGGCTGCCTCCATGAGCTCTACTCGATAATATATTATCGACTATATAAAATCATTGTACAGGACTGTTTGTTTGCTGTAGACCATGATTTGATGTCTTGTATACCGTGTATACACAACTCTGACAACTGGATGGAACTGTTTCAGAGCTACTTCCTTTTACTGCTATGCAATTACCACTTTGGCTTCAAATAGTAGTACATGGAGAAACTTTGTAGTCGCTTACTGCTCAGCCGAATGAAATGAATTCCTTTTCCGAAGGGTGGAACTTAAGTGGTGTATTTAAGTGATGTACAGGATTTTGTGGTCGATCGTATGAAACGAACGTATCAGCAAGATAATTGACCAATGTGACGCAAAATCTAACGAACTTTAAAACAACATTTGCTTGAGATGGAGTTGCCCTAAATTGAACGATATTCAAAACTGTTGTAAAATAAAATATAATAATGTCGGATTTATTTGCCTACCTCAATAAATACGAGTAGTACTGCAGAGTAATCAACATTTGAGCCCACGGCAACATATTTGGCATAATACTGCCCTTGTGCAGCCACTCATTAGGAATAATACGTTGGCCAATATATGTTAGCCCTTTGCGCCATTCCATCAAGCAAGTCTTCAAAGTTGTTCAAACATTGTTCAAAACTAATTACAAAATATTCCTTTGGTCATAAGAAGGTTTCAGCCATTGTTATATAGATAGCCCTAGACGTTTCGTTCTGGAGTTATGAGGATAACCGTGGCACACTGGTTAAGGTCTTTGCCTTTGCTGCGAGAGGTCCCCGGGTTCAATTCCCTGCAGGACCAAAAATGATCTCCGCTCTCCCCATGGTATGGTTCATCTGGTAATAGCGGGCAGATGATCCATGATAGAAGACCTCATTACAGTCGGTTCCGATCATGGTAATGCCCGAGGCTACACTTGCCTGTCCTGTAAAAATACCCCGATCAGCTATCTACGACGACTCCCTTCACCAGGTCACCTGTGCCTGGCTGAAGTTTCTTCAGCGTTATCTCCTAGATTTCAACTGTTATTGTCTAGATATATGCTCGACATAAAAAAGGTCCAAAACAATGCGTAACCTTCAGGGGATAGGAATTGGCATTTTAACTTGACCTTAAAGTTAAAACCTTGCGTATAACCTTAATGTAACGAGACTATAATAATAATATCGTTAACCCGGCCGTTCGATGTTACCGCCATCTTTACCAGCATTCCTCTTGAGGATGTTGTCCTAGCGGTTCTGACCCAGGATACCACAGTAGTCATTGCCTAGACAACATCTACTTTACGTGCATCGGAAAATCTTACCATCAATGCCATGGATGTTTTATGGGATCGCCTGTTTCACCGATTATTTCTAATGGAAAGATTCGAGTGAATTGCATTGTCAACTTTCCCCCAGTCTAGTACCGTCCAGATGGTATCGTTATGTGGATGATACTTGGATTATAATTAAATCAAATGAACTTGATATGTTTATCATCCACATCAATCAAGTTGATCCCCATATAAATTTCACGCAGGAAGAATTGTCAGACAATGAACTTGCTATTCTTGACTGTTTAGTGTCCGTGAAAGAATATCGATCCCTTACCGTGTCTGTTTATTGAGAACAGACACATACGGACCAGTACTTACAATTCGGTTCTAATCACCCGCTCATTCAGAAATTCGGCGTGGTCAATACCCTGTTCCAAGAGCTGAGTCGATCATCACCAAAGACACTAACAAGATTGCTGAATATCAACATCTTCGTAAAGCTCTGGGTAGCTGTGGTTACCATGACTGGACCATAAACAAGGCCTTTTAAGGCCGTGTTTATTAATCCACTGCCACTTGTACGAACCAGACGAGGAGAACAACACGCGTACGCATCACCATCCCGTGTCACGGCGACTTATCTGAAAGACTCAAAATAATTTATCGCGATCACCACCACTTTAACCTACGACCACGATCCGCCAGTCCTTAGTCCGTCCCAAGGACAAATTTAGTGAAGGATTAGCGGACTGGTCAACGGAGTCCACTGTTCAGGAGCGTGTCAAGCCTGTCAAGACTCTTATATAAGAGAAACCACCCAGTCGCTTCACAATAGTATGTTACATGCAACATCGGAGAGCACGCTCAAGTGGAAACGATTCATCGGTTTTCTCACATCTGAAAGCCAGTGGATCATTTTGACACCAAAGGATGTCCAACTTTTAGATCGCGCGAAGCGTTGGTTTGAGCGTGGTGTGAAAGAGGCGATTTGGGTAAGGGCTGAGCAACCATCTCTTCAATCGTGGACGAGGTGTCCGGGCCAAACTTTTCGCATGGCTTGGACAGAATCATAAAAGGTAGTCCTCGCCGATTGTCACCAATACCGTTAGTGTTACTCAAGGTCATTTGCATCACAACCCAACTAAGGACTGAAGGCTTCATTCGCAACATCGTTTCGTCCGTCAAAAATAGGTATGTCTGGTTGACCAGATTTCAATTAAATCTTAATTTCATCAATTTCAATGAGAGCAATGTAATGTAATGTAATGTAATGTAATGTAATGTAATGTAATGTAATGTAATGTAATGTAATGTAATATAATGTAATGTAACGTAACGTAACGTAACGCAACGCAACGCAACGCAACGCAACGCAACGCAATGCAATGCAATGCAATGCAATGCAATGCAATGCAATGTAATGTAATTTAATGTATATAATGTAATGCAATGCAATGCAATGCAATGTAATGTAATGTATGTAATGTAATGTAATGTAATGTAATGTAATGTAATGTAATGTAATGTAATGTAATGTAATGTAATGCGATATAATGCAATGCGATGTAATGCAATGCAATGCAATGCAATGCAATGCAATTCAATGCAATGCAATGCAATGCAATGCCATGCAATGTAATGCAGTGTAATGTAATAAATCATATTTAGGCTATATTCTGTGGTGAAACAACGTTTAATATATATACGTAAACTGCCGTATATAATTACTAATGTAATGTAATGTAATGTACTGTACTGTAATGTAATGTAACGTAACGTAACGTAACGTAACGCAATGCAATGCAATGTAATGCAATGCAATGTAATGTATATAATGTAATGCAATGCAATGCAATGCAATGCAATGCAATGCAATGCAATGTAATGTAATTTAATGTATATAATGTAATGTAATGCAAAGCAATCCAATCCAATGCAATGCAATGCAATGCAATGCAATGCAATGCCATGCAATGTAATGCAGTGTAATGTAATAAATCATATTTAGGCTATATTCTGTGGTGAAACAACGTTTAATATATATGGTCAATTCCAGCGAAAGCGGACAAAATTCTCTCTATGTTAACTTTCCACTTTAAAATGTCATTAATAAAGGAAATCACGTTATTGATGGAGCATATCATGTCACGTCCAATGTGCTCTCTTTGTGCATATAGGCCTTTACTAGCAAGTCATGCCAGGGGACAAGTTATGATAGCTTAAATGAATTGGCGTTACCCACGAATTCAAAGATAAAGCACCATATATGTCATTGAATGTCCTTCAATCAAAATTAAATTATTACCGTTAGAAAGACGTTTGCATGATCTCTCATCATGTGTAAAACGATTGAATTCCACCAAAGTTTGTGGACTCTAGAGGCCATTAAGTCAATTTGGCTAATAATTTTGTTACCCGCGTATCAAAAATAAAATGATCGTTCTGAAAATGTTAAGTGAATATGCCATAAATGACTATATCATGAAATGAAGTTTCGTTCTATAATTCTGAGGTCCAAGTGATTATTTTATGCAAATACGTTTTACCCATAAAATTCCATAAAATCAAATTTGACGTTACCCACGTATCAACTGTTACCCACGAGTCCAGCAAATATAATTGCCATAACTTAAATTAACATTTAATGACTTTGGACACTGAATTTAGTTTGACAAGCGCTTAAAATTGTAAATCGTAAAAATACGTTCACCGCTTTAAAAAAGAATCTACGACGGTTTAAACTTTTGTTACCCACGAATCCCGAATAGATGCTAACCTTGAAAAATAAGGAGATTGTTTATTTTAAGTTTAAATCAGCACATATTCAAGCCATGGGTATGCTATAATTTTGACAGTACTTACAGTTTATACACCTAAGAAACACAAACCCCAAACGGTACTATAGTACTTATAGCTTTACCCACGAATTCGGCGTTACCCACGAATCCAAGGATTTACTCGTAAATTATATGTTTCTTATGCATCTTAACATTTTGAAAACATGCGAAATAGGTTCCAAAACAGTCCTGTTTAATAGCGTCCTCTTGAAGGTATACTGAAGCTGCATCATGAAGTTTTGATTGATTATCCTAAATTACCATTTTTGGGTAAATGCAATTGGTTAGAGAAACAGGAATCATTGAAACACAATGGAGGAATAACCGCATGGTGGTTTCCAACCTTCTGTAATATTTTCTATTTTGCCGCTTACCAATACATACCTTCAAATATGTGTTACCCACGAACATTTTGGTTACCCACGAATCCCTACTTAAATTATAGTTAACAATGTATTGATAGTTTTTAGTTCATTGGAACTGTCAAACACGAGTTAATAGAATATTGCTGCATGAAAATATGGAATGATTTTACTAAAATAATAATATAAAACTGTTTGCTCTGTCTATTTAAATTTGGCAACTTCATTATTCTCAAAATTTTTATACCCAAAATGCCATAATGATCCATTCTAAATATTCCATGTAGTCTGTATTTTGATTAAAATTCATTTTAGTGCCATTGCAGCCTGAATTATTGACATACGGAAAAGTATTTTTTATTTTTATTTAAAAAAATTAATAGGAATTGCTATTTTCCAGACGCTGTTACCCACGAATCCATCCGAGATCCTCATCCTGCGACGAGATACAAAATCTAACTTTATATTTATATGAAGCATTTATTCTAATCTTTCGAAATAATACAGTAATGTTAAATGACAGCCACTTTGGAAAGAGTTCGAAGAATTGACACAATCTTAACTGTACACCTGGTTCTTTCTTAAAATTTGTAATAACCAAAATATTTCTTTGTAGATATATGTAATAAAATTCTATTTTATGTTCAAAGTCTTCACCGATTTCTAGTGTATATGAGTCACACATAAAATATTGAAAGATATTAAAGGAAGTGAAATTTTATGGCGTACAACAGGTGAAAAATGCTTGAATTCGTGGGTAACATGCATATGCGCATTTAACACTTTATTTGGTCTAGCAAGAAAAGTTATTTTTCAATCCGATGGCACTTCCACCTGATGATTCACTAGACATGATCGTCTCATTTGATAAGTCTAGAATTGAAAAGGAAAACATTTTCAAAATCGCCCCCAGAGAGAATTTTGGCCCGCTTTGGCTGGAATTGACCATATACGTAAACTGCCGTATATAATTACTAATGTAATGTAATACAATGTAATGTAATGTAATGTAACGTAACGCAATGTAATGCAATGTATATAATGTAATGCAATGCAATGCAATGCAATGCAATGTAATGTAATGTAATGTAATGTAATGTAATGTAATGTAATGTATATAATGTAATGTAATGTAATGTAATGAAATGTAATGTAATGTAATGTAATGTAATGTAATGTAATGTAATGTAATGTAATGCGATATAATGCAATGCGATGTAATGCAATACAATGCAATGCAATGCAATGCAATGCAATGTAATGCAATGCAATGTAATGCAATGCCATGCAATGTAATGCAATGCCATGCAATGCAATGCAATGCCATGCAATGCCATGCAATGCAATGCCATGCAATGTAATGCAGTGTAATGTAATAAATCATATTTAGGCTATATTCTGTGGTGAAACAACGTTTAATATATATACGTAAACTGCCGTATATAATCAGTTAAGATGATTTCTAAACTGATCAGTCATTCACAATAGGCATATTGCATTACTTTTTCTTTATTTTGTCTTATTTGACATTTTATTTTTACCAAATACGAAATGCTATCGAATGCTTCAAGCGAAATCCATCAATCATTCACAATCATGACAATATAGGCATAGTGCATTACTTTTTCTTCGTTTGTTTATTTTATTTGTTTTTATTTCTGCCAAATACGAAACGCTATCGAACCCATTAGTCATATAGATCATTACGGTAAGCTTTCCCGAAAGCCTTTGCAGTTGGGCCCGTTATACGTCACGGAGTCTACGGAGATGCTCTCATCGCTATAGCGATGAACATCGTTACTTCACAGTCCAATCAAAAGGGATTTCGGGATACCAAATCAGATACTGTGTTTTTATTTTTTGTTATTTGAGAATCACCTTGGTCAGTTTGTTGCCAAATACGAAACGCTATCGAACCCATTAGTCATAGATCATTGCGGTAAGCTTTCCGAAAGCCTTTGCAGTTTGGCCCGTTATACGTCACGGAGTCTACGGAGATGCTCTCATCGCTATAGCGATGAACATCGTTACTTCACAGTCCAATCAAAAGGGATTTCGGGATACCAAATCAGATACTGTGTTTTTATTTTTTGTTATTTGAGAATCAGCTTGGTCAGTTTGTTGAACTGCTGAATAGTCCGACGAGTAGGACCTGTTTTTTTCTTAGTTACCAACTATTCTCAGACTCTGATCGCTCAATAAAGATTAACCACGAAAATCAAACCACCCTGGCCGGGAAAAAATTGAGATTTTCTATTGGTCGTCAAGTTGTGAGGTCATCACTGGTGTCAAGTTAACTTGTACAGGAATCCCGGTACACCAACGACGTTGTTGGACCTTTTTCGGGCGGCGCGGTCTTTGGACTTCCGCGATTCGTCTTTCTTGCGCAATGTGAGATAGTGATCATAGTCTGAGCTGATTAAGTCTGGTAACTAAAAAAAAGGTCCTACTCGTCTGACTACTGTTGAATCACGTTATATTCATTGTAAAATACAGCGTTGAAATTAGCCAAACAAATACTATATATTACTTAGAAAAACAGAATAGGCTGTTCCATATACAATCCACACTCCCTCTGTAGAAGATTTAGGAAATATCTTCCACAGGGGGTAGTATGGATTTCAAACGGAATTAGAGAGCTCCGTTTGAAATTCATACACCCTCTGAAAAAGATTCAACCCGCATCTTACGCAGAGGAAGGGTGAGTTCAAATAGAGCTAATTCCATTTGATATTCATACTCCTCTGTCACGGTTGTTTGATGGGATCATTTATTAGATTTTCAAACAAAACATCATGTATAACCAAATTTTAGGCTTAAATAGCTAAAAGTGATATCGTGCTAATGTATACAGATGCTTTTGAGTCGTTCTCAACGTTAATTTCCCCTCTTTTACAAAATTATTCACTTTTATAGTATTTTTTAAAGCTTTTTTGGATATAAAATGTATCTATTAATGCCAAAATTGGTGGCGCTATTTAGTTACTGGAAATTACCCTTTCAAGCTTTTAATACAAATAATTCCTTTTATTGTTAAAAAATATGTATATAAAATTTCCTTGTTGCTTGTTTCACCTATTCCGGCTGTTTTAATGCCGGTATTAATCACCTAACCCTTGCAAAATAAAGAAATATGATTTAGGATAAATAGCGCCATCTATAGTTTGCATTTAGTTAATAATGAAGCCAATTCTATATACATCAAACAGCCGTGCTGTGTCTTCCACAGGGGGACGGACTTTAAATGGATTAGCCTAATACAATTCTTTATATAAACAAAATAAAATCAACAGTACTCGAATTGCCTCTAGCATTATATGTGGGCATAAAAGCAAAAAGGAAGGGAGGGGCGAGACACAAAATTGAATGCTCGCAACAGGCAGAAGTTTGGCACATGACAGTAAGCATGTAAAGCAAGTATGTGGGATCCAAAGGTGTGTCTGTTTATTGTGGCTACATTTGTAGCTTTCTATTGAATTCACCGGTATCTAATGCTGGACAAGCGGATCTACAAGCAGGTAAAATAACTGTAAAAGACAAAAAATATATAATGTCATTATTTTTGATGTCGACTGTTGGTTTTTGTTGTTGTATTTTATTGTGATGGTGTTTTTGTTGTTGTTAAAATGTTGTTGTTGTTGTTGTTGTTGTTGTTGTTGTGGTGGTGGTGGTGGTTGTGGCGGTGGTGGTGGCCAGTGGCGGTACTATTTGCCATGGAATTCTCCCTATATAGTTGAAGGTACACGGGGATGTGCCACTGTTTAGGTTACCTTTTCAGCGATTTCGGTATATCGATGCGCGGGTTTTCAGTTCAAACCACTGCGCATTTGGTCAAAAGTGCTCCCTAGGGCAAATTGGTGTTAGTTTGGGTGCTTTTTGTGAAAAATTGGTATATTAATGGGTAGCAAAATCATCAAAAAGTAAGTAGAGTAGAGAAAGTCGGCATCCAAAAGTCTGCGTGGCACATCCTCGCGCCTCGTACAAATTTTTTTCGAAGAACCCCTCCTGGTGCGGGTGATTGTGGTGGTAGTGTTATGCTACTCTTTGCAGGACGTTTTTGTTGGTGATGACTATACTCTAATTTACAATGATTTAAAAATAAATCCTTAATGTTGCAATTAGGGACCAATCAATTTTCGATTTAAAATTAATCTGATTTTGATTTTAAATCTGTAAGATTTAATTATAAATCTATTACTTGATTAGTCGCTAACACCATTCCCTTGGGATTTCAAATCCTTGAAATTTAGAGTGTAAGCCGACAGAAAAGACACAAACTGAAAAAAAAAGACAAAACCAACCGTGTAAAATGAAATTGAAAGGTAATCGAAGAAAAAGACCATGATAAATTGAGGTGTTCCAATATTGATCGCAGTTACCTCAATCGATAAAGCGTTCAACTATAGTGCGAGAGGTTGCGGGTTCGAACCTTAAGTTGGCGTTGGTTAGTATACTCTCGTGTAAAAGTGAGTTTCCCCTGGACAAGGAACTTACTGATAAATGTCTTATTGCAACCCGAAAACTCAGGGAGCTGATCCTGGCTGCGATGGCCAATTGTAGAATGTCTAGGGTGTGCACTTCGTAGCTGCAAGTCCCTGTGTGGTTGTTTAATGGTTTGTGGAATGATATGGGGCCGTAGTGGACAGCGACACGGCCGGTAAAGTGTGCTGAGGCTTGTGGATCAACGTCTAGGCGTTGTGCCTGTGTATAGTGTACTATAAATCACTTTTTGTCTTTGATCAAATTATATTTTGTTTCGGATTACAGACCAACTTGATTGGCGCTTACAAGGTGGGGAATATGAATATGAAGGGCGACTTGAGGTGAGACTACAGACTGGATCTGGTGTCTGGCAACGGTTTGCTAGCTGTCAGAATGGCGGACATTTCCTCCTAGAACGTGAGAGGGCTGGATTGTGCGCTGCACTGGGATTCCATAAACCGGCTAGGAAACCAAATTCTACTAGGTATGCCTACTTACTTTAAACAGGTCTGCTTTAATTTAAGGTGGTATTTGAGGCATTATGGAGGTGCTCTAAACATATTTTAAACAGATTAATTGAGTATAGCAAAGCATATTTTTCAATATGCCTTTTGTTTGAAGCAAATCGGACATAAGGTTTTTAAAATATATATATCAATTTACATTTGCTTTGTATCTTATTGTTTTAAAGTTAATGAGCTACAATGACTGGAGAAGCTCATTAATATATAATTTTCGCCAATATTTTTACTAAAAACCCATGCATAAGTGTTCAGGGTACTTTTATTTGCATACTTTTCCTTGAAACATGGTCAATGTGTTTCTATTATGTTCTAATATATTATATAGTGAAGCCGCCATCTAATTTGCATATTTGCATAATTAATTAGCACTTATGGAAAGAGAGGCTTGCCAATCTTCCACAAACAATACCCATGTCCATCAATGCCAAAGAAGACCTTCTCCCTGCATGGTGCCGAGTCTGCTGACTCAAACTGGGCTGAATGGAGATGCCTCAACAGACTGAGAGCTCGTAAAATGACTCACAAAAAGTGGGGTTATTTAAACACAGAAGATGTGACCTTGCAATTCGATATGTCTCATGTGCACTCATGTCTACAAAAAATACTGTGCAAACGTTAATATCCATCTCTTAACAACAAAATTGAAGACACCAAAGACACCATTATTTTGAACATCAATTAAACAATATCTCATTGAACAAATAATAATGTTTTGCTTACATATATCAAGATTTGGCAAAAGTGATTGCTCTATATACATAACCGATTTTGATTGCCCGAGATCCTGGTTTCCTAGGCCGCATCTGAAATACTGCTACGTGACATTGCACGATTTGAATGACACAGATACAATTGTGTGCCAAAATCACACTGATGTCTCGCTCTCATGTGCAGGTACGTAAGTTTATCATGTAAATTATGAATGTCTGCTCTAGTAATACACCTGGGGCAATACACGATATGTAAACGAATTGACCTTTTCGGTAAATCCCATAAGCCTTTGCGAGTACATCTAAGAACTCGTCATTCTGCGTCACGCCGCTCTGCGCCGATGCGCACATCGTTTATCGAACATCGTTACTGTGCATTGCAAGTCAGCGTGACGTAAAATGACGAGTTCTCAGGTGTACTCGCAAGGGCTTATGGGATTTACCGAAAAGGTCAATAGCAAATATTGTTCTTCCTTGGAAAACAATGGGCCCTTTCAAGATCCTAATTTTTGTGTCCCATTGTCGTAGCTTGTTATCATATCAATAGCTTAAACTTTTGTTACCAGTGGCGGCGGAAGTATTGAAATTTCAGGGGGACGAGCAAATGTTGGACCGGTTCCCCGGAAGAAATTTTCAATTTCATATTTTAGCTCAAAAATTAAGATGAATTTTGATGTTTAGTGGGTCAGTACGAGCAAAGCGTGTTTTTATTGGGCTAAAATGAAGTTGGGCAGTGTAATTCTAGCCGATTGCTCTAAGTAGATTTCTTAGAGTCTCTTTAGGATATGTTTATGGTGGTCGTACCCCATAAATATAGGGGTACGTGTCCCATTCTCCGTCTATTATGTTTGTCCAAAAACTGGAAGGTGTTTGTAGTTTCTCTTTAGTCGTCTGACCACAGATATTTTTGTTATAATTTGATTCACCTCAAGTTCGGTAGTGACGTCAATGCTTTTTCGCGATTACGCCGCAAGCGTGCCGACAAATCGCCCCTGTACGCGTGCGTGTACACTCAGCACGTGTAACTTTACCCGCGCAATTCGATACTGCGGCGAGCGAAATACGCACGTATTAGGTGAACTAAGTTATAGAAGTCAGCTGATCAAAGTAGGTATATAAAAGTAGTCTTTCGCAGTGCAATGTCCGTGGGCAGTGGAAACAACGAGGTACAGGTATATTTGTAGTTTTTGGTGTAGACGTGCATTTTCATTATACAGGGTGTCCCTGAGAGAAATGTGTAGTCGGGAAAAATGTTAAAAAAATGTTGACATTTATAGAGCGCCTTTCACATGTATCAAAGCGCTTTACATTTATTCCGCTGTCATTAGAATATGTCAGCTGCCATACAATGCCCAAGGCAATGATGTTCATACCGTTAGGCTGTGCTCAATGGACAATATTCCTAACAGCTCCCCAATTTTACCACTGGGTAGAGAGAGGCAGGTGAGGTAATGCGCCTTGCCCAAGTGCACAACACGATGGCACCGCCGCGCCGGGGCTCGAACTCGCAACCCTCCGATTACGAGGTACAAGCTGTACCGCTTCGCCACCGTGCCCCTATGAACTGATTTTTTTGTGTATTTTAACGCATAAACCAAACATAACTAAATAACCGATATGGTTAAAGAATATATCAGCTATGATTTACTTTTTGAATTTTGACCATTGATCGGACCGTTTTTGAAATGAAAGAATTTTACTGAACTACCTTATTTTCCACCAGGGATTTTCAATCCGTTCCACGAAATCAAATATCTATCAATATGATAGACGCCTCGTGCGCTGATGATACGCAGTGATTAGCACTCCGAATACAAATCATTGATTGATGATTGAATCCGTGTAGAGGTTTGTAAATTAAGGAATTTCGTAAAATATTTATATTTCAAATGTAAAACTTCAAAAAGAATCTGATAGCTGATTTATTCCTCAACCACTCCAGTTATTGGTTATGTTTAGTTGTGACGTAACGTTTCCGACGATACAATTCTTTCAGGGACAACCTGTAACTCAACTTAGCAGTGAAATATTATACCGCATATGTGCTTACTATCGAGCGCTTTGGAAAAAAAATGTACAAAAGTCCGGCGCTTTACCTACTGAGCTAATGGGGTTGAGACACATTTTGCAGATTTACTTGGTCGTATATAACTATATGTATCGATGATTTGTTCAAAACCCTTTACACTTTTGTGGATGGGGCTCTTCATATTTGCATGTTTTAAAAGCGCTCGATAGTAAGCACATATGCTAGGTATCGAGTTTTTAAGGTAGTGACTGGTTGTATAAAAGACGAATATGATATAACAAATTATCACACGATGCACGAATAAATGTGAGCACTTCTACCACAAACCAAAGTTATAATTTGATGCCAAACAAAAAAACATATCGGTTCAGAACATTTCCAATACAAATTATTTTTCTTTTGAAACTGTTGCAATATTGTTTTATGAAATTCTATTAACGGTTATATCATGTATTTCTAAATCACAGCACGTGAGCAAATACTTCAGGAAGATGTTAAAGCTGTAAGGTTCGTCACCCGACGACTAGGTTTGAAGATTTTCCAAGACCACAAATTTACTGGCAATGTCGAAATGTCACTTTATGATTCCACCACTTGGCTTACATCATGTATTTCATCATCTATCACGGAGAGATTGAACGTCCTTTGTGATTATCTACGACCTCTTGTTCCACATGACGAATCCGTGTACCTGAATATGACTGCTACAAATGACACACATTTGATATTAATTGATGACTATGACGATGAGAGGAAATTGTTTTCACTTCTTGTAATGAGAGCTAATATATGTCCAGAGGTGTATAGCACAGAGATACGGGACATTATTTGCCACAAAGGTAAAAGTTTATGTTTGCTGAGCGTTGTGCAAACACCAACGCCAGTTTTCATCGGACTAAAGGTTCGTTCATACTACGCCGCAATTGCTTTGCGGTGCGGTGCGTTGCCGCACAGCATCGCACTGCAAAATACTGCACGATGCTGCACCGCAAAGCAATTGAACTGACCTTTAGTTTTGTATACAGTAAGGGATGAAACCAAACTCGACCGGTAGTTGACCGCCGGTTCCGCCCGGTTTCTATTGTTTAGAACAATATAAACCGGACGGAACCGGGGGTCAACCGCCGTTCGAGTTTTGATTTCATCCCTAATGGAATTGAGTTTGGATTATTTATAGCTTATTTGTCTTTCCTTGTCACGTCTATTAATGTTAATGCAAATCGGGTTATTTAAAGCAGCCTCTAAGCAATGAAGATCGTCAATTGCGGATTCGATGTTTGCCCACAGGGCTTACGTGTTTATCTTCACCGACATGCTGCACGGTTGTTTGATGGCATGTAAAACCATAATGGTAAAACTAAGTCATTTAAAAAAAAGTTGAACAATGGTGGCGCTATTTATCTAAAATCTTGTTTGTATCTTTTCACGACATCTCACCACAGAAAAGATTAGTTTGCGTATGACGTCCTGTCAACCGGACCAAAAATGCGCCTTTGTCCTGTCTTCAGACGCAAATTAGTCTTTTTTTTTTTATCTCTGTCTTCTATTTTATAACATGTCCTTTTTATTTCCACAGTTGAAAGCTACATTGGCCTTCGCGTGATTCTTTTGGAGAAAATACATAGCTGCTCTGATCGATGTGGCAATGCAACTACAAAATTGTACCGTGGAGTCATGTCAAAATATTTTAATCCAACGTGTTCTTGCGATCATTTGTGTCAGGTATTTTCTGATTGTTGTTTTGATTATGTATCAATCTGTCTCCACAATTATAGTCTGCTCGACAAGATTGAAACTCGGATAATGGAACAACATCTGTTCTCGTGTTTAGATCCATTTAAATGGAATTATGACTACGTTTTGGTCAATAAATGCCCTTCAACGTGGACAAATTCTTACATTAAAAAGAGATGCGAGCTTGATGAAGAACCTACTCTTTCCTCTCTTTGGCCTGTTGATGACCAGTCTTCGCTTTCATTCAAAAATATTTTCTGTGCCGTCTGCAATGAAATTCAAATATCTAAGCTTAACTTGATTAGTGTAACTATGAAACGATTAGAACATTCAGGTTCAATTCAGTTTTTTACCGATAATACCCTTCGATTTTGCAATCCTGCAACACGGGAAAAGTGCCCTAATTTCTATGAAAATGCTACAGTGAGAGAAGCATGTGGTGCTTTTCAAGCACCAGTCAGATGTGCCGAATCGATACTCGCAACACATGACGTTATTGAATACAAAAATCCTTTTTGCCAACTTTGCGACAATGACAGTATTACTCTTGAGTGCGAGCATCACCCCGCAGAATTTATATATCCAGTTTCTGATTCGACATTGATTAGAATGTGGAATTTTCAGACTACTGGACAGATTGAAAAATCAGAACAAGATCAAATTGTAAACTGTTTAGAAAATGAGTTTTATGATGTCTTGACAAAGGCTTGCTATGCATTGAGTTGTACTCGTGGTTTTACATTACAGGGGAAAGAATGCCGACCTGAAAATGAAATTCAATGGGTAATTACTCACCAAAATTTTGATGACACATTTTCTGAAATACTGTTTGAGAATAACAACACTAACGGAGATTGTTTTTTACGTGTTCTAATGGGCAGCGCGCGAAACGAAACCGAAGCACTTAATGCGACTTTTTTGAACCATGTAGGTCTTACCGTAAAGTCTACACCAATAGGAAGCTTAGGAAACAACGGGGTAAAGAAGTTTGGAATATCTATTATCATTAGTAGGACAAAATCGGTTAAATTGTTAGAAAGCTTCGAACGCGAGATGCTCTCAGCGCAGAACGAAAGCAAAATACGGCGATGTTTTGATACAAATATGCCGATTGAGCTCATAAGGATAGATGAAAATGTTCATTCTAAAAGAAAATGTTCTGAAACGTGGTACGAAGTAGCACCCTCGCAGGTAACTCTTGTTAACAACACCCAATTAGGAACAGTTTACCATTTAAATGATGAATATATCATTCCCGACTTTGTGATGTACCATGCTAAGTACAGCTACCGAAGTCCATTAGCCAAGGCTACCAAAAGGGACTTGTTAGTGTTTTGTGGAACACAGGTCCCATATTTAAAGTGCCCACTTTTGACTTTAAATACAGATGAATTTAATATAAGTGAGAGTGGTGATTATTCATTGACTTATAACGGCAGGTCTTATAGCTCAGATAGTTTTGTCTTATTACCAAATGGTCAAGCACAAATATGTGATGAAAAGACTAATCTAAGACTTTTCAATATATCTGATCACCTCTTAAAGTTGAGCCCAGATACTACAGGTAGCAATAGGAAATGGAAGCCTTTTTCTGGACCCTTAGATATTGTGAACACAGTCGGGATAGTGTTGTCTTCTCTCACCCTACTTCTCACTTTTCTCATTCATTGTATCATTTCTGATATTCGGAACGCCCATGGACGTGGTGTTATGTCCCTCTGTGTATCCCTATTCTTTGCTCAGATAATATCTCTAATTTCCGATAAATTGGACGTTTCACGACGGGCTTGCATCTCTTTGGCTGTATTGTCCCACTATTTCTGGTTATCATCGTTTACTTGGATGTCGATTATTGCTGGTAATTTGATGAATACATTGGTCTTTAAAGCTTTGCAAAAAACGGAAGACAACACTCTGAATCTTGTCGGTCATCCTCTGATCGGTTGGGTCATGCCGCTTGCTATTGTCTCCACATGTTTGGCATTCCATTTCTTTACGAATCTCCTGACGTATGGTTCTGGAGATTTTTGCTGGATTTCCAACGGTATTGCTAACCTGTTCGCATTTGGTCTACCTATCGGTGTACATTTGTGTGTCAATGTTGTATTCTTTACCAAAACGGCATACTCTTTACTGAAAGCTGGTCAGATGTCACGTAAACTTCGAAATTCTTCAAATGCTAAACGATGGGAGGAACTTGTTGTGTGTTTAAAGGTAAGAAATTGTGATAGCAGATATTGCGTTAGGGATGAAATCAAAACTCCACTGGCGGTCCATCGCCGGTTCCCTCCGGTTGGAGTCAGTTTCTAGTGTGTTATAAAAAACAATCAATGGAACGCGGTTCAACAACCGGTAACCGCCGGTCGAGTTTGGATATATTCCCTATTGTTGTTGCCGCTGCTGCTGTTGTTTTTGTTGTCGTTATTGTTGTTGTTGTTCTCTCTTAAATAACCGATTGATAGGAATTAATCTAAATAGATTGAAAACAGATTGAAATGTTTTTTGTTTTCACTCTAACTCTCTTTGGAGACTTATTTCACTATCTACTCAAGTGTTACTCCTAATATACTGCCAAATGACATGTGTTGCATATGTTTGGAATGAGATTTCAAACTGTTTTAGAGTGAACATTTTCAATCTTTTTTTTCAACTGGAAAGGACTTGTGGCTTCTCCCTAATTTGGGACGGCAAAAGATTGAAAAACAATGAAAATCAATCCTTTCTACTGAAAATTCAATCGAAAAAGATTTGACCCTAACTTTAATCGATAAAAGATTGAGAATCACTCCTTTTGATTGAAAAAAAAGTTTGTAAATTTCAAATAACCCGACAAGTCGAAAACGATTTGTTCCTAATTCGGCACGGCAAGATTGAAAATTCAATCTTTTTGATTGAATATTCAATCGGGCAATTATTCACAGTTGTTGACGATGATGATGACGATGATGGGGTGGCTGTGGTGGTGTTTTCAGCGGTGTTCGTGTTTACGGTGATAATGGTGCAGGTGGCGTATTATTGGGGTTAGTCAAAATGTTAGTCATATAAGTGATATTTTAACCATTACATTGCAGATATCCAGTGTGATGGGGTTCACATGGGCACTAGGCTTCATCGAAGGTGCGACAGATGTGAAAGCTTACTCTTGGATATTCGTCATTATCAACTCTATGCAGGGGATATTTATCTTCATGGCGTTCGGGTTTAATCACCGAATCAGATGCCTTCTCAAGGCTAAATTGTCAAAATCAGATACAAAATCATTATCATGAACTTATACTACAATGTTAACGTTATAAAATATTGCTTCATCAACGAATTTGCGTGCTATTTTAAAGGGTACTGTACCAGACGCTACGGGATATGGTACCAGACACTACTGAGTCAGTTCTAGGGCTTCGATAAATGTTCAAAATATATATGATAAATTGTCATAAAGTATAGTGACGTGTATTTGATAAAGTAGTATAGAGACATTTTGGTCGTTACCAGCGACCTTCGGTTCGGAGTTATCAAAATTATTAATATTATGTAATATTACAGACTTTTGAATTTTTGTTCAAAAAGTTCATGTATAATTCTCAATAATTCAATTCTCCATATCTTCCTTATTGCGTATTATTTTGAACACCTATTGTGTATCCCACATGGACTACATGAGGCAGCCATGCATAGTATTTTGTATCCAAAAATGTTGGACTACACAATCTACCCTTTAAATGTTCGTAGGTGGGTGTGGCACAGTGACATCGCCCCGATATCTTCATGGCAGAAATCGCCATGGTAGATTGAATCCACCGCCACACATGGCCATTATACATATCGACCTGTTTAATAGTTTATAGGCCGAAGGACATCTGACTAAGGCTACTGACAATTAGCCCCGATTGCCTCGGTGACTGACCTCGCTGTGTGTCATTCAAGCATGGTATGCCATAGGTCATATTCTTTTAGACAACCTTCACGATTGGCCTATACACTGCGCTATATGAATTCGGCACATATAAATCAGAATTATTGTCAGTTTTTGACTCAAGACGCAAGCTACTGTCTCAAAGCGCAAGCTAACGACTATCATATCTGTTCAAAATAAATATTCATGTGCAAGGAACCACATCTGGTTTCTTTATACGAAATCATTTACGGGAGATATTCATCATTTTCTACACCGGTATCCAAAGATTTTCTTCTCATATCAAACTCGTGCATAGCAAATTCACGTGTATCGATCCCGGGTACTTATTTTAGTATCTCTGCTGACAAAGTAATTATTAGCCAGGCGATGTCGGTGTGTGTGGTTGCTCAGGTGTGAGCATTCTTGTGGAGTATTGTGTAAGATGCAGCAATAGCTTGTGATAGGTACAATTTCTCTGTGGGGTATAAATCATGGTTTACTTTCCATAAAGTAGCTTATACTATAGGACCCCTCATCAGGCCTGAAACGCACAAAAATGCTATTTTAGAGGTATGGGAGAGGGTAAAGTGGGTCTGTGTGAAAAAAAAACACGTTCCTCACAAATTGTTGGCGGTAAGTTTTTTGTACCCCACAAGAATGGTGTGGTAAGATACCCCACAAATAACTACTGGCCCACTTTATACCCACATAATGCTGGACCCCACACACACAAGTATTTAGGGGTGGGTGTGGGGTGTGTATGTGGGAAGGATTTGCAGTGTGTGTTTGGAGCATGTGTGTGGCCATGTGGAGGAGTGTGTGTGATACTAGGTATGGGCGGTAGGTGGGGGTGGGTTGGGGTGGGTTGGTGTGCTCACAATCGCATGTGAAAGAATAAAAGGAGGGGTTCCTGCCACAGATTTTATTTATATGCCATGATTTATGGAAGTACTTATCTTGAAAAAACACATTAAAATAATATTTTCTTGAATATGTTGAATGTTTTTATTTTAAGTCATTAAATTATTCAAAATTGAAAGATATATAAAAAATTCTAAATTCGGTGTCTGTCCCTTTTCAATCCCGGCACAAATATCACATTATGCCGTCCCATGTATCTACATAGTATCTACATTGGTAAGTATTATCAGATACTGTCGTTTGCTTTGGTCCAAGGTACAGGCCTCGCATGCAATTTTAATGCTATGAATTCTATAAATATCGAATAAACGATAGGAATTTATATTTTTACTATCCTCTACATTGTGTGAAAGAGGATAGGTCGTTCCTCTATGTGACCCGCTCTGACAAAACCAGGAACAAGTCACATTTTTGACAGTTCATGATGCATGATTTGAACAAAAATTTTTATCATTTATAATAAGCTTTAAAATGATCCCCAAATTTTATTAATTGTAGCCATACTTTTCAAGATATTGATAATTTTGTAAATGATACCTTGATATGTTTGCCAAATTGCTATTCTGAGTAATGGGCCAATTAGTTTGCATAGGGATTATCAAAATTTAATCCAACTGTTTTAGCCAAGTTTTCGGATGGCGGGGTAGGGGGATATGAGCAGAAACTTTTTAATGTACCTTCAAAAATATTGTTACCGACGGAAGTTGTGAATTGTTGACCCCAATTTATGTTTCCTAGGGGTGGGGGAGGGTGAGGGGAGGGGGTTTGGAGGTGTTGCTGCAATTAAAAAAATCAACACGTTTATTAACTTATTAACTTATGTTACAACGTAAACAGGCATACTGCAGTTACTGTCCATTTTCCTATACATAATACACAGTACTCTCACCATTGACGCGTGACCTCTACAAACAGTGCATGTTATAGGTATATGGGCATTGCCTAGTTAACGTCACTGTGAGAAAAATAACCGGCCAATATTTAAAGTACTCTCTGAAATTCTAGAAAATATAGTTTTGTAACATGTCCTAAATGTAGTAGCTAATTTAGGTGTTTGGAAATATTCGCACTTTGGTGTTTTAGTGTATGTTTTAGGTAATACAGCATTGCCTAGTTAACGTCACTGTGTGAAAAATAACGGGCCAATATTTAAAGTTCTCTCTGAAATTCTAGAAAATATAGTTTTGTAACATGTTAGCTAATTTAGGTGTTTGGAAATATTCGCACTTTGGTGTTTTAGGAAGGATATGTAAACGACAGATACCCCCAAAAAATATGAAATAATTATTTACAAACCGTGTTAAGTCTGCAACCATTATGTTTCTCATTTTCAAGAATGCTAGTTAACAATATGCAGACTATTGTCTCATTTCGTAAACAAAGGCCCACACAGTTACCTTGCGTTTGCTTTATAATCGTTCACCCAACTGAAACTATAATACCAGCTCATTGCTCATTGCACAGGTAAAACAGAAACATGTGTAGTGTGGATTTAACCAGAGAATATCTGATTTAACATAGTTGAGCTGTTTTCAATGAGTGTTATCTTGGTTTAATAGCTTTTAATGGGGTTTAAGTCCTGCAAAGGTCGTGGTGAATTCTACTGTAGACAAGACTGCATCATGGGAGATTGGGCCAACATGTACTTTCTTTCTTTACCAATATTAATAGTGCACACATGATTGATTGATAAACCAGTAAACATTCATATAAATTGCCATATCTTTAATATCAATTCGATATCAATAATAAACACACAATGCTAGTTAACAATATGCAGACTATTGTCTCATTTCGTAAACAAAGGCCCACACAGTTACCTTGCGTTTGCTTTATAATCGTTCACCCAACTGAAACTATAATACCAGCTCATTGCTCATTGCACAGGTAAAACAGAAACATGTGTAGTGTGGATTTAACCAGAGAATATCTGATTTAACATAGTTGAGCTGTTTTCAATGAGTGTTATCTTGGTTTAATAGCTTTTAATGGGGTTTAAGTCCTGCAAAGGTCGTGGTGAATTCTACTGTAGACATGACTGCATCATGGGAGATTGGGCCAACATGTACTTTCTTTCTTTACCAATATTAATAGTGCACACATGATTGATTGATAAACCAGTAAACATTCATATAAATTGCCATATCTTTAATATCAATTCGATATCAATAATAAACACACAAAGGTCAATGTTTCAAGGACGTATGTACACCAAATATCTACCCCAAAGTGCAATCGGAGTTTTAGGCCGTATAAAATTAATGTTTTGGTTCTCGTTCAGGGGATTTTCATGAATTGATGAGGGGCTGTGCAATAATTATCAGCCCGGGGGGGGGGGTAAAATTTCCGAACGGCTCGCCAAAAATCGCTTGCCCCCTCTCGGCCCGCCAAAATTTTTTGCCCCCCCCCCCTTGAACATGCCAAATTTTTGGGATCCCAAATTCCAAACTTAAAATGGTCTAGATGTATGTTGCGAGCGCAGCGAGGAGGAAAATGTGCATATTTAAGCGTTTCCGTACCGTTTTCCTAAGCCTTTTTAGAGCGTTTTATTAAAAGGCGCCCAGTGAATGCGTGCCAAAAATCGCTTGCCCCCCCTCTCGGCTTGCCGAAAATTGCTTGCCCCCCTCCCCTTTGGGCTCGCCAAAAATGTCTTGCCCCCCCCCCCCAATTTTACCTCCCCCAGGGCTCATAATTATTGCAGAGGAAGGAAAAGAAGCAGTTTTTTTATTGTTCTTCAATAAAACAGTTAGCATTGTTCGCTTTTCCAAAATTGCTCGACGATACGATATTATATTAAATTTAGTTTTCTATGAAGCCGGCTAGTCCTAGTTGCAACAAAATAATACAAGACGTTGGTCACTTAAGGGCTGGGGTATGAACGTTTGGACAGTATTTATTTTGGGACATTAGAGCACATCAGACTTATCGAATTGCATTCTGAATACGGAGAATGTCATTCTGATATTAAATAATTTTGATTTTTTGAAATTCACAATTTAATACACATTTTATGGCAAATCATTAAAAATTGATATTTTTGATATTTAACAGTACTTGAAGTAAACTTAATAAATCTGATGATTTATACTTAAAGTGTATGTAGGTGGGATGAAAAGCGGACGATCAATTGAAAATTTTGACCTTTCGTATTGAAGATATGGATTTTTTTTCCAAAAACACCAAAAAAAATTAGGTCTTTTTGGGAAAAAAATCCATATCTTCAATATGAAAGGTCAAAATTTTCAATTGACCGTCGGCTTTTCCTCCCTACTACATACACTTTAAGAATATATCATTAGATTGATATAATTTACTTCGAGGACTGTTATATATCAAAATTTGAAAAATATCAAATTTTTATAATTTGTCATAAAATTTGAGTTATATTGTGATTTTTAAAAAATGAAAATTATTTGATATCAGAAAGACATGCTTCGTATTCAAAATGCGATTCGATAGGTCTGAGGTGCTCTCATGTCCCACAAAAAATACTGTCGAAACGCAATAAACGCTCATTTTGGATCATATTCAACTATTGTGTTCGAGAAGTGTATGTTGGATGAATCACACAGCCGTAGTGCATAAGCAAACAATTGCATAGTCCAGGTGTCATCATGTCGGCTCACATTCGTGCTTGTTATGCGAGAAACTTCCCATAAACGGCGGAAGGAATAAAGAAGTTCTATGATGAATGGGCTTCCACTTATGAGAAGGTAAGATTATCTTTTATTATCTACCATTATTATCTCAAATTGAACGAAGTCTAAAAATATCTCTACCCACTATCCAGTATCCATGATGATTGTGTTAATATAGTATAGCAGCTTATAACTCATGTGCTTTTAACCTGATGTATTTGCTTCTCAAATATATCACTAAAATGTTGCCAGTCTCACTATACCTATATGTTACAGACACGTACGTACTGTTTGCAAGGCTACTTGAGTTATAACTGATTTAGCTGATTGGTTGATTTTAAGATTTAGCCAAACAAAGGAAGTATTTCCATGATTGTTTTGGAAACTGTTTAACTGCTCGCATCGTTTGAACTGGTTGTCCAAATTCAATGGATTTTTTGTATAATGTAGCTTTGCAAAAGTACAACCAATTTTTTTACATGGATGTTTTCCAAAAATTATCCAGCTTTGAAGCGCGCGCTTTTCAGTTCACTGTTAATCTTGCATGCAGAGTGTGGCAAAATTGTTGTGCAGCCATTGTGACATGCCTACTTGTAGTTTATTCCACAACTTTGGAGTATAAGCAGCAAAAGCTCGGTCACAAAAACAAACACATCGGGTTTTTGGTTAACTTGAAAGGTACCATCTGAGCATGAAGATCTAAGCTGCCTTTGAGTAATTCAAATTTGAAGCATATCAATGATGTCAGACGGAGCTTGTCCGTGAAGTGCTTTATACAAGTGCGAGAATTTTTTAATCAATGCGTTGCTTGATGGGAAGCCAGTGGAGTTCATTTATGAGATCTGAAGGTAAACATGTTAAACTTGCGTTTCCTGAAGAGCAGTCTTGCAGATGTACGCTGGACATTTTGAAGCTTTTTCTACAGTTCCGCGCTTATTCCCATCAACAGACTATTGCAATAGTCGGGGCAGGAAGGATGTCACTAGCTTTGCTCCAAAGCCAACATATTTTCCATCCAATTGAAAGAAAAAATGAAAAACCATGCCATATGCCCTCTGACACTATAGTAAAGACCTGCTGTAGGCGGGCGCCTCGGTGAGTGGACTTGGGCGGTTGGTGGGTGGGGTCAATATCTGTGAGTAGACAGTAATACTGCATAGTGGTCCTACTTGCTGGCGACAGGGACGTGCTGGTTGGTGACTTATCATGCTTATGTAGCTTGTCTAGTGATAGTGTAGCTTGCCTTCGGCAAGCTCTGTACTCATGGTACTAGCCAGGCAGGGATTGGCCTTACATTTTCTTTACTAGTCACTTGCTTGGGTTTATTTTACTAAGGGATCACTGGATTTTCTAAGGTAATATCACGGCTGTTTGATGTATATAGAATTGGCTTCATTATTAACTAAATGCAAACTATAGATGGTGCTATTTATCCTAAATCATATTTCTTTATTTGCAAGGGTTAGGTGATTAATACCGCCATTAAAACAGCTGGAATAGGTGAAACAAGCAACGAGGAAATTTTATAAACATATTTTATCAAACAATAAAAGGAATTATTTGTATTGAAAGCTTGAAAGGGTAATTTCCGGTAACTAAATAGCGCCACCAATTTTGGCATAAATACATACATTTTATATCCGAAAAAGCTGTAAAAAATACTATAAAAGTGAATAATTTTGTAAAAGAGGGGAAATTAAAGTTGAGAACGACTCAAAAGTATCTGTATACATTAGCACGATATCACTTTTAGCTGTTTAAGCTGGTTATACATGATGTTTTGTTTGAAAAACTAATAAATGATCCCATCAAACAACCGTGATACGAGAGCTCTGATCAAGAGCTAGATGTCACCAGTGAATAAATAATCAATTTAGTGGCATCTTCATTGAGCATTTTCCGCGCACGTCCAATATTCACAAGATGAAAGTTGGCAGTTTTTTATCATACTAATTACTTAAGGGCGTACTACACCCATATATTGGTTTGATTGGTCTAAAAAAATATTTTATCATTTCAAGCTAGGCGATATATGCACTGATCATGTGAAATAAAAAAAATATGAAAAACATCGTGAAAGTGTCCTTTTCACCTATTTGTCTTAAAGTTGACTGGTTGTTAAGGACGCTACCACGTAGTCTCCGTCACAACCGGTTTCTGCCGTTTCTAACATTCATCGATATTCACATACAGTATTAGACTTGCTACCAGTCCAAAATACGACCTGCCTATGTATGTTTAGGGCTGACACGTCAATTTGTATTACCAATAGGAAATACACAGGTCAGACATTTGAGAATAATAATTCTTTAAGATTTGGTAAAAAAAATTGTAGCCGCCTCATTAATATGCTACCTAATCAAAAATTTTGTTGAAATAAAATTAAGGATCGAATGCGTTTTAGTGTCAAAAAGGCAAAATTACCGTCAAACTTTCGCCGAATTCTGCACCCTTGCGAAGCCCTCCGGCGGGTGCACAGTTAAATCGGGAATAAAAATATCCGACCTTTGCGATCAAAAACAACAAATTACAACATTGGACCATGTTTGGACATACTATAGGCAAAAAAAACACTATTGCCAAATAATATAGAATAGAACATTTGACATCAACTTGACAAACTAATGAAGAAAATGTGCTCCATAAACATTAGGTAAGTGCGCAAAACAATTCCTATTCAAATGCGTGTATAAAACTGAACAGGGCCGGACGGCTACAAGACTACCGCATAAGTTCAAAGTTGCCAGATTCAAACATGAGCATGTATGCCTAGCACCTTCTCTTGGTAAAATCCCTGATAAAATCAAGATTGTGACCGTCGTGTTATTAAAATTGAATTTTAAGCGTTGGAACTTAACACAAAAGACCATACGGGTATGCTCTCCCGGAAAGACCCCCCCCCTCCATTTTTGGATTCCGCAGCTCCAAAAGACCCGTGACCAAAATAGAGCTATAGGCGCAGGCGCAGGCATACGTAAACACGGAAACTTGACAATTTCAGCTCTAAGACCTACATCGCTCGATCATTCTTCACATGTCTGGTTTTTTTCAGGCGTTATTCACCCAGAAAGCCAAGAAAGACCCAATTTTGACTATTCGCAGCTCCAAAAGACCACCTTTTATATTTATTGTCAGCTCCAAAAATGATCCCTTTCCGGCATAGGCCTACCCCGGTACGCCGTCAGCACCCCCGGGAGCTCAGTCCCCGGACCCTACTAAATTCTGGGGGAGCATACCCCAGGAGCATACCCACCAGAAATGTATGTTGTGCCCCCCCCCTCCCCGTGAAGTGGCGTCATGGGGGATCATGGGCGTAGCTAGGACTTTTTAAGGGGGGGGGGGGGAAAGGAGTGAAAGGGGAACCCTCATTCAAGGGGGAAATCTTTAACAAAACAAAATAGGCTCAAAAGTACAAAAAGACCCTAGTAAAATTCTTCAGGGCGACCGCATCCAAAGGGGGGGGCGGACTTTCCACAGGGGGTTGGGGTAGCTTCCCCCATTGCCCCCCTTATGTACGGCACTGAACGTATGAGAAATTTGCTCATTTCCGCAAATTAAGACATTTTAACAATTCCGCAATTTTAGACATTTTAAATGGTAGGCCCTAATAAAGTGAGTAGAAAAAGTGAATAATAAATAATAGTAGACCTATTACACCCCATAGATATTGGCCAATGTCAATGCACATGTGCACGTGGCATCACTCTGCTACCGGTATTTCTTTTGTGCCAGAAGAGGCATTTTAAAGGAGTATATTAATACTTGGCTTTTGCAATAATATAGGCCTACGTGCCAAAACTTGCTTGCCCCTTCTCGGCCTGCCTAAAAGTATACCGGTTGCCATGTAGGCCTAGGGGGACAATGTTTTGGTAGGCCGCGCCTATGTCGATAGAGGGGGGTTGGCATGTCAAAGTGGGGAGGACAAAGATTTGTTGGCATGGGGAAAGAAATTCACCACCCCAGATGGCGAGTTGCGATAATATAAACTTAATCAGCGGTGAAAAGCACGAGTAGGCCTATAGGCCTACAATTCCGCAAAATAATAGGCGTAGGCCTACATTTTAAAGGTAACACGGAAAAATGAAAGTTAAAGGTTATAGCCCGGGGCAGTCATATAGGCCTAATTAATATATTAGATGATGAAATAAGCATGATAAGGGGCTCACTGGGGGATTTCCAAATGGTGTAGGCCTACCAACTGAATTTCTTATAATCTTACCATTTCCCCGGCCTTCATAATCGCCTTTGTTGTCCCTGTTTGTTGTTATAGTAGGCCTATTAGTGGTTTAGCCAAACGCTGAGTATTAAAGACAAAATCTCATCCCGGGAAAAAATCATCAGACATTTTACACGAATCTGATTACTAGCCGGGATAAGCCTATGATAGGCCACCTACATTTATATCGGGCTTCAACTTTGTCAATTGGCCTACTGCTGTTAGGATCCTATGCCAAATACATTTCAAAAATATTAAATGACAATTTAAATGACTTATCCTTCACTTTTAGACATTTATAAACAATTTTAATTTTTCACACTTTGCTGGGATGATGGCAATGTCTAAATTCGAGCGTAGGGCCTACGTTATAGGCCTGAGCGTGCCGGATAACGTGCAGGACTTTTTTCATGATTTTGACTGCGTTTCTATTCTGTAGGCATACCCGTGACGTGATTCCAAAGCCTTGTGCGTGTTATTTAAAAATCAGTCGTGTCCCATTTAATGTGCGCCAAAATTCCCCCCTTCGATCTGCCAAATTTTCCCAAATTCCTGTGCCCCAGGCCCGGCCCGTCTTGGCTTGTCTAAAATTTGTTTTTTCCTTCTCCATGGCTCCGTATTGGGATTGCCCCATACGCCGGAATCTTAAAAATACCTAAATATATACCAAAACTCGGCAACTCGTATAACGCAATGGATTGTGGGTGAACACTTGTCAAAATTGTCGTGTGTCAAAATTCGGCTACCGTATATCGTGCAGAACTCTATGGAAATATACACAATATTTGATTTTTTTGCCTTGGATAGCGACAATCATAGGTAAGTTACAAATGATATGACTCCGCTTAAAATATGCTATCACTGTATCAATTTTGGAGTTCCTAGTTGAAATGGGTTAGAAAACAAAAGGTAAAATAGTTACCAAAATCGCAAATATAAGCTTAACGCACTTACGAAATATGGTGGGTATAGGTGACGAGAAATGCAATTTTTTTCAACATTGCTGTAGTATGGTTGTGGTAACATGTCACCTATGGCTTAATTAAGTTTCAGTGAAATAATGTCGCTAGTTAAAAATACAAAATATAGCTCAACATTGAAAATAGAAGCATTTTAACCAGTTCGTTTTTGATAGATGTGGAGCACTGAAAATCACCAAGTTCATGAAGCCATCAGGAACCACTTATTCCCATTTTACATATCAACATTATTTCTCTAATGCGTTAGCAACACATATCCAAAATTTTAACGAAATCCGTTGATAGCAAGCTTTCCAAAATGAAGTGAATTTAAAACATCAGTGATGTACCACCTTTTGGCTTCTACCTTCAAAAGCATGTAAGCTACATTGATACCGATGCCACCAATAGAACGAGAAGATTTGCCCCTTCATTTTGCATACCACTATGTCCAATTTTATTTTCTCATTTCTTCACAAAATGCAAAAAACCCGTAAAAAAATGCGATGGGTGTAGTACCCCCTTAAGCTGATATTGTCATTCATAAACATTCTATTCGAAATTTGTTTCCACTTTATACACTTATAGGATCTTACAGAAGAGGGTTATACTGGACCTCGAAGGGCTGCAGCAACGATGGAAAAATTGCTGACTAACAAAGATGTGAAAATTATGGATATGGCCTGCGGAACGGGTCTTGTGGCACACGAGGTATGGTCGAAAAGTATCATCGTCATTTATCATCACCATCAACGTCAACTCTAACTCTATATAATCTTGCACAACCTTACAAAGCGAAACCACTGCGCATACATGCATCCCACGTGCGTGATCCCATGACGGAATTACCGAAAGTCATATTATATATACGCACGTATTCGTTGGTCGGGCCCGTAAAAGATCAGTGGCAACCGGTCGTTGATCTTGCGTTTGGCACCCGAGAGGTCTAAGGCTCGAATCACGGGGATGTAAGTAACTACGTTGTTCATCGTTTTTACCTTTTGGTTCCTTTTTCCTTTTCGATAACCAAAAACCATTAACATGACGCAACATTTTCTATAAATTTCTGTCAGTCATTGTCGCTAAAGAATGTACCATGTGGTAATAGTCCTTTCAGAAGGACTCAACAGTTAGCACGACAATTCCCGCCGACAGGGTTGACGGCGTGGATATAGACCGTGAGCCGGTGTGGATATTGTGTGTCTCGAAGCACTCTGTGGTAATACAAATGGGTCATGGGGCACAGTGTCATTGACCCTATATCTTCATGGCAGAAATCGCCATGGTAGGTTGAATCCACAGCCACAATTGGCCATTTGGTTCAGACCTTCGAAGCTCTTTGAGACGAATAATTAGTCGAGGGACATGACTAAGGCTACTCACAATAGGCGGGTAATTGATCTTGGTTGTGCGTGAATAAGCTTGTATACCCCATTGAGGTCAATGGTCATCGACTTTTATACTGCCTAGTAGTGAGTGCAGCTGTACTACACGATGTAGTCCATACAGGGCCAACGCAATATAAAATTAGAGTTTTGGTCCGATTTTGAGTTCAAAGCGCACGGCCAATTTTCAAAGCGCATTCTAGCGACCATCATATCTGTTCAACACGTATTTTCAAGAGTATGAGACCACATCTGGTTTCTTGAGAAAAATCATTTACGGAGATATTCATCATTTTCTAACCCGGTATCCGAAGATTTTCGTCTGATATCAAAATCGTGCATAGCAATTCACGTGTATCGATCCCGTGTATTCATTTTAGTGTCTCTCCTGCACCAAATAATTATTAGCCAGGCGGTGTCGGTGTGGGAAAGGTACCCGTTTTGCACCAATATTCATCCTGATCGTGAGCCAAAAGTTCAAAAAAAAAAAGTGTTGGACCATTTTTGAAACTTCCTGCTTCTTTTCCAATTGCATCGTTTGATTTTGAATGGATTACGTTTACACATAAATACTGACAAAGACGAAAAACAAATTCTATTGCATCATTTTTGCGGTTTATCGGTGGGATCGGGGTGACTGGTATGTGGTATAAATTCAGCTTTAGATGTAATGATTGCAGACAAGATCTGCTCCTCTTTTTAATCCCCTAATTTTTGGTTTCTGAACAAAAAAACCCCACTAAAACTCATAATGTTGGAACGAAGGAATGACATCAGATTTGAAAACTCACTTTTCATGTACGCCACTGATGTCTGCATTATGTTCCACTTTCTTGTACTCATAGGGTACGAGGATCATAATTATAATCAATTATGTGTCAATTATTCATTATAAAATTTCAGATAGCTATGATGGCTTAATTTTAGGCGGAGCTCTTGAGAGCGGCCATTTATATCTAGACTGCATGACACAACTGATCCGCATTGTGAAACCTGGTGAGTCGACTTCGATAATAAAGTATTAAACAATCATACCAGATATTGTTTTCTAGATTTTCATTTATAAATACAGTGGAGGTGTAAGCAGATGACGAGAGTTGAGTATTAGGAGAACAGAGCAGCAAAATGCATCACATTGAGACTATGCAAATTTGCATATAAATTATCATGATTATGCACACATGGAACTTTTCGAACTTGTTATGAATAGATCGAAAGAACTCGGCAATTGCCGCGCGGTTATGAAGGGATCGGAGACGATCGGAATTGATTGTGATCGGGAATCTGAAATCATCTCATATGGGAAGAAAAGGATAGGGAGAAAAAGAAAATAACAAAACTTTGCTCCTGAGAAAGGTATCATTTATAACATCACTGTGCTGTGACCACATTATCTATCATTTACAGGCGGCCCAATTATATTTGATGTGGGTGCGGATTCCAGGGAAACTGTTGACGCATTCAAAGATGGAAAGTTCGAAGCCGACTTGGAGGAACTGGGTCGCAAAGGATTGTGGGTAAAAGTGGCATACGAGCTTATTCCAGATTATTGGAGAAACGAACCGGGGCATCAGTATACGTATACAGTAGTGTGATGATCATGATGATGGACTGAGATACATTCCGAGACTGTAAAGAAACAATTAAGTTAAAACTCTCGTAAACGTTTGAAAACGTATACATTGGTTGTCTAGCAAATGTAATAAGGTTGTCTATTAAAATGCGGTATCAATTATAGTGCAGCAAGCCAATTTTATGGGACTTTTCTGCGAATCTCGCATGGCAACAAAACTGTTTTGTTGAGGGAAGGGGGTCACTCAACATAAATGACCATACGGGTATGCTCCACCGGAAAGACCACGCAGCTCCCAAAGATCCCTGAATTTTGACCAATACAGAAAACTGACAGTCCCTTGATTTTGATCATTTCAGCTCTTAAATATCCCTAAATTGCTCATTCTTCCAATTTCTGTTTCTTTCAGGCGACTGTCAACCAGAAAACCATTAAAGGGGGGACTCCGGTAATCATAACATTATGCCTTATATGGTAGAAAAATAATTATCAAGCACGAATCACGTTGTTTTATCTAAAACAAACTCATATTGACCATAAAAACGAATAAAAACAGTCGGCTCTCAACACGCGATATTCAAAATTCCCGCGCCGAAATTGTCTAAGTGCAATGACGTAATGGTTATTGTGTTCAATTGTCGTCAGCCTTCATTGTATTACTGGGACGTCATTGCACTCGGCGCCCGAGAATTTTGAATATCGCGTGTTGAGAAACGAATATTTTTATTCGTTTTTATGGTCACTGTGAGTTTGTTTTAAATAAAACCATGTGATTCGTGCTTGATAATTATTTTCTAACATATAAGGAATAATGTTGTGATTGCCAGAGACTTCCTTTAAGACCCTTGATTTTGACTGTTCGCAGCTCCAAAAGAGTGACACCCTTTTACATGTTCTCAGCCCCACAAGACCCCTTTTACCGGTACGCCTTCAGCTCTCAAAGAACCGCCACCTCAAAATTCCGGTGGAGCATACCCACCACTTCTAACATACACTATTTGTAGAGGTCACACCTCAATGGTGAGAGCACTGTGTACCGGGACTGTGTATTGTGTATAGGAAAACGGGCAGTAACTGCAGTATGATTCGATCAGGCGAGTATAGGTCATGTTTGCCAATTTTAAAACTGAACCTTCGTCTAATCAAATACTTGTAACTTTACTTCTAGAATGATATACGCTGTATAATGTAATGTGACCTCAAGAAGTATGTGATCGCAGCCTTAGGAAAGGTTTCCAGAGGGTCTAATTCGTAGAAGTTCGTTTGAAAAAACAAAATCTTTTCCCGCTGCACCAGCTAGAAAAACAAATAAATAAACCCACAACCAAGGCTGCATAAAGGTGTACTTAAAATTGAAAACTATTAGCGCCTTTGAGGGAGAAAATATAATGGTGCTTCCCTAATACATGTAGATCAAGTTTTTAGTTATTAATAGATCAACTTGTACCACATTGGCATATTTGGTATTGAAAAGCCAAATTAAAAAAACAATCATATTTATTTTAGAAATTAAGCAAACACACCCCTGCTTTCATTCATAGAATGTAACATAAAATCTACAGCTATGTGACGATTTAGGGTGTAATTGTTGTGTGAAGATTTTGTGCCTCACTCACATTACCCGCCCTCTATAGTCTCGCCACATGTTTCTTATATTCATGCATGGTATTCTAAAAGCTTTTGTTTTATATTGCTTTGCGAGGCCATCATTTGTAGGAGAGAGTAAACAAATTATGCCCTCGACAGTCTCCATACACATATGACCGCCTCACAAAACAATATAAAACAAAAGAAACTTTATGTTTTATATTATTTTGTGAGTGGATTTATATTCTAAAAGCTTTTGTTTTATATTGCTTTGCGGGGCCATCATTTGTAGGAGAGAGTAAACAAATTATGCCCTCGACAGTCTCTATACACATATATGACCGCCTCACAAAACAATATAAAACAAAAGAAACTTTTTGTTTTATATTGTTTTGTGAGGCCGTCATATTTAGGAGAGAGAAAAAAAATCCGCCCAATACAGTCTCTATACACATAAACTGTTATGTTTTATATTATTTTGTGAGTGGATTTCTGTTGTTTTGTATTGTTTCGTGAGACCATCGTTTTTTGGAGAGTGCTTTTTTAAAAAAAGAAATCCACTAACAAAATCCAATAACAATAAACATAAGTTTTGTTTTTACTCTCTCCAAAAAATGACCGCCTTACAAAACAAAATAAAACAAAAGAAACTTTACGTGAGTGGATTTCTTTTGTTTTATATTGTTTTGCGAGGCCGTCATTTTTAATGAGAGAGAAGACAAATGCCGCCCTCTAAACTGTTGTGTTTTATATTATTTTGTGAGTGGATTTCTTTTGTATTTTGATTTTATTATGAAAGGGATGTGAGAAGAATAGAAAACATGGTGTAAGATAAACTATTGGGCAAAATCGGAAATCGCTAATGAATATGCTTCCAAAACTCTTAAAGATGCAGGAAAGATATTACATTTGGCATACCAAATGTTTGGAATTAGGCCTACATTTAGCTTATTTTAAATTGAAGTAACAACGTCGTAAAGAACATAAATAAATATAAATAATTATGTGGAATCCAAATGACATAAGAAATCCAACAAAGTCATCAGAATTGAGAATGTAGGAATTTGAAAGTGACCGATTTTGAGAGAATCGCAGCAAATGGACTTTTGATTAAAAATGTTCGAACAATAATCTTTACACTTAAAAATGTTTTAACCATACCGTAAAACCTCGTCTACAAACATATAGAGTGCTTTGGATGAAGAATCTAAAAACTGGGTTGGGGAGGGGGTTGGGGGTGTTGCTGAACACAGTTTTTTAACACGTTTGTATGCTATTAACTTATGTTGCAACGTAAGCAGAACAGGAAGATTGGGTAAACATGTACTTTCTTTATGAGTGGAAGATGGGCCCAACTCCAATTTTTTACAAAAATGAGTTAGACCCAGCATTTTATTGCCAGCAGACTGTTCTTCCTTATGTGTGAAAGTTGAGCCAAAATCCACTCTCTAAATAGTCTTTCAGGTACACTTGATCATGGATTTTATGGAAGAAAGGCCCAACTCCATGGAGTTGGGCCTTTCTTCCACAAATATTGGGTTAAAGAGGAATTTCGTTCATCCATGAAATCTGCTTTACATTAAACTTTCTTGCTAACATATTACATGTTTATAACTTGTACAATAAATGGATAATTACCAAATTTCTGTTGCTATTTACAACACTTCTGCTTACGGAACTGGCAATTGCAGTATATTAGTGGAAGAAGGGCCCAACTCCAGCTGGTATTAAGACCTGTACCGATGCCATGGAAACATCATATATAATTTAGAATGCATGTAATACTGTATGTTCATGTATTAAAGGTCCAATTGTGGGATAGGCTTTTACGGGAATTCATAACAATTAGTAGGTTTTTAGCGGGTTCGCCGTCGGACAAGTTTAGAACTGTCAAGCTTTCGTCAGGAGTAGCTCTGACTTCTTCAGGACAAAGTACCTAAGAATGAGACATGCAGACCGCCCCTTGTCTACTGATGACTCTGAAAAGAGCCGTTTGCTGAAGACTGCCCCTTGTCAACAGAAACTAGCAGATCTCGCCTATCTGCTGATTTTGTAAGTTTTGGTGGCTCTGAAAAGAGCCGTTCAATGAAGACTGCCCCTTGTCTACAGAGAACTAGCAGATCTCGCCTATCTGCTAATATAAAGGTTCTGGTGGCTCTGAAAAGAGCCGTTTGCTGAAGACTGCCCCTTGTCTACAGAAACAAGCAGATCTCGCCTATCTGCTGAATTTGTAAGTTTTTGGTGGCTCTGAAAAGAGCCGTTTGCTGAAGACTGCCCCTTGTCGACAGAAACAAGCAGATCTCGCCTATCTGCTGATTTTGTAAGTTTTGGTGGCTCTGAAAAGAGCCGTTCACTGAAGACTGCCCCTTGTCAACAGAAAACAAGCAGACCTCGCCTATCTGCTAAATTAAAGGTCCCCTGAAGATGAAACAATCTGTCTATAAAACTTTTCCAAATATTAAGTTTTTTCTTAATATCTCAAAAACTGTTTTAATGGAGTTGGGCCCTTCTTCCACCCAGGTATTCAATTGATTGATAACCAGTACACATTCATATATAAAATTGCCATATCTTTAATATCAATTCGATATCGATAATAAAAAAACAAAGGTCAATGTTTCAAGGTTGTATACTACACTAAATCACTACGCCAGAAGTGCAATTCGAATTGTAGGCCGGTATACAACTAATGTTTTGTTTTTCAAGGGATTTTCATAAATTGACAAGAAGATGAAGTTTTTTTCTTTCTGTTCTTCAATGAAAAGTTGGGAAGTCCTAGTTACAACGAAAAAATCCGACACTTAAATAGACACGAAATTAAACAGTTCTCCATTTTACATGAAAAATAGGCCCTCGCAAGGATATCAATAACAGAAGCAGTGAGTAGTCATGTTACGTTCTGTAAACTGCTGATAAAATCATATTCAACTATTGTGTTTGAGAAGTGTATTGTGAAATTGCCGTAGTGCACAGGCAAACAGTTGCATAGTTCAGGTGTCATCATGTCGGCTCAAATTCGTCTTTGTAAAGAGAGAAACTTCCCACAAACGGAGGAAGGAATAAAGCAGTTCTATGATGAATGGGCTCCCACTTTACCAGAAGGTAAGATTGTCTTTTATTATCTACCATCTATTATCTATTATCTCAAATTGAACCTAGTGTTGTCTAAAAATAAATGTGCTTAGATCTCTACCCACTATCGAGTATCCATGATGATTGTGTTAATATAGTATAGCAGCTTAAAACTCATGTGCTTTTAACCTGATGTATTAGATTCTCAAATATGTCACTAAAATGTTGCCAGTCTCACTGCATAGGGTTTGCTACAGGCCATGAGACATAGCCATACAAAGGAAGTATTTCCATGGTTGTTTTGGAAACTCTTTATCTGCTCACATCTTGTCCAAATTCAATGGATATTTTTTGTAAAATTAATGTAGCTTTGCAAATGTTGTTTACAACCCTTTTTGTGACATGGATATTTTCCAAAAATATCCAGCTTTGATGCGCGCGCTTTTCAATTAACTGTCATTCTTGCATGCACAGTGTGGCCACAGTGACATGTCTACTGCTAGTTTATTCCACAATTAATGTTGGAGCATAAGCAGCAAACTCTCGGTAACAAAAACAAACACATCGAGTTATTGGTTAAACAAGAAAGGCACCATCTGATCATGAAGAGCTGCCTTTGAGTAATTCAAATTTATAAATCAATGACGTCAGATTGAGCTTGTCTGTGAAGTGCTTTATACAATTGCGCGAATTGTTTAATCAATGCGTTGCTTGATGGGAAGCCAGTGGAGTTCATTTATGAAGTGATGGACGGTAAAATTGCGATTCCTGAAAGTGTTGCTGTTGTGCGCTGGACATTTTGAAGTTTGTTCTGCAGTTCCATGCTTATTCCCATCAACAGACTATTGCAATAGTCGAGGCAGGATGTCACCAGTGAATGAATAATCAATTTAGTGGCATCTTCAATGAGCAATTTCCGCGCTCGTCCAATATACACAAGATGAAAGTTGGCAGGTTTTTTTTATCACATACGTGAGTTGACATTGCCATTCCATTGTCGTCATAATCATTCTACTCGAAATTTGTTTCCACGTTAAATACTTTAAAGGATTTAACAGAAGAGGGTTATACTGGACCTCGATGGGCAGCAGCAACTATGGCAAAATTGCTGACTAACAAAGATGCAGAAATCATGGATATGGCCTGCGGAACGGGTCTTGTGGCACACGAGGTATGATCAGAATGTATCATCGTCATTTACCATCATCATGTTTGAAAAAAATGTTAGGAACACTTGAGGTTTTGACTTTTAAAACGTAAATTTTGGTCAAAATCTGTGCTTGGATACTAGTAGTTTTCAACAGATTTACCACGTTCGACTTGTTATTTGTTTTGCTTAGTGGCCGCTAAGCAAAACAAAGGTTCGTTGTCTGTGTGGCAGGTCACATGGGAACAAGTGAACACGGAACAAGGGCACACGCCACAAGGGAACAGCCTATGGATACAGGGCCTAAGAGAATCGTTTTTGTATTCAAACCTTTTCATATGAACCCTATTGCTATATAAATATCGTGCACAATGTTACAAAGCAAAATCACTACGCATGCATGCACCCACGTGCGTGATTCCATGACGGGATTACCCTAAGTCATATTATACGCACGTCACGTATTCGTTGGCCGGTCCAGTAAAAGATCCGTAGCTATCGGTCGTTGATATTGCGCTTGGCACGAGCGGTCTAAGGTTCGAATCCCGGAGATGCCAAGTAACTACGTCGTTAATATCTTATGTCCCTTTTTTTCGTTTTTCCTTTCCGATATCCAAAAACAATTAACATGGCGCAACAATTTCTATAAATTTCTGTCAGTCATTGTCGCTTAGAATGTAGCATGTGGTATTACAAATGGGTCATAGATTAAAAAAATAGTTTTTAGCATGTTACCTCAAGATACTATAGCCAAATTTTTAGTGTCCTGATAATTTTGGTTTGTGAGGTTAAAATTCATGGAATTTTGGACCAAAAACCTCGTGAAACTATTAACACATTCACAGTGAATGGGAAATTGTGTTCCAACATTATCCCAATGAAAGCAAGGCAGATTTTAACCTTCAGTTGGTCATGTAACAAGATCGGGAAAAAATGGGATCTCGTTGGCGCATCACGTTATTGTGGCTTAGATCTTTAATGAAAAGCACACTCGAGCCATTCGTATGGTTTTATATCTTATCGTGCCATTTATTAGATCACATTAAAATATCAAGTCCACATGAAAGAACACCAAGCTCTGAAAAAATGTACATTATATTATTGTCTTCTTGGCGCACAGAAATAATAAAACTGATTGTTGTATTTTCGGAATTTCGTTTGGTCGCGCGCCAATATGTAACTGGGAAAATGAGACCAACTTAAGGTTTCAACATCTGTTTTACTTTTAGTGGAATTTTCTCAAAATGTTTTGGATATGCAGAATTTAGCAATATAAACTGGGGCCTTACTTTATTTGGTGAGAAGTCAAAATAAACATGGAAGTCCTATACGGGAGGCGATTTTGCTACTGGGCTATTATTATAGTACTATTTTGGTGATGACACTGGGTGAAATGAATATAGAAGAATGATGTTTGTTATTCGAAGATTGTGCATTGGTGTCAGTTTTTTTGATAAATGAGTATTTAAACTATTAAATTTGGGACATTGAGAAATGCATATTCACCATGGTTTGAGATATATTTTGTATGTGGCAAAAATATCATGGAACAAAAGAAGTCATATGTTAAACTGTTTCTATTAGGGGCAGGGGGACAGAGCGCCCCTGACAACAAATGAAAGAGACAAGTGCCCCTCAGACAAAAAAAAAAGAAATGAAAGAGAAAATCGGGAAAATAAAGGAAAAGAAAAGGGCAAAGAACCCGTTTGGCACCAATATTCACCCCGAGCATGGCCCAAAATGGTGTAAAATATAAAATTTCAAAACGGAACAAAAAATGAAAGAGACAAATGCTCCTCTGACAAAAAAAAAAAAAAAAAAAAAAAAAAAAAATGAAAATGAAAGAGAAAATCGGAAAGGCAAAGGAAATTAAGTGGGGAAAGGTACCAGTTTTACACCAATATTCATCCTGATCATGAGCCAAAATTTCAAAAAGTAACAAAATTGTTGGCGCTTTTTGAAACTTTTCTCCCGGGGGAGGCACTCCCTATCTGAAATGGCAGGGATGTGCCTCGGCCATGTTAAAAGTAAGGGGCATTCAGGTCAAATGTACAATTACAAAAATATGGGGTCATTCAGTACACAACCTGAATAAAAATGGGGTCATTCGGTATGAAACTTTGGAAAAAGGATGGTCATTGGGGTAACAAAAAGTAAAATGGGAGTCATTGAGTACAGGATTGCCAAAAGAGTAAGTACACATAAATAAGTGCCAAACTGCGTAAAAACAACTTGGCCACCTTGGAAATGTGAAAAATCTCATTATTTCTGGAGGAGAACACAAATACCACCTAAATTTGGGAATTAAAAGTGGGGTCATTGGGTATAGCAGGAAATAGAAAAAGTGGGTCATTGAGTACATGAATTTTTTTTAAAGGGGTCATTGGGTAATAGGTAGGACCATAACACAAAAAAGGGGGTCATTGGGTACAAGCCGGTTTGGAAAAGGGGGTTTATCCCGAGGCACATGATGCCTTTCTGTCATGGAAGTGCCCCCCGACTTTTCTACTTCTTTTTCAATTGCATCGTTTGATTTTGGATGGATTACGTTTACACAAATACTGACATATCAAAGTATAATCATTATGCCTGTTCTCATTTTACACTTACACAGTTGACAAAGCTAGGATTCAAAAATATAGATGGGGTTGATTTTTCTACGGAAAGTTTGAAATTAAGCAAAGAAAGGGGAATCTACAGACGTCTGATATGTGCTCACATCGGAACCAACAAACTGGATATACAAGATAGTAAGCTAAGATATTTTTATAACGAATTTCTCATCATCATCATCATCATTCTGCTGCGAAGCAGGCTACCAGTGCACACGATCTCTTCATGCACACTTTGCACAGCGATCTTTGGCAATTTATGTGTTGCATATATGGAAAAGTTTGGCCCACTTTCCGAAAAGATTGACAAGGCAAGCGCACATGTAGTGTGTGCCATAATAATAATAATGGGCCCTTCTTCACGCTTTCGCGCACAGCATGCAGTTAGGACGCGGGACTACCGATTGTTATTGTTCTGCAAGGCTCACTCAGTCATTTAATAAGGCAATACAAACGATCGAATTTGGTATTCAAATGAACAAAATTTTGAGTTACACCTTTTCAGTGTAAAAATTTTTTTTTCGGCCAAATGAAAAGCAATAATTTTAATTTTTTCAGTAAATGTCAGGAAAAACTGTAATGCTTGATACTGTATTTTTTTTCAAATCTTAGTGTTAAACTTAGTCGTGAAATTCAGTCATTTAGTGTAAGATTTTCGATTTTGATAGGCTTCAACTCTGCCCTTTTTTTGGATTTTTTTTAGCTTTTCAAAGTAATATAGTTCGCTAAAGAAGGATTTTTCCCAACTTTCTAATGCACATCACCGTGAGCGATATATCATAGTTTTTTCAGAATTTCCGTTTTGATTCCATAATTTTTGACTACCAGCTGAAAAATTTTCAAATCCACGCGTGAAATCTTAGGCTAATACTAGCATTGTGGATCGATATCTCTGGGTGCCCGGCCTGGATACAGTGTTGCCAGAACTTCAATATAGCAAAGAAATTACCTAGTGTTTCAATTGTCATGAAGGTGACTGGGTATAGTGCCTTTTGTTTGTGTTTGTTTGAAATTGCTTAAACCCACCGAAAGTCATAATGAAGCAGCCAAAACAATACAAGTTTAAACATGGAAGTTTATAACAACCTATTATAATGACCTAAAGGAAAAATCATTTATGGCAACAATGAGCCTTGCATTGTAAGTCATGGTTAAAATGTGTTGAGTACCCACCCCACCCCCATAGGGCTACATAATATTACATACCGGTACCTTATAATATTTATATAGCACGGCTATAGCTATAGCCTACATTTAGAAAGTAGGTCCTATAGCGCTAAATTATGACAAATAGGCCTACACAAACCCGAACGCAAGTCTGAAGGGTGTAATGAAAATGCCAACCCGCGATGGGGGGGGTCATTCAAAATTCACCTGGAGATAGGAGGGACAGAAAATTAAAATCCCCTCTAATAAATCCCCTCAAATAATAGAATTTTTCTAGGTTTAGACAGTGGAGTTTCCCAAGGACCTCATCCTAGGTAAATAAACAAACAAACAAACATACAAAATGGTTTTCATAATCATGGAATCCATAGCCCCTATAAATTGAAATTGCAGGCTATCACGGGAGCAAATTTCCAAAATTCACCTCATTTACCAGAATTGGGGATTTGAGCTACCAAATCGCTGGTCAGGCAATCCTGGTTTTCAATGGAAAAGGGACCTGGTTGACAACAATTGAAATATCGATTATTTCTGCTGGTTGTTCTGGAGATAAAGTACTGAGTTTGACATTTTCGGAGCATGAAGGGAAAAAGGGTAAAATAAAAACGGAAATTCTTTTCAAAACTATAATATATAGACCCACACGATGTGCTTTACAGAGGTGGGAAAAATCTTTCTTTAGCAAACTATATTAGTTTGAGACGCAAAAAAATGAATTCCGTAAAAAGCTCACGGGCGAACTAAAGGCCTATAAAAATCAAAAATATCACACTAAAAGACAAAATATGATGCTTGAATTTTAACACCAGGATTTTAAAAAAAATGTATATCCAAGCACTATGTCTTTAACTGACATATTTACTGAAGAAAAAAAAAATATTGCTTTATATTTGACCGAGAAAATAAATTGCATAGCAAAAAGGTGTATCTCTGAATTGTGCTGATTTTAACATGTATCGATCGACTTTTACCGCGACTATGCATTTCTAAAGAATTGGTAGTCCCGCGTCCTAACTGCATGCACATGTATTGACAACTCATGTGGGCACTGGTGATTTTGTCCAGCTTGATTGTAGCTTTAGCTCATTTAAAAAAAAAGAAGCTCAAATTAAATAAATAAATTTAAAAAAAACCGTGGGCCTTTTCTCTTATCCTATAGTTGTGTATCTACGGAAACCTGAAAGTATGAATATTCGTGTTCCGCCCGTGGGAAAAATGAAGAGCAACAGGTTAATTGACGAGCCCCTCTGAATCATGCGACAATTTGGCTACTTTCCCATTGAAAACCAGACAGAATGAGTATCTTTAATAAAAAAAACGCGGGTTTTTCGAAGTCACAGAAAGTTTTGAAGTTAGCGTTTTTTTAAATAGGGTTTTAACTTTCATATCCCGAGCGTGGAGCATAAGTTTTTTTGCACCGTAAAAACACACTGATTGTTGTGCATAAGAAGTGTGTAAGCTATTAATTATTCATATTCCCGAAAGTTTTTCATATGAATCGTGTCTCCATATCAGCATGTTGGTTACTGCATATGAGGTGTGTGGACCGTGCATGGGAAGCCGGATCTTTTTTGCAAGGAGTTCGTATGTATATAGACGAATCCAACGAGCCAAGTGATGGTCAGAATTCAGTCGACCATTACTGGGTCCCGTCTGCACCAAACTGGTGTTGTTACTGCCCAACTGGGTGGATCAAATCCGCTTAAAAATCGATGTTGAATTGTATTGTGTCCCAAACTTTCACCATTCTTTTGTCTACGTGTAACAGGTGTGATGGAAAGCAGTTTAATATCCCCGCCAAGGCCACATCATTTCACATTTTAGGACCCAGCTATGGCTGCCATTGAGGTGTAGGAATGCGTGAAATTAGATTCGTCTATAGGGCAAGGTTGCATGATTAACTATCTCCAGGAGTGTATGAGAAACAGGGACGTAGCTAGTTTTCTTGGCGTTGGGGTGTGTGTGGGTGTGTCTGAGGGGGGGGTTGGTGCAAAGACGAACAAAACTTTCTGTTGCATCATCTCTGTGGTCTTATCTGTGAGATCGGGGTGACTGGGATGTAGTATAAATTCAGCTTTAGATGTTGTGATTGCGGATAAGTTCTGCTCCTATTCTGAAGAAAAGAGAAACGAAAACTCATAACTTGTATAACGAGGGAATTGATCAGATTTGATAACTCACATGTTTTGATGTACGCCACTGATGTATGCATTATGTTCCACTTTCTTGTATTCATAGGGTACGAGGATCATAAAATTATTATGTGTCAATTATTTATTATACAATTTCAGATAGCTATGACGGCTTAATTTTATGCGGAGCTCTTGTGAGCGGCCATTTATATCTAGACTGCATGCCACAACTGATACGCATTGTCAAACCTGGTGAGTCGACTTCGATATTAAAGTATTAAACATTCATGTTGTTTTCTATATAGATTTTCATTTATATATACAGTGGAATTGTTAGCAGATGACAAGAGTTAAAAAGGGACCCAGCAACCACAAAACGTTTACGACATCATTCCCAAAAGGTTATAAAAGGTTGTCAGAAAACGTTTAAATGTCGGGTTATATAAAAGGGTATACAAAGAGTATAACACGTTTTCATGCATTAAAATACAGTTTTGTTTTTTTTTTTTTTTTGTTTTGTTTTTTAATAACCTACTGCAAACATTTTAACATGTTATTTAAAAAAAAAAAAAAAGTAGGTTATCAAAAAAAAAAAAAAACATCTTAGGGTTTGATGCTTCAGTATGTCATTAAATGACATTTTTGTTGAAATTATCAAAATTCTTCCGCACGGTTCTTAATAAATGTGCGCCCTACCTAATTTTAACTTTCAGCTTCGAGAGCGCACTGCCATTTTAAGCTATTCCGTTTACGGTTCAGTACGTTAAAACAAGAACAAGTCTGAGGTCTACCTATGTTGAGTTTTTGATCATACACCCAGAACCCTGGTCACTCGCTGGATATTGTTATGCAAGGCTCACTCAGTGATTTAATTAAGCATGGAACCGATCGAATTCATTGCTAAAATGAGCAAAATTATGAGCTACATCTTTTCATGTTAAAATAAAATTTCTCGGTCAAATGAAGAGCAGTAATCGCAGGGGCGTAGCCAGCTTTCTTGGTCATGGGGGGCAAAATTAAATTTTGGGGGCACAGACGAAAAAAATTGCAGTTGCATCATACAATACTTAGAGAGTGTATGTCTTCGAGCTTCCCGAAAAGGGCCTTATTGGGATGATGTGCGCGCGTAGCGCGAAAAAAAATGGTATTTTACACTATTTTCGCCCATTATCCGGCTAAAAAGGGCTTTATTGTTACAATGTGCGCGCGTAGCGCGGACAAATTTTGTATTTAACACTATTTTGGGCCTGAATTTTGCTAGAAAAGGGCTCCTTGCCCTTTTCTTTTCCTTTGCCCTCCTGATTTTCTCTTTCATTTTTTTTGTCAGAGGGCACTTTTTCTTTCATTTTTTGTCAGGGGGGGGGGGCACTCTGCCCCACCTGCCCCCCCGCTGGCTACGCTACTGAGTAATCGCATCATTGATTATCAAAGAATAGGTATCATAGATTGAATACAAAACCGGTTATTTCAAAGATACTAATCTTACAGGTGCGAGTGATCAACATGATGGTTCAAAGCAGAGGTACCGCGTGAACGTACCAGTGCAGCGCGGTATATTCAAAAATTGTTTTCACCTATTGCTATGGTAATTAATCCGATTATTACATAACTTCGCCAGCGTATGAGCGTGTTTATAGCCCGGGGGTTTATAGTGGCTGAATACGGAAAGGGTATATTGCAATGACAATAGATTTCGCAGTATTTATACGCTAATATACGCTAAATACCGGATAATGATTGCCCACAGACATGACAGGAAATGAATCAGGAGAATGTGAGTTCATTGGGGGCAATGTTGGGGACTAAAGGTCACAGTCGATGCGAAAACATACCACCAACAGCCATTTTGTTCATTATGACGAATGGTTCCTGTTCTAACTAATTCCAGCGGACGGTCTGTGGCTACTAAGGAATCGTCTTTGACCATGCGCAGATAGCGTCATCATATATACAGGCCTTGCCGTCTAGATTTTAAAGGCGAGTGGTTAATCACTCGCTAGCATGATGCTAGGCGAGTGGTCGAATTTCCACCAATAGCATTTATTTAGGTATAATCACTAGGAGACAAAAATACGTGATCGTTTGAAAAAAAAGAGAAAAATCTGTAATCCAACACAGATTTGCATGGATTTTCAACCGTTCACTGAATTTTTCTGAAAATTCTCGTAGTGAATCAAGTACAGCTTTGGTCTTAAAACGGTATGTATGAACTTATGTCGAAATGCGCGCGAAGCGCGCTAAGATTTGTGATTTTCTCCGCTTGGAGAGGGCACAGAATGGAATAAATGCTGAATTGGCTGATTCAATTGCTGATTGCTGAGATTCGCAGCGAGTGATATTTAGTGTCTATGGCGAGTGGAAAATCGCTCGCTAGAAATCGAGTTTGGGCGAGCGGTGGCGAGCGAGAGCGATCGCTCGCCTCAAACGGCAAGGCCTGTATATAAGCCAGCCCTCTACGTTCAACCTGGTTCAACTCCACCCGTACCATATTCTGGCATATCCCGAAGTTATAATATGCCTACCATGTTTACTAAATTCGTATTTATCGTATAATAAAATGTGCCCAAATGTATATATGTGTACATAGTGTGTGGATTACAAGAATAATATCTTCTACCGACTTGGCTACTAAGCATGTTGGGAAGGATATTACTGTATGCTGGCCTATATCAATGATATTGCCGTATGATGGCCAAGGTCAGTTATTATTATAGACATGGTATACCACATATGGACCACGTCACCATGGTCACGGTGTGTTTTCTTACGTCAGGAGCAATTCCCGCTATCATCATAAGTTCCCTGGATGAGTGCAGCCTACTTATAGTGCTGGGCAATACATTCAAAAATTGTTTTCACTAATCGCTAGTAATTAATCCTGTTACATCACTACTTCTACGGTGAATTCGAATGTATTACCCAAAGAACATGGATGAAGACCGGGATCGGAATTCTATAGAAATTTTACATTATGCTGAGTACATTATATTACGGTGTCTGATCTCCGCCAAATGCCCCCTTTTATTATTAATTCCCCGATTTTTACTTACCCCCCCCCGCCTTTTTACAAATAATTCCCCCTTTTAATTTCCCTGTTTGCAAATAGTTCCCCCTTTTTGTAAATAGTTCCCCCTTTTATTTTTACCCATTTTGTAAATAGTTCCCCTTTTAACAAATAATTCCCCGTTTTAAATTTCCCCCTTTTACTTTCACCCGTTTTGTAAATATCCCCTTTTTACTTTCACCCGTTTTGTAAATATCCCCTTTTACTTTCACCCGTTTTGTAAATATCCCCTTTTACTTTCACCCGTTTTGTAAATATCCCCCTTTTTATCTTTCACCCGTTTTGTAAATATCCCCCTTTTACTTTCACCCGTTTTGTAAATATCCCCTTTTACTTTCACCCGTTTTGTAAATATCCCCTTTTTACTTTCACCCGTCAAGTTTTGTAAATATCCCCTTTTTACTTTCACCCGTTTTGTAAATATCCCCCTTTTACTTTCACCCGTTTTGTAAATATCCCCTTTTACTTTCACCCGTTTTGTAAATATCCCCTTTTACTTTCACCCGTTTTGTAAATATCCCCTTTTACTTTCACCCGTTTTGTAAATATCCCCTTTTACTTTCACCCGTTTTGTAAATATCCTCCTTTTTACTTTTTTTCTAAATAAAATGAATAAAATGATACTTATTGTGTAATTTATGAATTCTATAGGATATAGATCTACATTTAAGAAAAATCATAATCTGAATTATATCATGCAACTAAATATAGACCCAGGAAAAGGCCAGGAGTTTGGAATTCGAATCAATTCGATTGGCTTATTAATCGTTATTATTTTGGACTTGTCTCGACTTGAAAAAGACTAGGCTTAATTGCTACTTAATTCTCCATCTAACATAATAGGGCCTACTAATTCTTTTTGGATTTTTGAGGCGTGCACCACTGACCGAAGTCCCTGGTTCATTTGTCTGGTCAATTGAATATACCCCATAGAGCCTTTGATTAGAAAGCACATTTTTATTGTTAACGGAATTGTTGACAAACAAAGAATAGCGAAAATTACTCGGAACTGGCTTAAAAATAAAGTTGCATAAAATCACACAGCCACACTTGTCATAAATATGCAATGCCCATTTTGTCCAGGCCCGTTTTATAAATGTATGCTTTTATTGTCATTTCACTGTTAAGACCGCTTGTTTTAAACTTTGGTGCTAACTTAAAAAAAACCTTTTGAATAATATAGACAAACAATTCTTATTATCTAGGCTTCTGTAACAATGGCAGCCAGTTGTTCGTTGTCTCTGACATATCCCTGTTTATAGACAAGTTCTTCACAGACTTTCAAACATCATTGCTATGAATTTGACCAGCATAAATATTTATGCATGCCAGTTTCACCCGTTTAACATTCTGAACATCATTTGGTTTATCAATCATATCGGATTTGCTCTTTGTACAGCCCCTCTATAAGGGACCGATCGTTATTTACGGCAGGGGGGGAATGGGTGTTTTGGCAAAAATATCGACAAAAAATTTCGCTTTCCCCCCTCGCGTCCGCTCAAAATTTTCGCGTTCCCCCCTTGTTTTCCCAATTTTCTCCATTTAAAATTTAACACTCCCTCCTCCTGGTCCAACTAAAAATTTCAGGTCCCCCCCTCAAGACCACAAAAAAATTTCGTGTTCCCCCCTAAATTTACCCATTCCCCCCTGCCATAAATAACGATCACTCCCTAAACGTGCATAAAAGTTGACGGATCCCTAACCCATTGAATTTAGCGGCGCTTGCACAACAGGCTATAAATCTACCTACGTTGGTATCCAAATTCATATAGAACGCCTTTCCAATAATGGATGTAGCGAAATGAGCTGTAGTGAGTGCACGGTACTCTCCAGGGTCCAGGCTTACTGGTAAAGCCTACGCACGGAAAACAGGGAGTACCAAACAAAAAGGGAGTAATAAAAACAAAAAGGGAGTATTATTTAAAAAGGGATAAACTATTTAAAATGGGAACCTATTTGTGAAAAGCGGAGGAAAGTTAAAAGGGATTATTTGTAAAAAGGGGGAACTATTTACAAAATGGGTGAAAATAAAAAGGGTATTATTTGTAAAGGGGTAATTCGAAAACGGGGAAACTATTTGAAAAGGGGAAATTAAAAAGGGGAAACTATTTGAAAAGGGGATTCGAAAAGGGGGAACTATATGAAAAGGGGAAAGTTGAAAAGGGGGAAACTATTTGAAAGGGGGAAAGTCGAAAAGGGAGAAACTATTTGAAAAGGGGGCAAGTCGAAAAGGGGGAAACTATTTGAAAAGGAGAAAGTCGAAAAGGGGGGAAACTATTTGAAAAGGGGAAAGTCGAAAAGGGGAAACTATGTGAAAAGGGGTAAGTCGACAAGGGGGAACTATTTGAAAAGTGGGAAAGTCGAAAAGGGGAACTATTTGAAAAGGGGAAAGTCGAAAAGGAGAAACTATTTGAAAAGGGGCAAGTCGAAAAGGGGAAACTATTTGAAAAGGAGAAAGTCGAAAAGGGGTATTTATTTGAAAAGGGGAAACTATGTGAAAAGGGGTAAGTCGACAAGGGGGAAACTATTTGAAAAGGGGGAAAGTCGAAAAGGGGGGAACTATTTGAAAAGTGGGAAAGTCGAAAAGGGGAACTATTTGAAAAGGGGAAAGTCGAAAAGGGGAACTATTTGAAAAGGGGAAAGTCGAAAAGGGGAACTATTTGAAAAGGGGGAAAGTCGAAAAGGGGGAACTATTTGAAAAGGGGAAAAGTCGAAAAGGGGAACTATTTGAAAAGGGGGAAACTATTTGAAAAGGGGAAAGTTAAACGGGGAAATATTTGAAAAAGGGGAAAGCATTTCGCAAAAGGGGGAAAACTGAAAATTTGGGGAGATGAATTATAAAAGGGGGAGTTTGGCGGAGATCAGACACCGTATTATATATTTCACTCGCACCTTTAAGACTATTGTCTTTGACAAGAGCGGTATTGTATCCAATCATTGATTGGCAAAATTAAAGTTTGACTGATAACAAAAAACAATACCTCTTTTCACATAATTTTTCCAACTCGATTAGTTTTACTTTGTGGAGGAACTTCTTTAATTTCCTGGTCATTTGTCTGGTTGAAACTTTTAAAGTAAAGGGATATCTCAAGCACGGATTTTTAATTATCATTGCACGGATTTCTAAATCTAACTGCAAGTACGTATGTGTCAGAAAGCTCTTCGCCCTATTTATTATACGACTGTTTATAATTATGTGCATACCATTTGTCCATGCGGTGACAGGGATGCAAAATGTGAGTGAGCTTTGATTATCGTTCCTAAGAAATGACTATCAAAATTGAGGATATTAATTATTATGTCATGTCATGATGTGGGAAGATAGGGATAAAAAGAAAATAACAACACGTTGCTATTGAGGAAGATATCACAATCTGCATTCCTGTACGGTGATCACACAGAGGATGTTTAAAGACATTCCCACAACACAATGGGGTTTCTGACCTTGTATGTCTGGCTTTTGTACACATGTGGTACAGTTGATCATACCTTGCATTGGGATTGTGTGAAAATATCTGGTGTTTTCATCCTATTATTTAACATTCAAAACATCGAGACTTAGGAATAAAATTAATGCAGTGGGACAATATGAATGTTTCCTGTAAGAAAATCAAATATCAGTCCTAAAGTATCAACTATTAGCTCGTTGGCTGCAGTCTTAAAATTACCATTTTGTGTGTGTGGCAATGGGGACTTTGCCTTTAAAATTAGGTTATATTGATCAAATTTCCCAATCATAGTGCATTGTAGGAATGCCTTTAAGCCTCCTCTGGTGATCACATCATTTATCATTTACAGGTGGCCCCATTATATTTGATGTGGATGCTGAATTCAAAGATGGAAAATTTGAAGCCGATTTGGATGAACTGGTTCGCAAAGGATTATGGGTAAAAGAGGCATACGAGCTGATTCCAGATTTTGTGTTCAACGAACCGGCACATCAGTATGCGTATAAAGTGTTGTGACGATGAACCGAGATACATTATGAAACTGTAAAGATACATTTATAATAAAACTCTCGGAAACGCATGAAAACGTATAAATTGTTTGTCTACCAAACGTAATAATATCGTCTATATCAGAACTAAATGCAATACCAATTATAGTGTAGTTTGGCAATTTGAAGGGGACATTTCGACGAATTTCGCATGGCATAAAACATAATGACCATACGGGTATGATCCCCGGAAAAAACCACGCAGCTCCCAATGACACCTGAATTCTGAAAACAGAGCACTGAACGACCCTTGATTTTAATAATTTCGGCTCAAAAAGCCTTTCTGGGTTTTTTAAGCGATTGTCAACCAGAAAGCCAAGAAAGACCCTTGATTTTGACTGGTCGCAGCTCCAAAAGACACCCTTTTACATGTTCGTAGCTCCAAAAGATCCCATTTTTTGGTACGCCGTCGGCTCGCAAAGACCTGCCAGCTCAAAATTATCGGGAAGCATACCTACAAATTAATATATATGATGTTTTTGTCATATTATCTTGATTGTGGAGCGTTACATCGCCTGTCGCTTTTGCATTTACACTTATCACGGCCATAGCGATTGCAGACGACAATTAAAATATCCTAAATGCTACAAAATACATTTTAAGGAAATCTGTTGTTGTCAATAATTATTGCTTTAAACTAGTTCTGTACCGAAAGTTGATAATCGAGAAAGGTAAGTTAATGAGCAAAATAATAGATCCAGTTGGTCGGGAATGATTTTTGACAATGCATTCAGGTGTCAAGCGATATCGCTCGAAAGTTGAGATTTCTTCAACTCGCAAAAGCGACGTCGTTTTTTGCTTCTGCGATTTGTATCGATTGATAGGCTTGACGCTCTGAAAACGGAAGTAAACACTGAGCATGCGTGAGAATCGCTTTTCTGCAAAAGCCTTCGCGATCGAGTAGAAATTCAGCTTTAGGATCCCAATCGTAAACTTTGTTAGTCAGTTATAGTCAGTTATTAATCTATAAAATGTCACAAACAAACACCTTAACGTTTGCACAAACAGCTGTTAATCCACGTCTTTTTAATAAATGTCACATATATCATTAAGATTGCACCAATAGCTGCTAATCCAGCGAAGAACCAAAAGGCTGCCTTATAGCTACCAGTTACATCAACCATCCAGCCTGAAAATAACACAAAATCTAATTAGAATTTAAAGGAAAAATGTGTGCGTGGGTGCGCAAATCTATATAATTCTTTTACTCTTACGACCCATTATTATTCAAAATCGCGCACTGTGATTTGTTAGAACACGTCACGTGAGAGCCCATTATTCTGCAATAATGGGTCAAGCGCCGTAACATATTCTACGCACAGCATTACGCTTGGTTACGCGTGCAATATTTCCGCCATACGCGCTGTCACCTACGCGTACGCGCTCTACCTTGAAGTAAACAACTTTAAATATTTGTGCCAAAAATGATATTTTCTCTTTAAATCGCACTATTTTCTGGTAATATAATAGAAATAAAGGGTGCATCATTATCCTTTACACGCAAATAATGTGCCCTCGGCAGTAAAAACGTTTAAATAATGGGTTCGGCGTACGTTTTTACTGCCTGGGTGTAAAGATAATGCATTACCCTTTATTTCTTAAAATATGCATCTTTTTCATTCATTCCTTTTACTTTTACTGTTACGACTATAAAGATTGTGATATATCGAGGATTCTAATCAAGATCCATACAATAAAGTCCTCACTTGTTTTTAGTAAAACATACAATCTCTTGACTTGAATAAGATAATGAAAGAAGAAGAGATTGCGCCATCTCTTACAACTCTTTATCTTTTTTACAGGTCAAAGGTCAAGAACTTTCTGATATTTTGGTCCGGTACGTGTTTTTTGCTACTACGAGTACGACGTATATAAAGTCTGCACAAAAAGTAACTCATCTGTTATAAATACGCCTATAGCTTCAGAACTAATAATTGTTTCCACAATATTTCAACATAGAAAGAAGGACGATTTATTTACGCGCATTTTGATACCCCATTTGTCCAATATCGTTCAACATTAACATCACAGCAGTGTTTTCAAAGAAAATTACCCGAATTTAAAAGTTGCAGCTATTTGTATTGATTTGAAGTCAGCGCGAAGATAAATGGAGGGTGTTACGTGCCACAATGCTTGCGTAAAAAACATTGATCGCTGTAAACTGCAACTTTTAAATTCGGGTATTTTTCTTTAAAAGCACTACTGTGTTGTTAATATTGAGCGACATTTGACAAATGGGGTATCAAAATGTGCGTAAATAAATCGTCCTTCTTTCTATATAAAAATATTGTGGAAACAAGTATTAGTTCTGAAGCTATTAGGCGTATTTATAACAGCTGAGTTTCTTTTTGTGCAGACTTTATAACCCAGTACTACCTGCCACGTAGGGGGAGTGGTGGTACGTGCTAGTCACCCCGACCATTATTAGATGTGCATACCTCAGGGCCCTGTCATTGCAGAAGCATCCACGTAGCGATCCCTGGTAGATTGTTTTATTTGTACAATTCTGCCACCAAGTACGACTGCACTTCGGTGTATGTTGTACATACAAGATGTTATTGTATCATAGACGTAGATCCCGGCGGGGATGGGGGGGGGTAAACCCCCAATGGTCTATACAATCATCACCCCCCCATGTTGCCGCCTGTATGTAGGTTTTTGACCAAATTAGTCTCAAATTTGGCCATTTTAGCCCCCAAAGTGCAAATTCTGTTTTGCGCTTAGCGCGAATTTATTCCACTGTACGGATACAGTGAATATGGATTCACAGTAGTTCAAGAAAGTTTTTCCAACACCACCCCCACCCCAATGTCAGAAATCTACGCCACTGTATTGTATGTTAAATGGTAATGACACGCTTAGCATTTTATCCAATATACAACACTTACCTGCGCACATTACACCTGCTCCGTCCCCAATTGCGTCGACAAAAATGGCAAAACCCACACCCATTACACGGTGTTCCTCATGAAGGATTACCTGAATAATTGTATATAAGAATACCAGTTGAGTCCCAGAAGCAGTCCCGTAGATAAACTGATAAACAGTGTGGTGCCAATAAGTATTGAAATATGGATTAAGAAAATTCAAAATAGAGCACGTTACAAATGCACAAGCAGTGATTAAACCTCTTTGAATATGAAGAAAATCGGCTATAAAAGGGGGTAAAACTTGCCCAACAAAGGTCCCAATTCCAAACAGAGTTGGTAGGAAGCCTGCATCCGATTCACTGATCCCTGCCTCCAATGCGCGAGGTATTGCATGACTAACAGGTGCGAAGAATATCATACCAGAAATGAACAAAACAAACAACATAATGTCAAACAAAATATTTTTAAAATAGATTTCAGGACCAAGAGAACTGTTCCCCATTGCCTGCGTATTGCATTATTTTCACACGTTGTTTCCTTATATAATTCATTTATTGCTATGGTTACCGTGTCTTGAAATTTGGATGTTGTCCTCACAGAACTATCAGAGGTGTCAGGTTCTGAAAAGAGTTTCATTTCTTTTCGATCATTAATATCGGGTTGATGAACAACACTATTGGCGTGTTGTTTTCGCGAACCTAAATGTTTGGTATGTGACGTCATTAGAATGCCTGAAGATATTGTAGACAATTCATGTTCGGCATCAACATGTTCAATGTGATCAAATGCCGCGTTATTATGCGCATAATTAAATGTTTCGCTTTCACTTGCAAATTTTTCTGCACGTTTTGACCTCAGCATGGCTCCGCTGACTATTAGGTGACACGTTACAGCTGAAAGTACCCATACTGCTCCACGCCATCCAAAGCTGTCAATGAGGACACCTGTCATTAACGGATAACATATTTGACCGATTGAACCTCCCGCATATGCCACACCATTCGCTACTGTGAAATGTTCGTCAAAGTACTGACCAATCATAACGACGGACGGATTGTAGACGAGTGCAAAGCCAAATCCTGCAAACAAACAAAAAGCACACAATTGGGCCAAAAATCGTTTGCTTGCCCTCCAATGTGATTTTGGAGGGGGTCGGTCGGTCGGAAAAATATTTTTTTAAGGACTCAGTATACTGTACAGGCCTGTAGGCAATGTACATTGGTCATGTGGAAAGATGCATCAATACTTCACTTCAGACCTTTATTAATCCGCAAGATACACCATAGAAATTGATTCAATTAGAACGACTGCATACTAATACAGGCATGTGACACCAAGTTTTTTGGAAATATTAATGCTGGAATGGACAGTTATAAATGTTATAATCATGGTAATGATTTTATTCTGAAGAAAAATGTTGTTGGCCAAATTTATCTTTGAAATAAAATTTAGACGCAGAATAAGTAATAAAAACCATTAAAATTATAAACTAAAAACTTTTTTTTAAAGAGCCGACCCTTATTTTGGTTAATTTTGGGTAGGTCGGCAGAGGGCAAGCAAACACTTTTTTTGGCCTTATATTCGTATCATACTTCAGTTGCACCTGGTCTCTCTACAGTGCGTATCAAGATAGAGTAAACAGTTTGAAAAATGCCACTAGCCGGATTTCCAACATCTGACGGTCTTCCTTCGGCTGCAAAATCACTGACGTGTGATCATCAATAAAGACTCTGTGGCTATTTTTGTGAACCGAGTTCAAATACAGGCTATTAAGGTTTCAGCGTGCTCGGTGGGCACAAAATGGTACTCCTCAACACAGAAGGAGAACTGTGACGGAACACCTTGCAGAAACTGTTTACCTTATTTTGATCCACACTGTACTGTATTTGACTCCACGATCAGGAATCGTCATACCGTATCACTATTAGTTCAATAAACCTTTTTGAAGTATGGTGGGCACAAAATGAGTGGGCGTACTTTGGTTTGGGTAAACTTTTGTCAGCTGAGAAAGCATACAAAAGATTACCCAAATCAAAGTACGCCCTCTCCTTTTGTGTCCACCATACTCAAAAAAGGCTTATTGAACAATTAGAACGACACATTAAATACATTTATATACTTTACATTACATGCATATATCGAGTTGAGCGCCCGGTATTATTATTATTATTATTATTATTATTATTATTATTATTATTATTATTATTATTATTATTATTATTATTATTATTATTATTATTATTGTTGTTATTGTTGTTACTGTTGTTGTTATTGTTGTTGTTATAAGACATCTTAAGTACTTGTCAATGTAAAAATTATGAAAAACGAACTTCATCCATGACGTTGTCCTTTTAAGGTTACACGAAGAAACGTATAAAAAACGTATAAAAGACGTATAAAGTTGTTCTCTAAAACCGCGTTTTCTCAGCAATCAAATATCGCAGTGAGTCGAATGTTGGTGCATGGATGTATCTTTACATTATTTTTGTGTTTATACAAATTTTTAGAATCCGTTTGAAAATCCTTCGTTTAAATCATTTTTACGCACCATGTTCACAAGATCAAAAACGCGTTCCATGCAGTTTTTTTCAAATGTTCGCTCCGTATAAAACTACGCCGAGTGATTGTTTTCTCCCTTTTTGTATTGTACTACAAATCGACCAAAGAAATAATGTTGCCATGGGGAAGAACCAAATTCAGTACCGATTAAATTTTATTAGCCCGTTTTTGGGAACAATTTTCGAGAATCTTGTACCACAAAACACTGTTATGTTACATTATCGATATCTGGATTGTGGAATGTTAATTTTGATTTCTAACCGCCTACATTATTTCTCAAATGTCTGTCGCTTACTTTACCATTTGAATTTCACTCCAAATTTAAGCTACTTTTGCAAAAAACGAGGTTTTTCGCCATCGATACCTCCCACATTTACAGCGGTAATGAGCTTGTTTATCATAAGAGCCTGTTATGCACTATTCCATAATTATATAGTCAGTTTGAGATCAATCAATTTCATACGTCGCTCAGTAGCTCTATCGGTTAGCGCTCCGGACTTACGTCCGACTATATAATACTATAGTTTTGAGCTGGAAATTTTTGGTACGTGTTCGAGTCCCTATGTGGTCCATTCCATTTATTTTATTTTATTTTTCTCTCACTTTTTTCTTTCTTTCTGACTGCAGCGATTGATTGTTTTTGCCCGTTGAATATATTTTTACAAATTAGATTAATAAAATATTGGTTGTTGGTTTTGTTATTGTTGTTGTAGTTATTGTTGTAGGCATATATATTGCATAATCAGGGTATAAATAGGCCTACTAGGCCTATTATAGCCTATAGAAGCATTGATTTATTTCACGACAGATATCATCCAGGATAATTTTAAAAATTGAAAATTTAGAAAATCCAAAGGAAAATTGCCGAAAACGGCTGCCCACAATCACCCCCCCCCCCATCAGCCATTATGGTCCTATCATGGTCGCCCCCTCCCTATCCCTGCAACATATAGGATGACTCAGGGCCGCGGTTTGTCCGTGGCCCTAGTTCTGATTGATACACTATTGTACGCGTGTTTTCAATATATTCTGCATGGCTGTTTCCATTACGCCCCTCTGGAATCAAGCCTTGAAAATCAATTGTATTTAACCTTAAAGACCTTTCTAGTTATCTTTTAACATTATCCAATCTCGCCCCATCTGGATCGTATATCGGAGATAAACAACGATAGAGTTAAAATTTGAAACAATTAAAAAAGTCATAAATTTGTCTTCTATTGATTTTTGTAAGCTTTATTGGTCAATATCTCTGAATAAGTACTGGCGACCTTTTACTGGGTTCATCGGGGATATCGGTCACATATGTGAGTGGACACTACGAATGAGCCATAAACTCGGCAAATTGTATTCTGAGTGTAAAATGTGCGTGAAGGTCGTATTCATAGGTATTTCAATTCGTTGCGACAAGTATCTCATCAAGCACTGTTTAAACCAATCAATAATCATACTGCTAAAGAGGATAATAAACTTCTACCTATTATTGTAGAATAGTTCTTGCCTTTGTTTGCTTTGGCTAAATCCTGTTCAAGTGGTGGATAAGAAAGCATTGTATTTTGCCTAGGTATGTACTGTATTACCAACAATTAACAATGAAAGGACATTCTTGAACCTCGTTGACTTGGGGATGATTAGAAATGACCGCCAATTATGTTTGAAATTTATTATGAAAAATAGGTACAATTTTGTTGAAGGAACAGAGTTCAACAAACCATAACTCCGCTTCTGAATATCGTTTGAAGTCAAATGACATACCATTTTAAAGCTTATGCTATATATTTTCTAAACACGAAATAAAACAAAATTGACCGGGCCGACTTTACGGCTGATTCGTGGTGTCCAGTCACATATGGTGTATAACATAATAACATATCAACAGCTGTGTTGTACGTGCTAATCATACTATGATGTAGTATAGATAACACTGTGGACGAAGTATCTGGAAGAGTAATAATCATAATGGTTGCAGGTCTATATATTCCAAGTGTTTTGATACGAATGTAGATATAAAGCTGCGTGTTTAGTGTTAGATTTAAGATACTATCTAGAGTAGATAGCAGTGTGTTTGGTGTTAGATTAAATATGCTATACATAAAGTAGATAGCAGTGTCTGCTTGATGTCGGAAGATTACAATAGATAGCAGTGTGTTTTGGTGTTAGATTTAAGATGCTTTCTAGACGTGGCGTATCGTCATAGGGCACGTGCCCCAAATCGATTTGAAAATTTGGAAAATCCCATAGGAAAATTGCCGACAAACGTGTGTGACCCCTACCCCCCCCCAAATCAAGTCTGGTTCCGCCACCATCAATCATGGTCGGTACCCAAATATGATGACTCACGCTACGCCACTGTATCTATGTATCTAGAGTAGATAGCAATGTGTTTAGTGTTAGATTTAAGATCTACAGTATATATGTATCAGTGAGTGCTTTGTGATAAATGACTTATGTTGTCTACAGTAGAGAGCCTAAGATTATTCGTCCGCGGGTGTTTACCTCAGTAAATTACCCGGGGGTATAGCCGGCCATTAAAAATTATTAGGGGGGGGGGGGTGAGCACCTTTGTTCCATAACCATTCCGGTATAGGACATTTTTGTTTTTGCTATAGCCCCCGAATGAAATGTATTTAATTATGTTTGTACTCACTCAGGTAGCATTGTGTGTGAATTTTACATCCGAACTAAGTGCTATTCTTTTTTTATGGGCATTTTAGTGTCTAAAATGGCCCAAAATGAGGGTTTTTCAATATTGCCGTCCATTTCTAATCGTCACCCCCATAGACTTTACATGTAAAATAAAAAGGCTCATAAAAATTTAATCGCACTTAGTTCGGATGCAACATTCACAATAAAATGTCCATTGGAAACAAAGGTGACCAAGCCCTCACTCACGTCTACTGTAGATAGCATCTCAAATATAACACCAAACACACTCTGATATCTACTGTAGATAGAATTTTAACCCTAGAACTGCTGAGGCATATTTTGTAACACGGACTACAAAGGGGAGTTGCAATTACAAACGTCATACCATTATATTTGGTACCAATGTATAGCTATGGGTCTCCTACCATTATAAGTACCATTCCACAAATAATGTCACTATGACGTCATAATGTTAGAGCACCCTTGCAAAATTGGGAACTTGCAAATGTATAGGCATTATTAATATTCGGCAAAAAATTCTACGAAATGTTCACTTAATTTTTTCCTTAATATAAAAAAATGACTATTTCAACATAACTAAGAGGTAAAAAGTCAATATCTCTTGGAATACATTTACAAGAGCGAAATGAAAATAATGGATTTTACTGTAGAAACCTATGGTGGGCCTCACACCTTTGTTTCCAATGGACATTTTATTGTGAAATGTCACTGTACAAGGAATACATTAAATTGACTGATGATGAATACAGTAGATAGCAGTGTGTTTGGTGTTAGAGGACTGATACTGCCTGCAGTAGATAGCAATGTGTGTTTGTGTCAGATGACTGATGCTGTCCTCAGTTTAATAGATAACAGTGTGTTTGGTGTCCGATTGAAGATGCTATTCACAGTAGGTAGTAGTGCGTGTTTGATGGTATATTAAAGATGCTATCTACAGTAGACAGCAGTGTGTGTTTGATGGTATATTAAAGATGCTATCTACAGTAGACAGCAGTGTGTGTTTGATGGTATATTAAAGATGCTATCTATACAGTAGACAGCAGTGTGTGTTTGATGGTATATTAAAGATGCTATCTACAGTAAACAGCAGTGTGTGTTTGATGGTATATTAAAGATGCTATCTACAGTAGACAGCAGTGTGTGTTTGATGGTATATTAAAGATGCTATCTACAGTAGACAGCAGTGTGTGTTTGATGGTAATTAAAGATGCTATCTACAGTAGACAGCAGTGTGTGTTTGATGGTATATTAAAGATGCTATCTACAGTAGACAGCAGTGTGTGTTTGATGGTATATTAAAGATGCTATCTACAGTAGACAGCAGTGTGTGTTTGATGGTATATTAAAGATGCTATCTACAGTAGACAGCAGTGTGTGTTTGATGGTAATTAAAGATGCTATCTACAGTAGACAGCAGTGTGTGTTTGATGGTATATTAAAGATGCTATCTACAGTAAACAGCAGTGTGTGTTTGATGGTAATTAAAGATGCTATCTACAGTAGACAGCAGTGTGTGTTTGATGGTATATTAAAGATGATATCTACAGTAGACAGCAGTGTGTGTTTGATGGTATATTAAAGATGATATCTACAGTAGACGACAGTGTGTGTTTGATGGTATATTAAAGATGCTATCTACAGTAGACAGCAGTGTGTGTTTGATGGTATATTAAAGATGCTATCTACAGTAGACAGCAGTGTGTGTTTGATGGTATATTAAAGATGATATCTACAGTAGACAGCAGTGTGTGTTTGATGGTATATTAAAGATGCTATCTACAGTAGACAGCAGTGTGTTTGATGGTATATTAAAGATGATATCTACAGTAGACAGCAGTGTGTGTTTGATGGTATATTAAAGATGCTATCTACAGTAGACGGCAGTGTGTGTTTGATGGTATATTAAAGATGATATCTACAGTAGACGGCAGTGTGTGTTTGATGGTATATTAAAGATGCTATCTACAGTAGACAGCAGTGTGTTTGATGGTATATTAAAGATGATATCTACAGTAGACAGCAGTGTGTGTTTGATGGTATATTAAAGATGCTATCTACAGTAGACAGCAGTGTGTGTTTGATGGTATATTAAAGATGATATCTACAGTAGACAGCAGTGTGTGTTTGATGGTATATTAAAGATGCTATCTACAGTAGACAGCAGTGTGTGTTTGATGGTATATTAAAGATGCTATCTACAGTAGACAGCAGTGTGTGTTTGATGGTATATTAAAGATGCTATCTACAGTAGACAGCAGTGTGTGTTTGATGGTATATTAAAGATGCTATCTACAGTAGACAGCAGTGTGTGTTTGATGGTATATTAAAGATGCTATCTACAGTAGACAGCAGTGTGTGTTTGATGGTATATTAAAGATGCTATCTACAGTAGACAGCAGTGTGTGTTTGATGGTATATTAAAGATGCTATCTACAGTAGACAGCAGTGTGTGTTTGATGGTATATTAAAGATGCTATCTACAGTAGACAGCAGTGTGTGTTTGATGGTATATTAAAGATGCTATCTACAGTAGACAGCAGTGTGTGTTTGATGGTATATTAAAGATGATATCTACAGTAGACGGCAGTGTGTGTTTGATGGTATATTAAAGATGATATCTACAGTAAACAGCAGTGTGTGTTTGATGGTAATTAAAGATGCTATCTACAGTAGACAGCAGTGTGTGTTTGATGGTATATTAAAGATGATATCTACAGTAGACGGCAGTGTGTGTTTGATGGTATATTAAAGATGCTATCTACAGTAGACAGCAGTGTGTGTTTGATGGTATATTAAAGATGATATCTACAGTAGACGGCAGTGTGTGTTTGATGGTATATTAAAGATGCTATCTACAGTAGACGGCAGTGTGTGTTTGATGGTATATTAAAGATGCTATCTACAGTAGACAGCAGTGTGTGTTTGATGGTATATTAAAGATGCTATCTACAGTAGACAGCAGTGTGTGTTTGATGGTATATTAAAGATGCTATCTACAGTAAACAGAGTGTGTGTTTGATGGTAATTAAAGATGCTATCTACAGTAGACAGCAGTGTGTGTTTGATGGTATATTAAAGATGCTATCTACAGTAGACAGCAGTGTGTGTTTGATGGTATATTAAAGATGCTATCTACAGTAGACAGCAGTGTGTGTTTGATGGTATATTAAAGATGCTATCTACAGTAGACAGCAGTGCGTGTTTGATGGTATATTAAAGATGCTATACAGTAGACAGCAGTGCGTGTTTGATGGTATATTAAAGATGATATCTACAGTAGACGGCAGTGTGTGTTTGATGGTATATTAAAGATGCTATCTACAGTAGACAGCAGTGCGTGTTTGATGGTATATTAAAGATGCTATCTACAGTAGACAGCAGTGTGTGTTTGGTGTTAGATGACCATTGCTGTGCACAGTAGATATCAGTGTGTTCGATGACACGTGACTGATGCTATATATAGACATGCAACCATGAATAAATGTAAAAACGTTTGGCCTTTGGTTGATGTCATACAGACAGTTGTCTTATTAATGTATTTTTACTGCAAACCCCCTATTATATTTGCACACCAAACGCTCTATACTGTTTAGTACTGTTCTATTTGGTATCAAAGGATAGCAACAGGTCTCCTCTATGACGTCATTATAGGTAAAATACCACAAATTATGTATTACACGGGTTTCAATGGGAAAATGGCTAATTTCGGGTGGAATTTTCTCATTGTTCAGAACTCTCACAGTTAACTGCCACTAATATCATGTGAAACTATATGATTTAGATGCCAAATGATCAAAAACTCAACATAGGTTGACCTGAGACTTTTCCTGTTTTAATTTACGCACTGAACCGAAAACACATTAAAATGGCAGTGCGCCCTCGAAGCTGAAAGTTACAATATGGTAGGGCGAATATTTACTAAAAACTGAAGCCGTGCGTATGAATTGTGGTACTATTACAATGATTACAACAAAAATGTCATATAATGAGAGAAAATATACCATTTTGAAGCATCAAACCCTAAAAAGTACTTTTTTGGCTATATAACTTGATCAATTTCAGCGATTTTAATGCAGTCTTTTCAGATGCCATCCCAGCAAACACAAAACGTTTTCGACATCATTCGCAAAAGGTTATAAAAGGTTACCAGAAAACGTTTAAATGTCGGGTTATATAAAGGGTATATTAAGTGTATAAAACGTTTTCATAACATTAAAAATCATTTTTTTGATAATCTACTGCTCAGCAAACAAAAATGTTTTAGAGAAAACGTTTAAATGTCGGGTTATATAAAGGGTATAAAACGTTTTAATAACATTCCAAAAACAATTTTGAAAACTTGATACAAAACATTCTAAACAGAATGTTATTTTGAGGTTGAAAAAATATTTTGCGAAAAATATTTGCCCAAAATATTTTGCAATAACGTTTTAAAAACGTTTTCATGACCTTTATATAACCCGACATTTAAATGTTATTAAAACGTTTTGAAAAAATATTTTAAGAACATTTCTGTGTTTGCTGAGTGCAAATATTTTAACATAATGTTATTTAAGTGTTGACAAAATATTTGGCACAAAATGTTTGCAAAAATAGTTTATAATAACATTTTTGGAAACATTTTAAAAACATTGTTGTAGTGTGTTTTCATACAAAACGTTTTAAAACGTTTTCATGACCTTTATATAACCCGACATTTTAATGTTATTAAAACGTTTTATGTAAACCAAAAGCCAGAATATAACTTATTAAAAACGTTTTTAAAACGTTTTTGTGTTTGCTGGGATGCAAACAAATAGTTACTCGCCGTATTTCCATGTATCGCCCAGGCCTATTTAGTGGTATGTAACTATAAGTGCACCATCGAGAAATTGAGAAAAAAATGCTATCAGCTGAATGCAAATTTGCTCGGCCGATCATGCTAATATATATATATATATATAGTGTTTCAAATCGTCATTTATGGAATAAAGTTATTGTAAATGGTTATTATAGCAATCAACAATCATGTACAAACCTATCATTACTCCCCAAGTCAGTACAATTCCTAGAGTTGACTCCATTAATATCGTACAAATCATTCCTACAGCCGCAAGCAACCCACCGGTCATGACTACAGCACGAGCACCAAATATCGTAGCGAGTATACCACTGATCGGACCTGAAAGAAAAACGCAATGTGTTACCCTTATCTGGCTCACCTATTATGTGTCACTTTGCCAAGGGGGATGCTCTTACCCCTACACCCTAAAAATTAAATCCTCATAAATGAATAGAATCTATTCAATTTTTTTGACATTTATGACCATGATGACTATTCGGATGGGACATAACAGATTTCCCACATGAATCGGAATTTCTCATCAGAATTACAAAAAACTCATCAAATTTGATAAGATTACCTTGTCATTTTAAAACATAATAAGGTTCTTGTCAAAAATTGCTTCCCTCTTTTGACCAGCAAAAAAAATGATCCCCTTCCATTTTTAGCTTGCCAAAACATCTTTCCAAACCGGGGAACACATAATTATTTGCACCACCGCTAAGTCTTTTTAGTGTGTGTTATTTATACAAGGTGGCCCATAAAATGGTTACATGTAGAAAATGAACCGCATTTTGTGATGTTACAACAAAACAATGTAATGTTTTCAGATGTTATTGATCTTTCTTGTAAAAGTTAGCTAAGTTTTAATTCCGTGTCTTACAAGCAACTTAACTTATGAGCGCAAGATGATAGGGGTATCAAGAGTGGCTAACCATCAAAATATCGCACAACGAAAGTTGAACACACGCACACCTTTGTTTTCAGAAACATATTGAAAAATACAATATTGTACACTGAAAAGAAATCGGTTTTAGAACTTCTTGACTCTTGGTGGTTACAAAATTTAATAAAGGAAGGTGGTCAATAGAGAAGAACACGTTTTTAGTGAAAGCAGTTCTGCACGCTGTATCTCATGTTATCAACATAGTGAAATGATTAACAATCTTTTGGATTTAGGCCTTGTTTGGATTTTGTTGACTTGAAATCGCAGCAGTTTGTTTTTACATTTCTGACTGCACTCTTGAAATAAAACTGAACAAGTTCTATTCTTTATTAATCAGAATAAAATACTGCATCTGCCATGCTATGGCTGGGACTACTCAAGTGCCCCGCCAAATACACGGTGGCTGCGACGGTAATAATGAACCTCGTGTTGCATTTTGTCACGTAAATAGCTTGCTCAGGAATGCGTGCAATGCGGATTAAGTACGTAGGTTGTGAACTTGACATTCACAGGGGTACTAGTAGAGGGTACATAGATTATGTCATGAAAAGGATATTTATATTTGTTAACATTAACTTAGATTATTTTCAAAAATCTACATCTAACCTTTTTTGGGGAAATAGGACCAATTAACTAACTGTGACGTGTCATGTCAAAAGGAGACAATTTTGAGGTTTTCACATATCTTTTTAAAATATAGAGATATTTTGCTCCACAACGCCGTTTTCCCAATGAAATCGGACATCGGAAAAAGCGAAGATATTGAGTTCTTAATTTATGGTATTATAAAATTGGAAATTGAGATATCGGCCTTTAAAAGATTTTTGGCTATTTCTCCATTTACGATCCTGCCCAAAAGTGTCTCCTTTTGACATGACACGTCACAAATTAGCATTATGTATTTTCATGATTGTGTAACAATCTAAAATCTTACTTGAAACACCCATGACGACGCTGTTTATAGATACCATCACACTTGCTTCTGCGGATGAAGTACTGAATTCTCGCTGCCATTCGACGAAAAAGAAAGTCTGAGTTTGATAAAAACCGTACTCTACGAAACACATTAGAAAAACACTGGCGATAACCATGTAGCCCCAGCCACCCTCGTGTGGCTTTGTATTAGTTTGGTGAATTTGGTTACTACTGTCTGCCATTTTGTGTCTGTGTTTAGTATGTCGGTATAGTCGTCTAGATGTTTCCAACCATTCCCTCCATGTGTAAATTGTTAGAAATATGGCGATCAACTAGTCTAAAACGCTATGATATTCTGATGTTCTAACAAAATATTCAAATACATGTCCATTGGAAACAAAAGTGTGTCCCCATCTGGATCGTATACATATCGGATATATAAACAATGATAGAGTAAACATTTGAAACAATTAAAAAGGTCATAAAATGTATTTATTTGTATTCTATTGATTTTTGTAAGCTTTGTTGAACTTAAGCACTGGTCTGGCGACTTTACACTGTGTTCGTCATGGATGATCGCACATGTGGGTTATAACATAATAACATGTCCAAACCTGTGTTGTACGTGCTAATCATACTACCACGACTACAGCCTGTCTCAAAAAAAATTGTGCAAGTGAAACGCGCCCTCTTTGGCAATTAGAAAATACCGTTGTGACAAGATGCTTACATCAACTTCAAGGGCGTATCTCAAATGCTGTTTGTTCTGTTCAATTTACTTGTTTTAATCTCGAGATATGTTTAGTTAACAATTAAAGGGTAAAATCACAATTGTGCCACTTTTACTGTATGGACTAAACTGTTGATTTCAAGCAATGTTGAATTCAGCTGCTGCACACACGGAAATGTACTTATGATTTGATGAAAATTATCGATGAATTTCAATTCTTTTAGTGTGAAAATTCAAACGCATTATTATGATGTTCAATATTTCGGTGACATGATTTTAATTTTACAACAGAGTGTGCAATATCTGTCTGTCTTGTCTTGAGTGACAAAGAGAACAGTATTTACCATGACAAAATCATTGACATAGTACATGTATTTAATTTGGGAAGGACGTTTGCTCACCTCTGTATCATCATGCTCTGACGTAGGCGGGGATATACTATTTGCAAATATTGGCAGGCGGCATAGGAAGCGCAACACGTGACGTACGAGGCTGGCGAAGATACAGGGCCGACAGCCCCATTCAAAATACACGGTTAGCAATTACACATGGAAAATTAACATACCTACAGTGTGGTACGCGGTCGTACCCCAACGGTTTTAGAGTAAGATAATTTTGCTTTGACACCACATAACAAATTTAGAATTGTTTGTGAAGATTTCATGTTTATGTGTTAATCCAATGGCGACCTCAAAATTGGCGATATCGCTTCCATCACCGCCTGATATTGGATAACACTGGTAAAGCTGGCAACATATTCCATCCCTCCTGCAACCATCTATACATTGTATGCCTTCAAACAGAAACGACAAATAAATCAACATTTAAATTCATTATTCTTATTCATAAGAAATTACTGTGCGATTTATTTGAAAATAATCTCTTTTTAATATACTATTTTTAGAAACACACTCTGCCTGGGCTGTAAAACTGTGATGAAAATGAGCTAGGCGCATGCGTGGGGTCAATTTTGTATAGAATTGGGCTCATTTTCATATGCATGGGGTCGTTGATAAGGTTGTGGCGTACTTAGTGATAGTAGAGTTCAAGTAAAGTGACTTGCGTTTGGTGATATAATGCGTATTATTTAAGGGCTGGGGTATGAACGTTTGGACAGTATTTATTTTGGGACATTAGAGCACATCAGACATATCGAATTGCATTCTGAATATGAAGAATTTTGATTTTTGAAATTCGCAATTTAATACACATTTTATGGCAAATCATTAAAATTGATATTTTGATATTTAACAGTACTTGAAGTAAACTTTATAAATCTGATGATTTATACTTAAAGTGTATGTAGGTGGGATGAAAAGCCGACGATCAATTGAAAATGTTGACCTTTCTTATTGAAGATATGGATTTTTTCCCAAAACACCAAAAAAAATTAGGTCTTTTTGGGAAAAAAATCCATATCTTCAATATGAAAGGTCAAAATTTTCAATTGACCGTCGGCTTTTCCCCTGCTACATACACTTTAAGAATATATCATTAGATTTATATAATTTACTTCGAGGACTGTTATATATCAAAAATTGAAAAATATCAAATTTTTATAATTTGTCATAAAATTTGTATTATATTGTGATTTTTAAAAATGAAAATTATTTGATATCAGAAAGACATGCTTCGTATTCAGAATGCAATTCGATAGGTCTGAGGTGCTCTAATGTCCCACAAAAAATACTGTCGAAACGCAATAAACGCTCATTTTGGATCCCTTAAACTGTTGAAACATTTGTTTTTGTAAATGTGCACAATGTCCAGTCATGTCGCAGATGGTAAATATTGTATTTACGTGTAATAATCTGTCCTAGTGTATTGTATTTGTTTGACAAGTTAAGCCCCGCTAGAATAGAGGCCCTGCATGAAATTATCGATTGGCTCCAAACAAAGGATTTGAGCCGGTGTCCTTCACCGTAGTTATGGCGGAGTGCAGTCCATTCAATCAAATGTTGTCATCAACCTATTTGATCGTAGTGCAGGGTTATGTCGTCGGGTGTATTACATAGTGACGGATGTTAAACTTCGCCAGAAAAAAAGTTTTTGAGTTAGACGCGATCAAAGAGTACGCCGATTTGTGATCTACCATAGCAGAACACTGTCAAGTAAAATCCTCCAAAAGTTGCTGTATTTTAAAAAACTAGTATCTAAAGTATCTTGAAACATCTATCACATGAAGAATTATTCGCTTTTAAATCAGTAAAATGATTACAAAGTTATACGTCAGTATGTAAAAACGTGAAAACGTTGCACCCTAACATCCGTCACACATCCGTCACTCTGTCTTGCGCCAATACCAGCTAATATCGCGCACGCTAATCTGGTCTCTCGTGTTGATCTATGGACATCCGTCACACATCCGTCACTATGTCTTGCGCATAAAATTCGGATCAAGGAAGGACTTCGAAGCATCCGTCGGTTCTTTCGGCTTATTATTAAACGCTTTTTTCATGATAAAACCGACTCGTCACGAGTGCCCACGACATACATGGCATATTGTATTTTAGTATTTACTCCTGATCTTACTAGTACTCACTCTCATGATATAGCTAATCACACAAGATGTAACTTCTTTTTACAAAACGCCAATGGTTGTATTCAGTTTTTACCAATTTACACTGTATTTATCTGTAAATTTGGAGCCGCCTCTAAACGCCTCTGAACATATTTTGATCATCTTTCAATAACCTACTCATTAAAAAGGATCATATTTTCATTTTTTATTACTTAATCTTCCCTTTTATATTGTAAAGCTTTGAAATAATGTCTCTAAATAATTGTCGAATCAACTCGAACCATTAAAATTTATTAAAAGTGATATTTTACTAAAATAATGATCCATTGAATATCTGCTCTACGTAAAAGTTTTTGGTTTATACCCAGTTATCAACATCCGTCAAGAAATCATGTATGTTTCAATGAACAATATTGAATTACGTATGTTCAAATTGAAAAATAATGTTTTTACATAGTGACGGATGTGACAGATACGCCATACAATTTAGTTGTTTTTCCGAGTAAACGGCGTTTTACATAGTGACGGATGTTTAGATACGCCACTATGTAAAACGTCGAATAATGTAATATACCAACATCCGTCATTTGCATAATTAATTATCTAATTAATTATGCAAACTTGAGCGTCAAATCTTGGTAATATTATACTACTCACTATTTACAATACATTGGCCAATTTTCATAAAAATGACAAAAATCAACATACGTCACCCGACGATGTGTGTGAGACGAACTGTCACGGTAGATTGCAATCATGCTTTTGTTGAATGCATTTGAGTAGTCCGCCATATTTACGGGATGATACGTCACATGCAAGGCCTCTATACTTCGCGCAAGGCATATCTACCAAAAAACGTTTCAAAACGTAAAAAGCGGCCAAAGTTTAAAAAATCTTTCCTGTGTGGCTTTTCACCCTTTTTTAAACTTGGTCCCATTTAGTAAAGTATATAGTATTAACATGAAGAATGAGTCCTAATTTTTACATGCAACAATGTACTCTTATAGGTTTAAGACTGTATGAAAGCGGTGCAATATGACGTAGGCTACCGTATGTATTATCAAAAACATTTCAAGGTTTATGTTTTATTATATTGCGTGATCATAAAGAGTAGTAGAGTATTATATATACTTAGCAAATTGACTGTGTGTCAACCTGCTACATATAGGCCCTACATCTGTACATAAGGCGCAGAATCGCACATGACGATGAAGAATTTAACAAAGTGAGTATTTGCTACAAAATACATTATAACGTCTATACGGAAAAAACTTCAATTACGCACGAACATTAATTCATTTGCTCTACAAAATAAACATTGACAACTAAGAAAACCAACAAGTAGCCTATAGATGACTTCGTATGGGTCTTTAAAAACTTTCATAAATGGGACCAAGTTTAAAAAAGGGTGAAAAGCCACACAGGAAATATTTTTTAAACTTTGGCCGCTTTTTACGTTTTGAAACGTTTTTGGTAGATATTAATTCTTTTTTGAGGTAAAAAATATTGCGCGCTAAGTGGTTCTTTGTAGCCATGCGAGGTGAACTAGTTGGATATCCATATTTCGCGGTTAATGGTGCTTTGTAGCCCTGCGGGGCAAACTAGTTGGATATCCATATTTCGGGGTGAGTGGTTTTTTGAAGCTCCGAGGAGCAAACTAGTTGGATATCCATATTTCGCGGTTAGCGGTTCTTTGTAGCCCTGCGGGGCAAACTAGTTGGATATCCATATTTCGCGGTTAGCGGTTCTTTGTAGCACTGCGGGGCAAACTAGTTGGATATCCATATTTCGCGGTTTGTGGTTCTAGTGGTTTTAACGACCCGTAACCACCCCAGTCAGCTGCATACCGCATCCAGCTATTTTAATTATCAAAATACTAGTTTTTAATGCTATGGGGTAACAGAATTATTAAAAAATTAATAGCTGAACCCAATAGTTCAGCCAAGGACTGGAAACGACATATTGATGACTTTATATAGAGTGTATTCAATAAACCCAAGGCGGAACGAGAGTTGCTAAGTAACCGCTATCCGAACCATAAACACACATGCATGATCAGACAACGAGTATTCAATTTCCTCATAGCATCCCACGTTGTACACACGTCAGTCGAATTTGGCGGTGTTGGTTTGTTAGCCCTCCAAGTTATAACATCGTTCACTTTGTGTTGAACATTGTATGTGGGCCTCGCTGTAATAACATAAAGATCAGTATGATCAGTGTGGTATCACAGAGCAGACCCTTGAGAGGGTCTGCTCATTTGGCTCATTTGCATGGCAGTCGGACTCGCCACTGTATTTGATCATTTGTGTATGGAGAGCAATGGCGACCCGTCATTGTATTTGTTCATGTGTGTATGGAGAGCCACTATTGGAGCCCATGGGACTTAGGCTAGGTCCTCAGGTAGAGTCAGACGCTGTATGTACTAGAAACGCCCATTCTTGAATCTGCGTTCATTCAATGTTAGCATTAAATTTGAATTGCCCGGCGGCCCCGCGTAATGGAAAAACCTGAATTTGTTACATAAAAAGAAATGAAAATTAAAAAAAGCAAGGTTCCACCTGAGTACATATTAAATTGGTGTAGAAATTGTTTTCAAATATATATATGAATTTAGACAAACATACGGGATATAATGAACCTTTGACATGACGCCATGATGACATGATTTTATTAGTCGTTTTGTATATCATAATACCAGTATTTGTAATTTTATATTATCAGTCCAAGAGAGTGCCAAATATGGATCAGGAGTATTACATAATAATACCCTGCTATGACAATAGCTGCACTAGGTTAATCGTATAATCTCCTTATGTGGTTAGCATGGCTGGGCCAGGAAATCCACAAGGTCAGCCAATGTATGTACATGTATTCGGTACATGTGCCATATCTTTACAATGGGTGATAAATTTCTGGTTTGTTTTATTTCAAAACGCAACAGTCGATATTCTAAAGCTTGGTCCAAATCCAAGAGAAGAACCAACTCTAGTAATTTATGTGGTTTCAAATTATATCGGCCGTTGCCTTTTTGATAGAAATGGTGTTTGTTGATGTGTACAGTTTCCCATTAGATCATAACATGCTGTTGTACATCCAAGGTCAAAGGTCTTTTAATCCATATTTGGCCTTCTTCTGGGACTGATTATATAGAACTAATATTTTGCATCATAAATGCGCAGTTCATATGCACAGACGATTACTAATCTTCAAGACTTCAAAATAACATGTTACTAAGCAGGTAATAGGTGCTGGCCTTGTCCTATTGTACTTGTTCATTTGTGTATGGAGAGCTCACTGACCTCTTAATAGAGGTCAATGGGATAGCTTCTTTATGGGGCACTTCTCCATCGGTTTCAGGGCGCAGTTCATTGAACTCAGCGGGATTCTATTGCAAGTGCTTTTATATTATTACAAAACGGATCGTGGTTATTGCCTTGACAAATCTAATACATAATTCATACCAGGGATTAATAAATCCAGGGGTGCGGACATTTCATTGGTCGCAAACCACCGGGATTCGATACAAGTTTGCGTTGTAAATGAATGCGTGAATAAGAGTGTCATCCCCTTGGCGCGATAATTGATTTCTGAAAATACTCAAGTTGCCGTTCAAAATGCCTAAAAATCATCAAGATATTGCAATACTGTCTAAAGTGATGTAAAATTGTGGCAAATTTGTATGATTTATCGCACATAATTTCTGCGTAGCGTGGAGAATCATTTACATAGGATTTTGGAGAAAAAATGTGATAATTTTAGGGAAATATAGAATGGCGGAAGAAACAAATAAAACATTTTCCTGGAATGTGTAGACCATACTCTTTCTGTTCCTATTGATTTGGATACTGAAATAATTCTTAAAATGAAGCTGTTGGGTGATTTATGTTGGCGTTTCTAGAGTGTGTCATTATTGGCAAACATCTAGGGATATTGTTGAGAGGGCACTCGATTCACGAGATTTCTTTTGCAAGAACGCCAAAATAGCACGAATTTTGGTGGTTTGCGACTGAAGAGTGTCCGCACTATAGATTTCTGCCATGCAAATTAGCTAGTGTCAGTGGGTAAGAAAGTGGCATCTTTTGAATCGTTAAGACAAGCCACATAATCTTATGTAAAACTCTGCTGGGTGTTTCGATCATGTATTATGCGTGTTTGGTCAAGTGAGGGTAATTTGTAAAGCATCAACTTGTGAACAAGTCATAGAGGGTTTGATCATGCTGATGATGTTGCCATTTTGGACGACTTCTGAGTGTTTAAAGCCCAAAATGAATGAATAAAATCGTGTATGAGATATTTGCGGGGATATTTGGGTGCATTGGGCACTTATGGGTTGGGTATAATAGATTTCTATGTATACAATTAAGTCTGATATATTTTCGATGGAATATATATTTTCACTTGAAAAGTTAGTAGTTTTCCGAATTGCAATTTCTGAATATTATATAAAAGGTGAGAATAAGACTATAAATGTAAGAGTATGGGATAATTTTGATTGTTAATAAATGCGAAACGCCGGCGGTAGACATCAGCAATATCAGAGATTGCCGCGATTCTTGCAGTAGCTTTTATGAATAGAATACAATAGTGGATACAATAGCGGATACAATAGCGGAACAATAGAGCTCTCTTACGGGCAAATAAACCTCGTCGCGTTTTGCTAAATTTGACTTCTTCTTTTTCATGAACTAACCGTTATTTTTTTAAACTTGTGGCAAAACTTCGACCGAAGTTTTTAATTTAAAGTTTGATAACTTAATTCACGATATAGGTAGGGATAGAGATATGACGTCATCGAGAAGTGATTTGGTTTAGATTGAGAAATAATGCATCTCAAGTAATAATCTTGCGGGAATTGTTATTATATTGTTGTATTATTTGTTGTCAATGAAAGTGACAGTAAAATTTTGAAAATATTCATGAATTTTTTTTTTATGATGAATTTTTGTCATGGGACTATTTGTTATGGTTTTAATGCGGAGGGACATGGAGCTAAGGTCAGTAAACGTGAAATGGTCAAACTCACGTGGACAGGCACATGGAGTTGCAAGTACGTGCAATAAATAATGCATGTCAAGTAATAATAATTGTGGGAAATGTTAAATTGTTTTCGTATAGAATTGTTGTATAGGCCTACCCTTTACAAAAGTTAGTATTAAATAATTATGATAAACAAAATAATAATAAATACAATAGCAAGATATATGCCTTGTAGGTTAGGTATAAACTTATTATCACAAGAGCTATGCTTTCAATTATAAATCAATGAGTAATGATGGTGAAAATAACAACCAAACCTACACAGTAGGTGTAAAAGGGTTGTAAAATCCCATTATAATATAAAACAGTTCAGGCATGGCATAAGTATTACGGTACAATAATAACAAAATGTAAAATTAGCCCAGGTGAAAGCATAGGCACATGATTGCACGTGCACTTGCAACGAGTCTATATAATGAGCTAAGTTATAACTTACATAGCAGGTAACTATATATTTAATGCAATATTTTGTAAATTAAATCTACACCAAGATATTTAATGCAACGATAAATTAACATGGTAAATGGTGTATAGTTCTGCAGAGCAAGAACAATGAAATGCAAAAGTGATAATCTGCATACAAGGCCAAGCGAGCTAACAAATTTATCAAATAGCTTATTTTTAATATAACAAAGTAAAAAATAATAATAACTAAAGACTGGAGCAATACAAACAGACAGACAAACGGGTCCGATTTGTTGTGGAACATATATACTGAATTAATTTTATGCAAGTAGATCCTGAAAAATGAGAAGGAAAAAAACAAACAAAAGCAACAACTGCAGGCTAATCAGTGTTGCACATATGTGCTGATGAGGATTTTTTTAGAGTTGGATTTGAAAGATGGCACTGAACTACAAGATTTGATAGACTGGGGAAGTGAGTTCCAATAAAGGGCTCCTTGAATACTAATTACAGCCTGTCTCAAAAAAAATTGTGCAAGTGAAAAGCGCCCTCTTTGGCAATTAGAAAATACCGTTGTGACATGATGCTTACATCAACGTCAAGGGCACAGTCTTAACTCTCAAATACCGTTTGTTCTTTTCAATTTGCTCTTTTTAATCTCGAGATATGTTTAGTTAACGACGAAAGGGTAAAATCACAATTGTGCCACTTTTACTAGGGAATAGGGCTGCACATGTAAATCAATGATAGCTGATGTTGATGCGTCTAATGCACTTCCCCCTTCGGAGCTCGTGCATTAGACGCATCAAAACCAGCGCGCGTGCATTATTTTGTCTAATTTCATTAATTTGTCAAATTTCATGAACTTGTCAAAGTTCATTAACCTATAACTTTGCAATATTTGTTTGTCTTTTAACATGTCTTGAATAACAAAGAGAACAGTATTTACCATGGTAAAATCATTGACATGCACATGTATTTAATTTTACAGCAGAATGTGAAATATTCATTTATCGTTTAATTTGTCGTAAGTGGAAAAAGTGAATCATTATACCTTTATCATGATAAAACACTAAAAAATTTTGTATTGTTGTGTAATTGATGCATTCTTTTGATTTCATGAAGGAACTCTTGATAAACTTGATGCTATCATTGATTTAAAATGTACAGCCCTATTCCCTAGTAAAAGTGGCACAATTGTGATTTTACCCTTTCGTTGTTAAGTAAGCATATCTCGAGATTAAAACAAGCAAATTGAACAGACTAAACGGCATTAGAGACCTAAGACTATGCCCTTGACGTTGATGTAAGTAAGCATTATGTCACAGTGACATTTTCTAATTGCCAAAGAGGGCGCTTTTCACTTGCACAATTTTTTTTGAGACAGGCTGTATATTATCAGCCAATTTGGTATTGGACATTTTAACGTGGAAATCATTGGCTTGCCTAGTATGGTGATGGTGAATACTTTTGTTAGTTCTAAAAAACTCCTTAATGGACAAATCTTTTGGGAGGAGATTGTGGTGGTATTGGAACATAAATGTTCCGAGTTGATGGAAATAAATATCTTGCACCTTGAGAATATTGAGTTGTTTAAAAAGCGGGTCTGTATGGGCAAGCCAAAGAGAGTTGGTGCATGTCCGAATAATTCTTTTTTGTATAAGGAATAATGAATTTATATGGGAATTATTTTTGTCAGCCCAGATAATGTTGCAGTAGGATAAGTAGGGGAGAGCAAAGGTGTTATAAAGTGTATGTAATGATTCCTGAGGTAGATAGGGCGAACCTTTCGGATAATACCATTATATTTAGAGACCATTTTGGATACATTGGAAGTGTGAGATTTCCATGAAACATCGTCATCAATTAATATGCCTAGAAATTTAGTTGTGGGAACTTTGTCTAAAATATGATTATCTATGAGAATTTTAATATCTTTGTTATGAATATTACTGTATTTATTTTTGAAAATCATGAAATTGGTTTTTTTGATATTTAAGGAAAGTTTATTTAGTTTAAACCAGTTCGAAATGGTTACTAGTTCATTGTTAACTAGAGTTTCAAGGGAATTTTGATCTTTATGTGAAAAAAGAATATTGGTGTCATCGGCAAATATGACGAAGTCCGCATTGTTGGAACAAAGAGGAAGGTCATTAATATAGATTAAAAACAAAAGTGGGCCCAATATCGATCCCTGTGGTACACCACATGTGACAGATGTCATATCAGAGGAAATCTGATTGAAAACTACATATTGTTTTCTGTTATTAAGATAGCTGCGTATCCAATTATTAGCAGTGCCTCTAATACCATAAGTGTCAAGTTTATTTAAGAGAATTTCATGGTTAAGTGTATCGAAGGCTTTACTAAGGTCTAGGAAAATACCAACTGTATGGAGCCTATTATCAAGATAATTGGTAATTTTGGTGTAGAGTTCATTGATAGCCATGTAGGTGGAACGTTTTTGTCTGAAACCAAATTGTTTGGGACTAAGAATATTGTGAAATGAAATGAAGTCATAAATTCGGTTATAGGTAACCTTTTCAAGTAGTTTAGAAATAGCTGGAAGAATTGAGATGGGTCTGTAATTTGAAAAGTCATGGGAGTCCCCTGACTTGAAAATTGGAGTTACTTTGGCAATTTTTAGTTTGTCAGGAACAATGCCGTTTTTGATTGAAGATCGAGTTAAAGATATGACAGAGGACCTTGATGATATTATTAATAATTGATTTTAATAGAATAGTGCTGACGCCGTCCACACCCGAACTATGACTAGCGTTTAATTTTGCACATAATTTAGTTAGTTCATCTGGTGTTGTTGGAGATAGAAAAATGCTGTTCATTATGGAAGGCGTGGATCGAGCCTGAAAATCCCTGTCAGGAGATGGAATTTTATCAGCAAGGTTAGTTCCAATGTTGGTGAAGAACTCATTGAATTTGGTGGCAATTTCATGTGGACTAGTGATTTTGGCACCAGAGCTATCAGTGAAAAAATCAGGGAGTTTAGAATGTTTGTTTCTCCCAAGTAGACTGTTCAAAGTAAACCACATCTTTTTCATGTTATTATTATGGAGCTCAATTTCTTTGGTGAAAAATGATCTTTTGGCAATTCGGAGGAGACTATTAAGGTGGTTCCTATATTTAGTATATTTAGTTTTATTATCATCAGTGGGTTTAGATATAAATTTTTTGTATAATTTATCTTTAGTTTTAATAGATTGTATCAGGCCTTTTATGACCCAGGGCTTTTTTGGATTATTACGGTTGTTAGATTTAGTGTTTTTCATAGGACAATGAATATCGAGTAAAGTAAGTAATTTATCATTAAACATATGGTAAGCTACCTCAGGGTCATCAGTATCATACACAAGATGCCAGTTAGTTAGAGAAAGGGCGTTATTGAGTCCTTTGATGTTATTAGGCTTGAGTTGCCTGACTCGTTTAACAGCTGGTTTGGGTGGCGAATTGAACCTGGCGCCCTTTGAAATAGTGAAGATCGGGAAGTGATCAGTGAGATCTGTAATAGTGATGCCAGACTTATGTTTACTTGAGACATCGTTGGTGAATATATTGTCGATTAATGGGTAAGAAATGATGCCATGCCGATTGCGAACCACACGGGTTGGTCGATCAATACATGGGAAAAAATCATGCGAAAAGATCAAGTTGACAAATTGGTTGGATTTTGAGCATTGATCGTATTTTAAGAGATCGATGTTGAAATCTCCTAAAAGATAACACTTTTTCTTTTCTCTGGCGATAATGTCCAAAGTTTTAGAAAGTTGGTTCCTAAAATCGTCAAAAATCACATATTCTGGCTTGTAAATGATACCAACGATAGTGTTTTGTGACTTGTGATTTATCTCGACGAACACTGTGTCGCAATGAATACACTCAAGTTTAAGATTCTTTCTCGAAAATTTATGTTTGGATTTATGTAAAGCGACGTTCCACCTCCGTGTCTTTCCTGCCTCATGCAGTTTACAGATGAATAGTTAGTCAAGTCGACTAAGTCGGCTTCATGTTGATCGTTAAACCATGTCTCACTAAAGCCGTAAATATCAAAGTGATGATCAAAGATGGAGAGATAATTTGAAAAATCATTTGCATGTTTATTGAGGCTCCTGGTGTTAAGATGCAGGATTGAGAGGTTACTGGTGCTAAAATCGGTTGCGTCAGGCAAATCATCACCACCTAGATAATTGCAGCTATTGATTTTTTCATAGCTAAGATTCTGGGAGTCATCAAACAAATCATTATGTGAATTAAGTGAACAGTTGAATGAAAATGGATCAAATTTGATATCAGGGATGAAATCGGACATAGAACATAAAACAATTAACAACAATAGCAAAAAAAAAAATGCGGAGGGACATTAAGTTAACGTTCAGATGATGTGAAATGGTCAGCTCGCACGTGGATGACACGTGAATTGAAAAAGTCTTTGTCTCCGGTTGTTTATTGCGAGTTATCGGTATGGTTCCGGGTATGGAGTAAACTTATTTTCTCGTTACACAACGTGTGATCACTGTGATGTAATCGGAAACCAGCGAATAACGGCTGGCGTCATACCACTGATTGGACCTGAAAGAAAAGCACTATGTGTTACCCTTATCTGACTCACCTATTATGTGATTGTACACTTAGTCACTTCGCTAAGGGGAATGGTCTTACCACTGCACTATAAAAATTAACTCCTCACAAATGATTAGAATCTATTCAAGTTTGACAAGTATGACTATTTGGAGGGGGCATAACAGATTTCCCACATAAATTGGAATTTCTCATCAGAATTACAAAAAACTCATCAAATTTGTTAAGATTACCTTGTCATTTTAAAACATAATTAGGTTCTTGTCCAAAATTGCTTCCCTCTTTCGACCAGCAAAAAAAAATGCTTCCTCCCTCCTCCATTTTTGACCTGCCAAAGCATCTTCCCAATCCGGGGAACACATAATTATTTGCACCACCCCTAAGTCTTTTTAGAGTGTGTTATTTAAAAGGTCACGTAAATTTGCTTACTTCCTACAACTTTACCCTGCCCCAAGGCTTATAACTGGAGTGATTGCGCAGGATCTTACAATTAACCAAATGTGACGTGTCATGTCAAAAGGAGACACTTTCGGGCAGGTTATCAATTTTGAGGTTTTTACATATCTTAAATATATTGTGCTCCACAACGCCGTTTTCCCAATGAAATCGGACATCGGAAAAAGCGAAGATATTGAGTTCGTAATTTATGGTATTATAAAATTGGAAGTTGAGATATCGGCCTTTAAAAAGATTTTTGGCTATTTCTCCATTTACGATCCTGCCCAAAAGTGTCTCCTTTTGACATGACACGTCACAAATTAGCATTTTCATGATTGTGTAACAATCTAAAATCTTACTTGAAACACCCATGACGACGCTGTTTATAGATACCATCACACTTGCTTCTGCGGATGAAGTACTGAATTCTCGCTGCCATTCGACGAAAAAGAAAGTCTGAGTTTGATAAAAACCGTACTCTACGAAACACATTAGAAAAACACTGGTGATAACCATGTAGCCCCAGCCACCCTCACGTGGCTTTGTATTAGTTTGGTGAATTTGGTTGCTACTGTCTGCCATTTTGTGTCTGTGTTTAGTATGTTGGTATAGTCGTCTAAGTTTCCAACCATTCCATCCATTGAATGTAAATTGTTAGAAATATGGTGATCAACTAGTTTAAAACGCTATGAAATTCATGAAATTGTTGATATTTTGATTTTGCAACAAAATGTTCAAATACATAATAAAAAAGGCCTACAATCGCAAAGCAGACGTCGTAGTCCGAGTTGGACCAGAGAAGATGAGTGAAGCAGCAAATAATCAATAAAAATATTTGCAAAATGAAGTTCGACGGCGAAATGTGACAATATTAAAAACAAGAAACATAAAGCCAGATCCGGCGGGGATAAATTACCATGATTACCCAAATGACCGTCGTTTGCCATCGTTTACCGCTGCTTACCATCGATTTTTTTTATGTAAGGGCTGTCCTTATCTGGATCGTATATTGGATATATAAACAATGATAGAGTAAAAATTTGAAACAATTAAAAAAGTCATAAAATGTATTTATTTGTCTTCTATTGATTTTTGTAAGCTTTATTGAATAAGCATTTGTCTGACGACTTTACACCGTCTTCGTCGTGGATGGTCACATATGGATTATGATAAGGATAATGAACTGAGTGCAATGGATTAGTCAAGATAATCGCACGCGCCGTGGAGTTATTGCATTTAGCTCGATTATCTTGACGAATGCATTTGCACGAGTACATTATCCGTCATATACTTTGAGTGTATTAAAACAATAGGCAATATTAATTGCTGCATTCATTATATTAGTTTGAATATTAGGGAAAATATCTTAAAGAAGCGAAGCGTCATATGCTCCAGATTTTATGGCGTCAGGTACCGAAAAGAAAATGTCATACGAGATCAACTTTTGTCCTGGAGGTACCTCGAAGTCCTTTATCTTCTCCACAAATTCACCACATATGACCTGCCCGACATCTACGATGGTCTGCTGACCGGAGGATGGTCGAGTTGAAATTGACGCGATGTTTGGGCACATTTTGATAACATTAAGGGGGTACTACACCCCTCGATAAATTTGTGTCTATTTTTGCATTTTTCTCAAAAACTAATAACACACTGGTAACAAAAGTTACGTATAATATAGGGTCAAGGAATCCAATTACTACACTGGAATTTCAGTGACCCAAGACAAGCGGTTCGTTGTTTATGATAAGAAATAAGGTACCGCTAGGATGTACCTCATTTCCTATCATATATACTGAACCGCTTGTCTTGAGTCACTGAAATTTCAGCGTAGTAATTGGATCCCTTGCCCCAATAATGTACATAACTTTTGTTACCAGTGTGTTATTATTTTTGAGAAAATGCAAAAATAGACACAATTTACCACAGGTGTAGTACCCCTTTTATATCCATCGAAATACCCATGAGCTTGTTGTTCACACTTCTGTTCGCTTCATACTTCTATATATGAATCGTTTAAATTTACATCCGGCCATCTTGGTTGTTGAGTTTTGGTGTGCCAAACATATACCTGGGACCAAGCAAACAAGACAGAAAAGCTCACAATAACACTAAGTCTGGTCAAATTAGCGGCTGTGCAATAATTATGAGCCGGTAAAATTGCCAAATAAATGGCGAGCCAAAAATCGCTTTCCCCCTTCTCTACTTGCAAAAAAAATCTTTCCCCCTTCCCTTTGCACATGCTAAATTTTGGGATCCCAATTTTGTCTAGATATGATCTTGCTGGCGGGAAAATTAGCATATTTAAGCGTTTCCGGAGTCTTCTTAGAACGTTTTATTAAATGTGTGTCAAAAATCGCTTGGCTCCCCTCTCGGCTTGCCAAAATCCCCCGTCTTTTTGGCTGGCCAAAAAAATTACGCCTCCCCAATTTTACCCTCTCCCGAGCTCATAATGATTGCACATCCCCTGATGTGTATATTGTATTGCAATAATTAATTGCCCATTTAATTAATAGTTCTATTATATAGTAGTACTATTGTTCCAACATTTGAACATGTTGAACGACGTATTTTCATAAACTGATAATATACAATTATTGCTACAATTATATAAAACCGTTATAGAATTTTGAATAGACAATTCTTATAAAGTTTCTAAACTAACAGAATAACATTATTTTTCAATACTAAGAATCAGTAAAAACAGTCGGATTAAGGATAAATGTGACGTGTCATGTAAAAAACAGACACTTTTGGGCAGGTTATCAATTTCGAAGTTTTTACATATCTTAAATAAAGAGATATTTTGCTCCACAACGCCGTTTTCCGCAATGAAATCGGACAATCCTAAGCGAAGATATTTAGTTCGTAAGCTATGGTATTATAAAATTGGAAATTGAGATATCGGCCTAGCTTTAAAAATATTATTGACAATGTTGAGAGTAGGAAGCACCTTGAAAAATGTCTAAAAAAATTCAAGATGCCTGTTATATTCCGGTCTGAAACTATCAGACAATATTTTAAACATTAATAACATCACAAATTCGCAACAAACCCAAATTGTTAAAAAATCGCCCGGGGCAGATTTTTGGCTACTTCTCCATTATAACGATCCTTCCCCAAAGTGTCTGCTTTTAACATGACACGTCACACATGTAAAAACTAAATATGGATCAAATAATAGTCACACTATCTACCTTAGTACATCTTTCTGCTTTTGGTTCCAGATCTTCTATTGCCACAAGCTTTTCTAATAACCTTGTCTCTAGATATCCTAACGGCGCCTTTATGTTGAAACGAACATCTGGCTTTTCGTGAAAGAGTTTCAGGTTGATGGCAAAGCCAGCCATATCGGTTGCAAACCTTCTGCTTTCCGGGGCCCAAGCATTCCAACCTGTTACATAACCTTCAGCGTTGACAATGGGTGTCTCAAATCTCCTTTGACCGGATAATCCCACTGGCCACACTGACACTTTCTTCGTATATCGCATCTGTAGAATAACGGAAACAAGGGATTATACTTGGTGGGTAATATAAGTTATTTTTGCCCATAAATCATGGACAATAATAATTGACTGTAGGCATCTGTACTAAATGGCATCTAAGAGTTTTAATTCTAGACCTTTTTTACGAAAAAATCGGCTTCGATGTAAACATTGCACTTTACCACCCTTAAATGAACATCTATAGTCCATTTTATCATATCTCCTCAACGAATGGATCATTTAATTTTTTTACCAACAAATTGGAAATGGTTTTCCGCATTTGGTAGGTTTGGAAGTAATTATTCACGTATGTCAGGCTAGAGTGTCTTGCTAGTATTACGAAGGTAGCAGGTTCGAATCTGACCAGATGCACTGACTTTCATTTAGACATTCATGATTAAAATTTGCTCATCCTATCAATCTAAAGATCTAGGTATATTAATTTCCACAGCATTACTCGATTTCGCGCGACTAGTAAAGCATAAGTTCCTCCTTATATATGCCAACTCACCTCTTCAAACAGTCTAAGACTGTATGTATTATCATCATCAGCAAAATAAACCACTCCGGGTTCATCTGCTTTTGTATTCTCTAATAACCAATCTATGCCGATGTTCCTTTGTTCAACCCCTCTTGGTTTCGATGTGGCATATTCATTCTTACCAACTTTGTATTCCAACGACGTTCCAACATTCAAATGCGAATGGTTAAGTGCACTTCCCTCCAGAAAATTGCTGACTAAACTTGTTTTGTTCTCAGAGTCTTCCACTAAGATCCAGTGGAAATTAGTTATGTGTAAGAAAGTGTTTAACAGTCGTGTAAGCTCAGCTTTTTGCACCGGTCTGGCGTAAGTTGGGGTTATTGCAAAGATTTTAGGCTTAGGTTTTGGCACCGACCTGGTATTGTTCCGGGTTATTGCAACGATTGTAGGTTGTGCCCTGGGATGGAAAACTATATTGTTACAATGGGGTAAACCTGCATAGAAAGATTAAATTAAAGCAAATGTCAATATAAGTCTATATTAATATGTAAGCCCACAGCAGCTGATATCCCATCATGCTCTGCGGTACCATAGTATAACTGCATATGCCATATAAAGTGTACACCAGGCCTTCTCAACTAGTTTATTTGAAGTGCCAACTGGGAAATTTTAGTGATCATGAAGTGCCAACATGTTAAAGGAGGATTTTACGAAGGAGCGCTTGTGCGACCGAACGCATAGCGGGTGGGCCCACTGTAGGGGTCCACTAGGTGAGAGCCCCGGCCGCGGGGTTCCAGGGGCAGCGCCCCGGAAACTCTAAGATTTTATGGCTTTCTAAAGGCTCAGATGTGGTATTTCACCCCTTTTTTGTTAATAACTTAAGTGAAAAACATTAGTAAATTTAACGTGCGCCACTTCGTGCGCCACTTCGACTAACTTCAAGCGCCATAAGTGGCGCGCGCGCCGCCAGTTGAGAAGGCCTGGTGTACACCTTTGTAAGACCTTTGTTTGGAAAAATATGATCTCATCTAAAGTATTGTGAAACTATCCATATCTCTCAATATCCAAGCCGCTCTTACTTATGTCTTGTATGTATTTGCTATAGTGCAATGCATGATGGGATAATCCCGTCAGCTGCTGTGATGTTAGCCTGAACCTTCGTGGTTTCGTTTCATTTGATTGGAGGATTGTAGTTCACATGACATTATGCGGTATATGACCCATTTTCCTTTCCCTTGACGCACTCTCCTCTGACGCAAAAATCAGCCTTGAGTGCTCACATTAAAAAATAATGGTGCCTCGTTGACAAAACGCTTAATTGGGTATCGCAGTATCGTAAAAATTAAACGGTAGTTGCAATAAGCCCAATCGGCATTGGAAGTTTGCAATGCATTGTAGGACAGTTTTTGCAGTTTTAGGACACTGTGTCCTTTGACCTTTCAGAAAATTCAGAAATATTGGGATTTTGTACGTACAAAATATAATCTAAAATGTTTTACAATATTTAAAACAAATATAAAAAATATTAGTGTTTTATAAATTAATTATTTGGTATTTTTAATGATCAAAATTGTGACAATAATAAGAAAATTAATAATAATTACGTAAATTTTCCCGATATGTCATGTATGTCAGAGGTCAAAGTGTCCCAAAACTGCTCTCAAAAACCGGAAGTTAGAATGGCGATTGGGCTTATTCACTTCAATTTTTTTTTACAAAAGGTGACAATTGAGTGTGACATTTATACAAATATTCAACAATGGGAGAGTTCAAATTGCTTCTCACGTAAATATTGATTCTTGATTTTGTCCCCATTTTTTTTATCTTAGGCCTTTTTGGTCCCAAAAAGTGCTTGTTTTTGGTGTTTTGGGGCTTTTTGTTGTTTTTGACCAAAATAAAGGTTTTTAAAAAGACTGACTCAAACATTTTAATATGACCTTTCTCTTGGTGGGAGCACGTGTGGCCGAGTGGATAAGGCGCCCGACTCATAATCCATAGGTTGCGAGTTCGAACGTGTTGTGTCCTTGGGCAAGGCACTTAAACCTCATTGCTTACTGGGGGTGGGGTTGGGTTAGATTGGATGTTTATAGTTGTTTGTTTCAATGTTGCAATATTGGCGCTGATTAAGCTGCTGCCTGCAAATTGCATTGTGTCTGCTTAGGTGTGTTTAATGTACAATTCTAGCAATTTGACCTGCGGGTCACCATTAGAGTTTGAAATAAAACCTTCCTACCTCTTTCATCTAAATTAAAAATTAAGTTCCTAGCTTATTTCCCTGGGTCCATAGAAACTTGACACCTTTAAATCCAAGATTGCAGCCAATTGAATATGCAAATTATATAGGTAAAAATCGTTTTTTCCCCTTTTAATGACACAACGGTCCTACAGATCAAAGTTGGTAATCATCATAGCACCTTTATTAAAGAAAAAGTGACTTTAATGAGGGTCTTCCCTTGATCATTTGGCCTATTTCCGCCAGGGGAACAGAGGATTTTCATATATTTTCGCATACAAATTTCGCACCTCCCCGCCCCCATATCGAAGGACAAATTTCACTTCCCCCTTGAATCCTCCGTTGCTAATTTCATATCACCCCTCCTATATTAAGGTCAAAATTCCATGCCCCCTACTCAAGTCAATCAAAAAATATCACGTCTCCTCTAAAATCTTCCATTCCCCCTGGTGTAAATAGTGATGGCTTCCTAATGTAAACATATGTTACACGTACACGAGCTGTTAATGATCTTTTATTGCTTAAAGGGACATTTCGTGATCCACAGCCTCATCCCTCCACTTTTCTCAAAAAAGTTGAGATTTTTATATCATTGGAAACCTCTGGCTACATAATGTTTATGTACAAAATATTTCTTGCAGATTAATTCGTTTACCAAAGATATCGTGAATTTGAATTTCGTTCTGGTGCACCAGAACGAAATTACAACGCATTGTCTATGGAGCAGTGTAATACACATAATCATGCATAACTCGCGAACGCAAAATCGGAATCATCTGAAATTTTGGGAGTAGGTTATTTTCGTGAATAAATAAAAAAAAAAGACATAAATAGAGGATGCTAGGATCACGAAATACACATTTAATCTTAATGGTTCGTTGCATGATGGTAAAAACAGCATTGACCTAACAAATAAATGATTCATGCTAAATTTAAAATTGGTATAAAACGTTTGTTTTTTTCTCGTTTACAAAATTTTAATATTTGTCATGAAAAGAAATTGTGTCTGGCGTGAATTATACTATACAGTGTTTATTCCTATGGCTCTTTGACCCTTGCAAATATTAATTGAAGCCCCTGGCCCTCGATAATTACGCACAAAAGAACGCGTCCCCTTAATTCTGATCCGACCTTTAAAAGGTCTGCCATTAAAAAGAAAGTAGATCCCATTAACAAAGCAGTAAACAATGACAGATGTCCGACGGACATTGTCCGTATAACAAACTGGGACCAGCAAAATTCGTTTCGACACTAATTTTGATGATCTGTCATCCCTGTTGCTTTAACTACGTGACGACGATAAGGCCATCTTAATTTAATAATAGTTTTTCTCTTAGTAAAATTGCCTGCTTTTTGTGTGGTAGATTTTCAGGTTTTTTTCCGCTTTTTATTTAATTTTTCCAAATCACCGAACAAAAATATCACGTCTGATATCGTCAGACGCCAAAATAGCCTAATTCGTAATTCTTCATTTTGACTACATAACCTCTAAGGTAGATGGAAAGGTGGTCTATTCTTGTCAAAAAGCTCGTCCGATAAAAGAAAAAAAATAATTAAAGCAGAAACAATAAAAAAAAAACTAAAAAAACGCATTCCACATTATTTTTTAAATTTGGGAAGGGCTTTGAGACGAACTATTAAATTAAGATTAACACAGACCATTTATTCGATTTTGATAACATGGTATCAAAATATTGTTCTTGTTATACAAATTCAGATTAATAATATATAGTTTTCACTATGTGCGACATTTCGTTACCTTGGTAAGTGCAATATGACACTTGAATTTTTTTTTTATTTTTTGCAATGAGAGGAACACTTTGAGTTATGTTTTATTAACTTTTACCCCATTGTGACCTTTGAACCTTCGTGGAAGTACGGGTATAGACAAAACAGAACCAATTCTAGTTTTATCCTTGAGGTGTAAGGCTGCGATCACATAGAAGTATACTATTCGGCTATACACCTATCCGACTTCGCCATTACTGCGCGGTGTCCCCGATGTAAAACTGCGGTGTCCCGAGGTCGGGGGTTCTATCCATTATTTATTGTGTGCTATACAGAATTGTACCCGGGGATTGTACACAACAGTGATATTCAATACACAATCATGAGTATTGAATTACGAATTAAATCTCCCGCTCTGGTACATCTGTGTTGCCGTCAATAGAGGGGCAAATACAGTAAACGTTTCTCGGATTGGTGTATACGGTGCACGCGTATAGCTGAAATCGAACAACGTAATTTCATACTACCGGGTCACATCAGAGGGCACTATTCGAAAAGGCCGTATACCAGCGTATAGTATAATAATATATGGGAATCGTACGTGTTCGATATTCGTGCAGCGTATACCGTCTTGTTCGGATATGTGGCACCTGCAATTTGCGGGTGTACATAAACAATTTGACGTAGAAAATGGTAAGTTTAGAACCAATAGCTCCTTTGTAGGCCTATTCATTTTCAGTGGCTCCGGAACCGGGGCTAGGGGGCCCGCCCAGGGCGGGATTTACCTTTTTGGGGGCCTTGGGCCAGGCCAAAATTTCGAGGCCCCCCAAACGCACAATGAGGAAGGCATCTGCACTTAAGTGGCAAAGTGGTTAGATTTTACTATGACATTTGCGCGCGAAGTGCGCGAAAAATTTCAATTTTAGGGCCCTGGGGCAGGCCAAAATTGGAGGGCCCCCCAAACGCACAATGAGGAAGGCATCTGCACTTAAATGGCAAAGTTCAATTTTAGACTGTTGCACTTCTTGTATAATATTTTGACCCAAAACTGATGTTTTTCGGCTTAAATGGAATATGCACACTGCACAGGGCAATTTTTGGGGCCCCATCTGGCCCTATGGTAAATCCGTCCCTGCCCGCCCCCAATAATTTTGGTGGCTATGGAAATTGGGCCCCCAATAAGCTCCAATAATTTGAGCCAAGTACAATTGCCCCCCAATATTTAACATATTCCGAAACCCCCGATTTTATTGCAATTTCATAACATGCCTTCATATGTAGGCCTACCTGTTATACTATCAACCCGGGCTCAATCAACGAAAAGGCCGTCATACCAGCGTATAGTATATAGTACAGTGGGAATCGTACGTGTTCGATTTTCGTGCAGCGTATGCCGTTGAATGTACCATTTTGTACCAATAAAAACACCGGGAAGGGTCGCTCAACTTTGGACGTGACGGTATGTGCCTGTCAGTAGGCCCCTGTTTTGAAGTTGACTATACCCGAGGACCACTTTTTTAAAAGTCATACCCGATGACCCCCCCTTTTTTTTTTTTATAGTTACGGCTACCCAAAGACCAACAGTGGTCGCACTATAAAGCGCTGTCGTACCCATTCCATTCGTTCTCTTTGTTTTGTCTATGTGCCTACTCAGCCTTGGTCTATTTGATCGGCTCCAAAAGACCGAGTAGGGCGCGCATGCTACTCTATGTGACCCGCCGTGCCCTATAGCGTATACCGAATAGCGTATAGTGAATATCGTATACCGTATACTTCTATGTGATCGCAGCCTAAGGATGCCAAAAAACATTGGTTCCACCGCTTAAGTTGTTTTTTGCGGACTATCAATTTTAAACGTCTTATTTTCTCAAAAAAGGAGCTATTTTCACTGTCTTCATAATATAAGCTTGCCAATGAATATGATGTTGTCCGAACACTATATATGACCTTTAATATGATGCCGGATCAGTGACCAATTTAATGGCGGAACCCCTTTGTTCGAAACAATGGTACCATTTTATGAATAGCTTGTCGGAAAATCAAAAATGACATCAAGGGAACAAAGCATTACGTAATCTATTGCCGCTCCTTTCTATCTCTAACCTCCTTGGCTACAATAATCAAAGTGAGGCTGTACCATACTTTTATAAAGAACATAAAGTATCCGAACATTAAGATATGGTTTTACTATCAACAATAACATGCCTAGCAATTTGGAGGAACTTTCGCTGGACTCATAATTATTAAGAATTTCATTATTTACACAATCATACGAAATACAAGGTAAATGCAATTGCGGCTTCACATCGATACTATGGGTGATAACATTTGGAATACAGCCAATTACTCTCAGCAACACACTCAATCAATTTGTTTGCAACATTAGCAAAACACATTTTTGAAATGCCATTATCACTCGTTAAAACATCATTAACAATTATGTGACTGGACGCGGCGAGTCAGCCGTAAAGTCGGCCCCGGTCAATTTTGTTTTATTTCGTGTTTAGAAAATATATACCATAAGCTTTAAAATGGTATATCATTTGACTTCAAACGATATCCAAAAGCGGGGTTATGATTTGTTGAACTCTGTTCCTTCGACAAAATTGTATTTTTTTTCGGTTCTACATGTGTTTTTTTTTCTACATTTCTGGTAATAAATATCCAAGTCATAATTGGCGGTCATTTCAAATCATCCTTAAGTCAACGAGGTTCAGAAATATCCTCTCATTGTTCATTGTTGATTATACATACCTAGACAAAATACAATGCTTTGTTATCTACCACTTGAACAGGATTTGGCCAAAGCAAACAAAGACAAGAACTATTCTATAGAAATAAGTAGAAGCTTATTATCCTCTTCAGCAGTAGTATTATTGATTGATTTAAACAGCGTTTGATAAGATACTTGTCGCAACGAATTGATACACCTATGAATACGACCTTCACATACATTTTACACTTTAACTCAGAATACAATAATTTGCCGAGTTTACGGCCGTTTCGCCGCGTCCATTCTCATAATAGTATACGGAAAAATGACATATGTTTTGTTTGATGTTTTGATGTTATTTATTTTGCCCGTAGCATTCACACATACTCCAAAGTATGTTGAAATCATGACATATGTTTTGTTTGTGTAATCATTCATCTTGCACGTTTCCATGATATGACGTAGTAGTTTTAACTTTTAAAAAAGGACATTCCTCGTATTCAGAATACAATTCGATATAAAGTGGCGGCGCTACGGTGCACCGCGGTGGTGGGGTGGGGGTTCAAAGGGGGGAGAGGCATTTCCACCCCACAATACCCCCCAGGTTCAACCCCCCATGTCCCCACGATGTCCACATGCCCCCACCCCCGAAAAATAACGAGAATACATGAGAAAGTGTTTAATTCGACGTATAGATCCGAATCCACGACCGATATTCTCTGACTTAAGGGATCTGGAATGAGCGTTTTAATTTTTGTGGGACATGAGAGCACATCAGACATATCGAATTGCATTCTGAATACGAAGAATGTCTTTCTGATATCAAATAACTTTCATTTTTGAAATTCACGATATAATACAAATTTTATGACAAATTATTAAAATCCGATATTTTTTACCTTTTTGATATATAACAGTCCTCGAAGTAAATTCTATAAATCTAATGATATATTCTTAAAGTGTATGTAGCTGGGAGAGTCGACGATCAATAAACAATTTTGACCTTTCATATTGAAGACATGGATTTTTCCCCCAAAAGACCTAACTTTTTTTTGGTGTTTTGGGACAAAAAATCCATATCTTCAATACACAGTGTCATCGCCCCGAATCTTCATAGCCGAAATCGCCATGGTAGGTTGAATCACAGCCACGCACGGCCATTTTGTTCCGACCTGTTTAATAGTTTTGAGATGCATAATAGGCTGAGGGACATCCGACTAAGGCTATAGCCCTGTGACTGACCTCTCTGTATGTGAGTGAGCATGGTATGCGCCATGAGGTCATCTGCTTTTAGACTGCCTCAACAAGTGGCCTGCGTTGCGCTATAGTTCGGCATATATAAAATCAGAATGTTTGTCAGTTTGTGAGCTCAATACGCACTGTTCTTTCGCAATACACAAGCTGACGACTATCATATCCTCTCAACACATATGTGGCTGGACGCGGCGAATGAGCCGTAAACTCGGCAAACTTCATTTCGAGCTACAGGTGAAAATATATGCAAATCTCGTATTTTGGCGAAGTTGAGATTTTTGCAGATTTGAAATGTTTAAGCTTTCTTCTAAACACATACAAAGTTTTATTTTAAAGAAATAAGTGGAAATATGAAATAATCCACATTTTCTGAGGCCCATCTGATAAATGGTCATTTTGCTTCCATAACTTTGAACGCGTTTTTCTCGGTTTCGCGTTTTGATTCATGACAACCTATAACAAGCCATAACTTCGCTTCTGATTGTCATATGAAGTTCATTGAGGTGTCATTTTAATCCCTGAAACATGCTCTTTGCAAATATGTAAAAAAGTAAAAATAACCAGAGAGGGACTTTACGGCTTATTCGAGGTGTCCAGGCACATATATTCAAGTGCAAGGGAAAAAATATGGTTTCTTTAGAATAAAAAAAAATACGGGAGATTTTCATCATTTGCTACCCCGGTATCCAAAGATTTATCGTCTGAATATCAAATCGTGCGTAGCACATTCACGTGTATCGATCCCGGTATTGATTTTAGTGTCTCTGCTGTACCAAGTAATTATTAACCAGGCGATGTCGGTGTGCAATACGAAAGGTCAAAATTTTCAATTGATCATCGGCTTTTCATCCCACCTATACATACACTTTTAGTATAAATCATCAGATTTATTAAGTTTACGTCGAATACTGTTAAATATTGAAAATGATTTTTAATCATTTGCCATAGAATGTGTATTACATTGCGAATTTCAAAAAATCTAAATATTATTTGATATCAGGAGGACATTCTTCGTATTCAGAATGCAATTCGATATGTCTGATGCGCTCTAATGTCCCACAATAAATACTGTCCAAATGTTCACACCCTATCCCTTAATAATGCCATAATTGTGCCAACATCAGTGTTTGTCTGTCTGCACCTGTCTTGTGAGTCAGTCAATATTTTTTATAATCAAAATTTACAATACTTATGGCCAAATTAGTGTGAAAAAGGCTTAAAGTGTGGTTTTCCTCAATATGCTCAAGGGAACCTTCAAAGACCATCATAATTATTATTTATATATTTGCGATATATTAGTAGAGTCCAGATCAGTGAAAAAAAGCAATGCTTAACCATATGATAATTAAATTATTATGTTTTTTTTTTTTCATTTGCTAAATGCATACGAAATCAGCCCGTTTAAACTCTAGGTGCTTACAAGGTAAAGGTATAGAGGTAAATACTAAATTGAACACTTTCAACGCTAAACTAAACACATAGACACTTAATGATGAGCACATCAAATCATTTGGGTATTGAACGTATATACAGGGTGAATAAAAAAGTGCAATAGGTCAACGAATCAATATTCACGTAAGAACCAAGTTGAACTTTCCCATTAATTCCACACTCAATATTCACCTTTTGTGAAAAAAGAAAGTAAACCCTTTAACTTTTATGAATCATTTTACGGCGATACCCATCTTAACTCTTTGTCCACGAGGCACCAAGTAATTTGAATGAGTGCACACAATTCGAAATAAAGACACCAGATCTGAAACTGGCAAGGTTGATTTTTGCGTTCGATTCCCTTTTTCGGTTCAAACTAACTTTCTAATATTACTTAACGCCTTCATACCTCACACAACTCTAACTCCAATTTTTCAATTTCCTACAATGTGTCCAACTTATACTGGATATTTTGTAATCCACACCACTTCAATTTGCACGCATTCCTTTCGACATTTGAAAAACCCTCCCATAAATGTGTATGTTTCTTTTATAGAGAACATTTTTAATGTAAGGGTAAATACAAAACAGGGACAATAAAACTTTGGGGCTCCATTCTACTTCAGTGCCAATGAGGTTAAGAAAATGGCAGTTGTTCCAATTCTACCTTACAAAGAGTGTGCTGACATTCAAAATGTATAAAATGTCCCGTGGACAAGCATTAAAATCGAGTATCGCTGTAAAATGTGTCAGAACAACAGAACGGTAAGTGCTAATTACTTAGTTTTTTTCATAATATACAAGGCCACTAACTACTAATGAATATAATCATGTGTTTTAAATCGTAAAAGTTCAATCTGGTTATAAAATAAAGATAGATTCTTTGCACTATTGCACTTTTTTGACTCACCCTGTATATTGTTTTTAGAAAATAAACACCCTATTCATGGACTGAACATCTTAGTGTTGAGCACTATAGACATTTAGTTCATGAAAAGTGTGTCTAATATTTTGTAATGAAATTCGTATTCAACTTTTTTATGTAATTTGCGGACCTTTGCATCACTTAAGTTGCAGAAATCTTATCACATTTTGAGAACTTTACGCTACTGTGCGACATGTTAAGAGATGATGGTAGGGACACGTGTGCATTGCATTCAACATTTAATAAAGATGTTCTGTGTACTTTTATGATATCAAAAATGACAATTCAATCAAATTTGTTACTATTATTACAATTTACAGATATTAATTTCGTGCAATTGTAGGCACCTGTGTGCATTTTATGCATTTTTGCATAGTTTGTATTCGTTTTTGCATATCAATACCATCAACTTAATGATCTTAGTGTGTACTTTCATGGAGCTGTAGTAGCTGGGCAGATTATTGACTTATATGGCCACAATTGTGCATTTAGTGATACAAGCACCAAAATTGGTCCAGACACTCCCTTTGGGTCACTTTATACAAACACAACGTTAGCCAAATTAAAATCCAACATGGCCGCCATTTTTTCAAGATGGCCGCCACTGAATGACCCATATTAATGTTACAAAGAATTTATTGGCCATACAAGCTTCAAAAGTTGCAACTAACCTTTCTTTGTGTCACTTATCAAGCAGAAATATAAAACACTTACAAAATCCAAGATGGCGACTGTATTTTTCAAGATGGCGGCTATTTCTTCCTAGATGGTCGCCACTGAATGGCATACATTGATGCTACAAAATTAATTGGTCATCATACAACCACCAAAAGTTGCAGTTACCCTCTCCTTGTGTATCTTGTCATGAAGAAATAAAAACCACTTACAAATCCAAGATGGCCGCCATTTTATTCAAGATGGCCGCCATTGAATAACAAATATTAATGTTTAATACAAAGAATCAAATGGTCATACAGTGAAGCTACAGTTAACCTCTCATTTGGTCATTTAACGAATCATCAAAATAAAGTAGTGTCATAATTGAAGAGCCTGATGATATGAATTGTGATTTGGCTTGACATATTAGGGTACCCTTGATGCTTACAAATCTGTGTTTTAACATAAATGTAATAAAACTTGTTCTCATCAGTCCTGGTATGAACATGAGCACTGTGGCGTACGGGGAAGACCGTATTTGTAACACATCGTCCACGACATTCCTTAGTATATCCACATTTTGTTAGTTCTTGGCCAATAGTCGCAATAGGAGGAAAGTTACTCCAGAAGATCTTACAAATATCAGCTTCCTGTGTCCAGCCCCAATTCTCTGGCTGATACTGTTGATTGACTCCAACTCAAACTTGCCTGGTACGGTTGCAGCTCGAGTATTTGGGATCGAATCAAATGATCTCTGCTTACGAGCAAAGAGTTCTAACCGTGCATCATTCACTCTTGTAGCAGTGCTGGACCTGTCATACATTGTGACTACAAACCTGTCTCAAGAGCAGCAGCATTGGCAAATATTTACTCAATTTTGAGAAAACATTTGATACCTCAATATGCAAATTCCATGTTTGCCAGGCTTTACCACGGAAGGCAGACTCAATATCACAACCACTAAAGGCGTGAACGAATAGCATATTCCATTAGTCTTTTCATGGCCAATTGCATCAACGAGTTCATGTATTGGTATACATCTCAGATATGATTATTGACCAAAGGAAAGCCACAACTTCTGCAGGCCAAGTTCTTGCAAGGATGGCAAAGTAGGTATTGCAATGATGACAATATAAGTATCATTTGCCTTTATCATTAAGACATTCTTGCCTTCCTTTACCGCATGCCTGTGGCGTGTACAAACATACGCGTATCTGCCTCTTCGTGGCTACATGGAGAAATATCGTCCAAACTGATCACATGCACATTATTGCTGAGGGCAAGTTCCTCCTTAGTTACGACTAACGGATCGACTGTATCCATGTCGGCGATTTTGTCTGCAAGTAAATGGAAGAGTTCTGCATTGTTCTCAGTACCACGCATCCTGTCACCGTCTTCTGGCTCCTGTTCCTCGCTTCAATCTTATTTCAGACTTTAAGCTAGATGGCAGGTAGACGTCAAAGACATTGTTTGTTATCTTGTACTTGGCAGACAGTGCTTGTACATATGGGATATGACAGTTACTCTGGCATATTCGTCAAATGTTGTTGATGTACGTGAGGGCAGACAGTTTATCAATGCTGATCTATCAACAACGATAGCGTCTACTTCTGGCTCTTTATCTGGTAACATCACTTGCGATTGAAGAATGTCAGTAAGGCCAGATTTCGGGCACGTGTATAGCATTCTGTTGTCTCTCAGAGATGCAGGAACTGGCTGGTTTTCATATTTGAAGAACTCGTTTATATCCCACTGCCTACTTTTGGCATGATATGAAGAGCTGTGAGAAGAGATTACAGTGTGGCTTTCTGCTTGGAATAAGTGGCAGCACATTCTTGAATGAAGAAGCTAATTGTGTTCTTTGTGATGGATGTATAGAAAAGTCTTGTTCTTGGCTCTCTAGTCGATAAACTCACCAAATATCTCAATGCCCCTTTCATAATGTTTGCCAAGCAGTTCATGAACACTAGATTGTGCAATGTCCTTTATGTTAAGAGCCAGTCACTTGACTCCTCCTGGAAAGGATTGCCCATGTCTTGAAGAACTTTGGTTAGGTTCCAAGCTTTGGCAAGGAACTCTTGTTGTACTTTCATTGTTTGCTCATGGTGGTTGATGTTTTCTGTTGCATCTTTAGCCTCTGATGTTGCTTCATATTCAGAAACCAGATGATATATATGACTTCAGTGTCAGCGACCTTCCACCTTCTGACGGATCCTCAGTCACACCAATTGCTCCCCGTCACCTTCGATAACAGCATTGACTTGTTCATGAGCTTCGTCTATAGCCATTGCTAAGAAGTTCCGATATGATTTCCATTCCAAAACTCATTGGCTATATACTATATCATCATATCCCTACCATAAATTGTATCCAACGTGCATAATTGAAATTATTGTTAGCAAAGAAGTATGGTATCAGTACATACTGTCCAGACAAGGCTTCACAGTACAGAACAAAGTTTGCTTCTCTGAATGAACGTATCAGTGCCAGAATAGTGAGTTCCGTGACGAGAATGAGATACCAGAATTGGAATTGCGGGATCTGACATTTCCCTCTTGCCAGTCTCTTGCCAGTTGGCTTGTTCTCAAGTGTTTCACTCGAGTATATAGTCATTGTATGCTATCTTCATCAGCCTATAAAGACAGACAGCTGAATATGCGATGTGCTTGGCGTGTTCTTGTGATGCTTGAAGCTGACAAGAAAGACTACCAGGCGATGCCACCCCAGCTTTAGTAAATGCACTTGTTCAACCACTATCTTTAAATGTAGCGAGTGGTTGGTCTGCAGCAATGACAGTACTGGATTCAATAATGCCACTGTGTCTCTAACTTTGTCCATGCCATACCTGATAGTGGCACCAGAATGGGGTTGATCACGAAGCAACGGCAAGAGTGATGTGATACTAATCTCAAACTGCTTGCTTCTAAGCTGTGATGCATGGTGTCGGCCATCTTGAAAATGGCGGCCATCTTGATAATATCAGCCATCTTGAAAATGAGACCCACCTTGCAGATACAAGTTGTTGATTCTTGTCTCGATAGGTTCAAGGGAGATATAAACTGCAACATTTGGTTCTGTATGACCCTTTAGATACTTTGTAATATGATTATGCTTACATTGTATGTGTCACATTGTGAGAGCTATTTTGAAAAATGGCGGCCATCTTGAATTATCAAGTGGCTAATATGATTATTTGTAATGTTCATGATAATGGACCCAAAGGGTTGTTCATTTCTCATTTTGGTCCTTGTATATCATTTTGATCTTCGGTTATATCAATATTTGGCCTTCAATGGCGGCCATCTTTAAAAATGGCGGCCATCTTGGATTTTTAAGTAGCTGATATGTTGTTATTGACTCATAGAAACGCCCAAAGAACAGTTAAATACAATTTTTTGTGCTTGTATTGCAACTTTATCCACCACAACATTAATATCCATCATTCGATGGCGGCCATCTTGAAAAATGGCGGCCATCTTGGATTTTAATTTGGCTAACGTTATTTTTGTATTTAGTGACCCAACAGAAGCATGTGTGCCAATTTTGGTGCTTGTATCACCAAATGCACAATTGTGGTAATAATCTGCCCAGCTATAGGTAATTAAAAAATAATGACAAGTCAATTAAACGAATTATAGCGTGTTTCTATTGGGACCGTTTACCGGTAAAAAGACGGTAAAGGGATTATTTCTGCTCAATAGAAACTGACCTTCCCCGCTATTTACCGGTAAACAGGGGCGATTTTTACCGGTAACGTTTTCCTTCTTGAGGAAGGAAAATAGCGGGGACGCTTACCGGCAAACGCCAATAGAAACTCACTCCGTTCCGATTGAATGTGCATACAGGGAAGAAAACGGAAGTTGAGTCGCGAAATTGACCTCTGTTCTGTAGACATGTATCAATTTTCAACTTTAAGTGCATATCATTAGATTGATTAACTTTACTTCGAGAACTGTTAAATGTCAAAAATATAATTTTTTAATAATTTGTCATAAAATTTGTACCGGGGGGTATTATATCGCAAATTTTAAAAATTCAAAATTATTTGATATCAGTTAAGGCTATTCCTCGTACTCAGAATGCATGCAATTTGGTATGTCTGAGGTATGTCTGAAAATTCAGCAACTCAAAGCAAGTAGTTATTGATTTATTGATCAAATGTTGGGTTTCCCTCATTTTCGACTGTTACTCCAAAGCTGTTGTCTGTGCTGAAATAAAATTTCCAGTGCAGTAGTTGTAGTCCTTGCCCCTATAATATACATATCTTACTGGTCCCCAATGCGCTATAATTTTTGAGAAAAATGCAAAAATAGACACAAAATTGGGCAGGGGTGTAGTACCCCCTTATTAGTCAGTAAAATGCGTGATTTTAATGCGTAATTTGGAAAAGTTTACAGAACTCGAGAGCATATATACCTCTGCCATCAGCAACCCCTTCCCTCAAGCTTGTCTTCGCTAGCTGCTCTTTTATAGATTTTACGTTTCCTAACGTGCAGTGACTTTTTTTCTTCTAAAATAGCCCCTGTCCTCGTTTGTAATTTTGTCCCATAATCTCTTGCTTTAAGGGTGACCATTCTTTTCGCGCTGTGTTCTTTTGGTTTACCTGCTATGTAATTTCTATTTTCTCTTTCATTGTATTTTGTACAAAAACATGGTGAAATAAATGAAACTGAAACTGAATGACCATTATTCCAAAGCGATTGATTGTATGTCAGATTTGGGATATGCATTCAAAGCAGAATTTATTTATGCGCATTATGACACGTCATTTGTTGCAATGGTCCTAATATTGATGTCGCAGCGTATATTTAAATGAAACTACCCATAGATGACAACCCTGATCTCATTCATTGAATGATACACGTATGAGGTGTACATACAAACGCATGCATCGGCCTAAATTTTAAAGATTCCTCTCGCGTGCTTACCTGTACGCGACATGGTACACAACTATCTATGGAATGCGGCGCTTTTGTGCTGGCGCGAAAATTGGTGGATGAACGTACGCATTTAGCGCGTATTGTACCACCATGCTTAGTCTTGTGGTTAGATTTGATTGATAAACAAGTATGATTGACAGTGTGTTTTAGAGAACGAAGTCCCGGGGTAAAGTTCTGCTTAATAGTGAAAGTCCATAGTCGATTTTAACTCTGATAATAAACTGGCAGATTCTAAAATTAGAATTGTTCAGTATTGAAGTGCCATTATATATAGTTACGCCATTATGATATGTTGCATTCAATAATATAAGCCTACGTATACTTTACTTTTACTGTCACAAATATAATTATATAAACCTTTTCATAACCATTTTATACTAGTATTTTGATGTAATAAATACCAGTATAATTTCGAGTTCAACTGAATGCGTTCATCATGATTAATAACATATTTTTATTTAAACGGCAAAAATAACTAGCTGGGTTTCTTTCACTTCACCGTGTTATTTCAGCTCAAAATCGATAGAAACCGTTCCCGATAAATATTACTAGTATTATTTCAGCATTTTGAGTATATAATAACAATTTAAAAATTTGAAGGAAATTGTACATTAAGGTTTTAACAGACATACCTAAACGATACCAGTAAACGATACCAGTAGAAAATATGACGCAGCACAAGAAAACCAACTTGCTGTATTTCAATCTGCCCATCTTGATGGAGGCTTCCTATTCACGTTTTGTTGTTCGATTTATTATAAACGTTAATGTTTCCGATTGATATTATACTCCGGTGATATTTTCTCTTATTAGTAACATCTGGAACCAGCCTAGACCAGGGTAAAATGAACACATGGGCCCATTTGAACAGCGATTACGCGCAGTACTTCATAAATGAAGGCGTGTTTGCAATTTCAAAATTTTCAAATGATCGTCGGCTTTTCCTCCCAACTACATACACTTTTAAGTACATACCTTTTGATTTATCAATTTTACTTCGAGGACTCTTGAATGTGAAAAAAAAAACTAATATGCCATAACATGTGTATTATATTGCCAATTTCAAAAAGCCAAAAATCTTGATATCAGAAGGACATTCCTCGTATTCTGAATGCAATTTGGTCTGTGTGATGTGCTCTCATGTGCCACAAACAAGGACCCGTAAGAAGCAAAGAAACGAGACCTTAATTAGCCGTATAATAAACAGTGTACTTCGTGTATAAATGCGCTTTAATAAATGCGCAAGTGACATCAACAAGTCGCCATATTTAACTAATATGTAAGTTACCAGGATGTATACAAACTCACCATACAAAAATAAAGCGGGAAATTGTTCTTGCAAAATAGTGGCATTTAAATTATTGCAACGGGCAAAATATTTTTTCCCGAAAGATAAACTCTTTATTTGCGTTTTCCATTACGGAAAAAAAATATAACAACAGGAAGGCTAGATATAGCTGATATAAAAACTTATATTTTCATTGTTTTGTGCTAAATGGGCCATATCGATGACGTAATGGGATTTTGACGGGCATTAAGGTCAGAACTGTGTAGCTGCCGATGATTTTATTTGATAATTTGGCATAGAATTTTTATACCAAAAATAGGGGGTCATAATTTTTTACACCAAATTATTCAAATTAAGAGCTGGTGACTCATAAATGTCGAGCGCTACGCGCGCATTCTTTTAACTTGCAATCAAAATGTGCACACAATCTTTTATGCAAAATGTTCACGCGCTCCTCGCGAATTCGTTATACCTGGCAGCGTTAACAATACATCAGCTGATACATTCTGATATGTAATCGATCCGCGAGAGCATTCAATTTATTTAAATGAAGCGCCTAAAGTCAGGTGGATGATAAAGAAGTGTACATCGACAGCTAAAGCCTCCTTTATAGACCCCTTTATTCGAAACAATGGTACCATGGTTTGAAACCTTCTAATACAGGTTTGACGATCACGTGACAATTCGAATCATATCGAAAGATCACATGATCTGTAAAATATCAATATCGATATCAATATTAATTGCAGCAACGAAACGGACCACAGCTGATGTACTAGACTGTCTGTTTGAATACATGTATCGGGAGCATAGCCGTTCGCCTGCGCAGAATCTTGATAGCAGAAAATGGCAAAAATTACGTACTTTTACAAGGCAAAAAGAAACCTTTCTAGGCATTGTTGACATGGTGCCTTCGCAAAGGAAAGTTTCTTACTATAAAGACCTAACTTTTGAGATGGTTTGTATGTTTGAAGGTGCAATATTAACAACAAGGCGCCCGGTTATACCCCGGGGTTATACCGCCGCGTTCAGCAAGTCATCATCACCAACTAGGCAAATAATTTGCCACAACTTTTACGAAAATGTGAGCAACTTTGACTTTTAACCCATACACAGTAAGCAAATCGACCTGTGACCTTTTGTGCCCCATAACATCTTAACGATAGGTCGTACATATTATGCACAAACATTACATTTCTGGGATCCATGGGGCCAGACGCGTAATTTGACATGTTTGAAAGTGTTATTGGAATAAAATTAAATATTTCTCCCTATGCTATCCTATGGGGTCATTTGGGAGGTGTTTTTGAGGGTAATGGTCTCAAAATATCGCTTGGCAGACTACAGATTCGAGTTCAGCATGCCCAAATTAACAAAAAATAATTTGGTTGCAAACTTGCTGCTATAGTAACGCGCTTTCATTATGTTTCACTACCTGGAGAGAATTTATCAAAAATTTAATTCCCTCCTGAGGTTCGTATCTGTCAATGAGTTGACCAGATCACAAGGGTGTCATTATAGCTAGAGGCAGTATATAACACAAATGGGCCAATGAGTTACATAAAAATGAACTTGTGCGGTTTTTGGTTCCCAGGAAGTGAGTTTTGCCTGAGGCAATTTGTGGTTAAATGTCGACCCCTCACTACGAGAGTGATTACCGTCGATTTAGTTGAAAAAGGAGGTGAGACATGATCAAATCTCTCCAGGTAACAAAACGTAATGTTTTCCAAAACAGAACCAGTCTAATAGTGTTACCAAAGTATTCTAGAATACTTTGGAGTAACTAAATCGTGAAGGTCATGTTGGATTAAAATCACTACTCTTGTCAGTTCATCCTCTTGTGGACAGACATTCACTTTGTAAGATAAATGTCATGGATTTGATTCCCTGTTCCTTTCCGATTTTGTACAGGGTGAGTCAAAAAAAGTGCAATAGAGCAAAGAATCGATATTTATGTAAGAACCACGTTGAACTTTCTAATTATTTAAAGTTTCTATAAATGCCACACTTAATAGTCACCTGTTGTGAAAAAATGAAGTCAGTCAGATCTACCATTTAATTTTTATGAGTACCTTTGCTACGATACCCAATTTCATTATTTGTCCACGAGGTACCATGTATTTTGAATGAGAGCACACAATGCACGATAAAGACACCAACTCTGAAACTGATTTTAATTTCAATAAGATTGATTTTTGCGTTATTTTAATTTCTTTTTTTTTCTGTACAAACATACTTTCTAACATTACTTAATACCTCCCTCGACTCCAACCACATTTTTTAAATCCCAATATGTCCAACTTACTGGATATGGGATATTTTATAAGTCACTCCACTTCAATTTGCACGCATTTCATTTCGACATTTGACAAAATCCTTCTACAAATGTGTATGTTTTTGAAAGAGAATAAACATCTTTAAAGTAAAGGTAAAATGAAAATAACAACAAATACTGTTTATTTTCCTTAAACAAGACCAAGGACAATAACAATTTGGGTGCTCCATTTTATTTCAACGCCAATGAGGTTGAGAAAATAGCAGTTGTTCTAAACCTACCTTATAGTTACACAGAGTAGGTTGACATTTAAATTTTAGATGTCTCTTGTACAAACATTAAAATTAGGTATCGCTATAAAATGTGTCATAAAAACAAAACGGTAAATGCTAATTCCTTGGTTTTTTCACACAAGGTCACCACTAATGAATATATAATTTATAAAATATTTTAAAACCGAAAAGGTTCAAATCGGTTCTTAAATAAAAATGGATTTTTTTTCTCTATTGCACTTTTTTTGACTCACCCTGTAATTAAATCATTTGATTATCTTTTAGCTCCTCACGAAAGATTATTATTTTGTTATTATTTTAATCTGATCTGTTAATTTATAAAATAAACTTTGTGTGTCAAGTGTAAAATCCAAATTTGAGGATCAAATGAACAAGTAGCGTGATTAGAGGTTCATATGATATGATTAATTCCTATGTCACCACGTGTTTTGACAATAAAATAACAATAAAGGATGAAAAGCAAAGCCATACACATAATTAAAATAGCATCGTTAATTGAACATAATTAGCATAAGCTGTTATACAAATTAGAGCGCATAAACGTTTCACTACCTGGAGAGAATTTATCAAAAAATTGAATTTCCTCCTGTCGTATCTGTCAATCAATTGACCAGATCATTAAATGTTGATCCCTCACTACAAGAGTTATTGCCGTCGATTAGGTTGAAAAAAGGAGGTAAGGCATGAAAAAATCTCTCCAGGTAAAAACACCTAATGATACGATAGCAAAATATTGTTGAATTGATGAACTTGAGCGACTCGATTGTGTTTGGTTCGAATGTCACCACATATTTTGACAATAAACATAATTATGGAACTATCGATCAGTTAAAAATAGAATCGTTAATTGAACATATTACGAGGGGCGGCCAAAAAGTTCGTAGAACAAGGTATGCTACTATCGCACGGTATTGAATTTGGTTTCAGTTGACAGCTTGCTCCTTCAAAACATTACTGCAAAAATATTACATTTTTGCACCACTGTCTATGGGCAGGATTCTCTTCAGAGGAAGCCTACCTCCATGAATTCACAGGTATTGCTAGAGGTGAACACATGGTCATCATGAACATTTCTCCCAATATTGGTGAAAACTCAAATAAAATGTAACAATGTACTGTACAGCTATTGCTGTAAATGTGATGAAGTCCTTAATATTCAACAGCAACGAAATGGTCCTAAGAGTTTAAGGATGGAACAGAGGATGATTTAAGCACTTCCCAGCAAGTCTTGCGGTTAGCACAGCTGTGTGAGTGAACATGACACCACTGCCCGCCCACTGCATACACACGTGAATGGTTAAATTTGAATTTGGACAGATATATTTACAATAAAAACACCTTCAAAAAGTTGGTCGATTTCACATTTTATGTTATCTACAGAAGGTGTGAATTATCCTTCATGCATACAGGCTGAGTCAAAAAGAAATAAACTCATGTTTGAGGGGCTGTAACTCGAGATCTGCAAGGAATCTGCTAAAAATAAAAACATCACTGGAAAGAGCAAATTTTACACGTCTAAATAAAAGAAAGAATTGTTGCAATTGCTCACAGCAAATTCAAGTTATACTCATTTGAATACAACCACCCATTTTTGTAGCTGCACACGGCTGATTGATTTTCATCCATTTCAATTTCGCCGAATCAGCAAAGTGCTAACAGGATTTATTGTTGAAAATACAACTTTTGCTTTTAATTAATATTCAACAAAGTCCATGACGGCACTATAGTTTGTAGGGATACCAATTCAAGTCTTTACGAACGATCCGGCAGAAGCGGGGGCAGAAGCTTGATTGGGGATTGTTGGGTAAAAGATTGAGCTAATCTTTGGTCTTGCTGTAACGCATGTCTAAGTCTAGCAATGTTCACTTGTGATCTAGCAGTTCGTGGTCTGCCTGAAGCTTCCGGCTGTCTGTTCCTTAGTGTACCATGCACATTGCAATAGCTTGTTCACATTCTTATATACTGCTCCCTTACATGAAACCCGGTTAGCTGTAGGAAATTGGAGACGAAAAAGACGCTGAACTTCGGTGGGACTCTTAGCTTCATGATACGTACTTCGTCGACAGAAACGTGCGCTCCCGTGCGGTAAATTGCGGTGCCATGTTGTCATTCGGCCCGTATTATTATAATGTAGTGCAATGAGGTAAAATTCATGTATTGATCGAAACCACACCTGCTACAGAAATGTATTTGCATTTAAATATCGCGCCTTACCAATCAATATAATAGGTAGGCCCCTACTTGGGAAGTGAAACCGTGTGCAGCTATAAAAATGGGTGGTTGTATGCACATGAATATAACTTGAGTTTGCTGTGAGCAATTGCAACCATTCTTTTATTATTTAGACGTGTAGAATTTGCTCTTTCCAGTGGTCTTTACATGTTTAGCAGATTCTTTACAGATCTCGAGTTACAGCCCCTCAAACATGAGTTTACTTCTTTTTGACTCAGCCTGTACATCACTTTAAATCTGAAATCGACCAAGTAATAATGACACACGGGCAATTCTAAAACAACATCTTTTGCACAGAGTTCAATGTGATTTGAAAAGTAAAGTGGCAGTTGAAACTCTAGTGATAACACTTTTACAGTGCATGATGGGGCTTCCTTAAATCATCCTCTGAGGATGGAATGAGCGTCCTTGAAGATCATCAGGACTTGCTGGCGTCACCACTAATGATATACGTGCTGGTAAAGTGGTATTGATAATGAATAACGAACCAAACAAGAAAGACGTGATAGCCACAAAATATGACATCTCTGATGAAAGTGTTTTCAACATAAATCCATTAACATTTGGGTATTCCATGGTGTCTTCTAGATGGGGTCCCAGAATCTTCATGCACAAAATTGATACTAATTGACATAATCAGGTCTACACCTTCTGCATACTTAGATTGATGACCGAGACAAGTTTAATCTATACATTAATCACTTGAATTATGAGTCCATTCAGTGGAAGAATTTGGATTTCCTACCTAAGAAGATCATCGCTCGGTCACCATAGTGGAAGGTTTTCATCGCTGTTTTCTGAGATCCAGGGATAGTCTTGATGACAGATCATTTACCAAATGAAAGTACAATCACAGGCATATATCATTCATTCAATTTTTATAGCAAAACTGAGGCAGACAATGAAGTGAAGAAGTTTGGTGGTAGGAATGGGACTGTTCTCGGATTATATCCTGTACCCTTTTCTCAGTTTGTCAAGCTGCCATTTACTAAATCAACCATATTGTTCATGCATGGCCTCCAGTTAGTGGAGCCTATTTTAAAATTTTAAGTCCTACCTTTATAATATCAGTTTTGGTGGTGAACAATACTGGTGAGCCTTCACTGAAGAGTGGCTCATGGATCAATCGGAAGACTTCCATTTTGTTGACATAGAAGTTTGAAGAAAAATTGCGACGGGTACATTAAGGTATGCAGTGACCATGTTCAAGAGTGAGTTAGAAATAATTTAGCTAGTCCTCTTTCAAGTACCTTGTTCCTCGAACTTATTGACCGCCCCTCGTAGCATAAGCTGTTATATTCTATTTTTGAGGGGTAGGATTTGTGATATGCATATTTGTGGGTCTTTTTGGACCTTAATTAATAAATTGTCTTTACTGTTTAAACTATTTAAAACCAGTGCTGTAGTTTTCACACATTGACCGGCTACATCGGTAATGTGATATCCAACGACGCACCCGAATAAAAATCAGGTGTAAACTATTTGTATGTGTGCTCAATAAGCCAAATCGGCATTAGAAGTTTGCAATGCATTGTGGGACAGTTTTTGCATTTTTAGGACACTTTGTCCTTTGACCTATCAGAAATATTGGTTTTGTGCATACAAAATAATTTAAAAAGTTTTACTAGAATAAAAACAAATCAAAAAAATATATTTCTTGTATAAATTAATTATTTAAATATTTTTAATGATAACATTTTTACAATAATAGATAAATAAATAATAATTAGAGAAATTTCCCCGATATGTCAGAGGTCAAAGTGTCCTAAAAGTGCTCTCAAAAACCGGAAGTCACAATGGCGATTGGGCTTATTTAGATGCTCCTCTTCAAATGCTTTACATTTTGAAACTTTTAACACAAAAAATAACTACACACATACGTAAAATATTGTGAATTTCTATGGTTTGGGGTTTCGGGTGTAAATGGGTACACCAAGGGGACACCAAATGGACACCAAAAAAATTCGAATTGCTATATTAATAACCAAAGCAGTTTTAAGCCAATTTTATTTTTTATTTCATGTCACGACTATGCCACTTTCTCATCTAGATACCCAAATAAATCATGAACTGAAGTCAACTGAATTTTATTCGAAGAAAGTAATATTTACCGTGCGAACAACGTAAAGGGGACATCAAGCTCATTTTGTGAATTTTTTCAAATTCTGAAAGAACTTGACCACATTTTAAAAAGAAACTGTCACAAACCATGCTCCAGCAATACAGTGAGCTTTAATTTGGTATTTAGTATCGTAAAATATTTTTTTAAATCATTCGAAGTGGGGGACAAAGGGACAAAGCACTTCATCAATTTTCAAACCAATGCATTTTTTTAATTCTTCACACTTTTGTAATCTATTTTATTACTCTTCAAAATCAAAGCCCAAACATTTAACAATGTTTCCAGTTTCTGGAACAAGACATCAATCGCATGTTATGGCCTGCCAAATCTCCAGACCTGAACCTTGTGGGGACAGTTAAAGTACCCGGTAGACAAGAGGATCAAGCCAACAACAACTTTGATTGGACTGGAACAAATTCTGAGACGGGAATGTGAAGCAATAGACCAGGGACGCATCAGACATCTTGCAAACAGTATGAGGCGAAGGTGCTTGGCAGTAAATTCAGAAATAAATTCTGTTTCAAATACATTTTACAGATTTGCAATACAATAACCCCTTTTTAGAATAATGGCCATTATTTAAGGGGGTTGGTTACTTTTTTCATATGTTTCTATACCATTCTAGAAAAAAACGGGTCATTGGGTATAGCCGCATCTGAAAAAAGGTGTGATCTGGTGTGACTTTGAAAAAGGGGGTTATCGGGTATAGTCGACTTCAAAAGAGTGGGCCCATTGACAGGCACATAGGCCTACCGTCATTCTAAAGTTGAGTGGGAGTGCCCTCCAGGAATAAACCGGTAGATACCAAATTAGATTTCAATATAAAAAGTGAGCTCTCATTATGATAATAAATGCCGAGATACGTGCGCTATTCTACCGTACTTTTATTGCGAGTAATATACTTTAAAAATCTCCACCAGCAAATAAATGCACACACCCTTTAAAATTCTTTTTTGGATTTTCAGAGGAGGGAGCTCTCTATTTGTACATGAAATTTACCAAAGGCAAAGAAACTCATCATGTGCGCCATAGCGAACCTTTAAGGTAGCTTTTTATGACTATTTATTGAATACTTGCGATAATTTAGATTTCAACTGAATGTGTTCATCATGATTAATAATATCTTTTTATTTCTCAAACCCATACCCATACTCTTATCCTTAGGTTTCTACGGAAGCTAAATTTGTTCCTTTCATCAGCTTTTAGTTTCATAACTTGGTTATTACTGTATCATTTGTTGTCACTGATATCTTAAAACATCACTGATATCTAAATGGTTACCTTCCTTTTTGAAATTACTTTGGCTATAAGGTTATGATTCATGAACTGTTACTATTCTGACTGTATATTGTTTTCGTAGATCGATAGCACTTCTGTGTTTCATATTTTGAAGAAACTTTATTTTAAATATCCCGGTCTATGCCAAGCTGCTATCCTTAGCCAGTTTCTACAAACTTTTACGTCAGTCAGAAAATGCAATACCTATAGTATTTAACTCTAGCCCTTGTGGTAGAGAAAATCAATAAGAAATTGGAATTTTTTGATGTTCCAGACTTATTTGATGTTGCAGAAACCAGAGAGAGATGTTTATAGAACACAGAGAACATGTAGAATTGCAAAATGTGCATTTGTGTCTTGAAAAGTGGCCATTTTGATGAAAAACATCATCTGCGCGGTACTTTTTCATCTACATGAAGTAACCGTTATTTTGGTTGTTAAAATGTTGATTTGCAAAGAAAATATGATGACAAACATATTTCAGCAGTTTCATTCCATTTCAATTTCGATAGTGCCATTTCAAGGGGGTTGCACCAAGTATACGTTACTTTTATGCAATTATTTGTTTTCGCCTTACATCATCGTAAGGAGCAACTTCTTTCGTGAGGCAACAACTTGCAATGTTGAGTACATACCTCAAGCTATATACTGGCAAAGTATAACTTCCTCCCTATGTGTGGACCCCGGAACTTAAGAATTAGAGGCAATGCCCTATAGCCTGCCTATCACCTTCGTGAAGGGGAACAACGTCCTTACGTTTGGAAAAACACCTGTATACAAAGATATAATGACAATGACAGGCCTACCAATTTTGAGGAGCTTGTAACTTACACTATTAAAAAAAATCGCCCAACATTTTGCCCAACGTTGGTTCAATGGGCATCCTTCCCGATGTTGGGCGCGCATTTTTGCCAATATGTTGAACTAAACTCTTTTTTCCAACAAATGGGACATTTCCCTTATCCTTGGGCAATGATCGATGTAATAATTGTGTATTTGTCGAAAGTTATTTTACCAACACGTTATCGCCCAACAAAAAATCGGCAATTTTTTCTTAAAATTGCCCAACGTTGCTGGATTTGTTTCTATATCACCCAACATTTCATTAAATTCATGCAATTCCCAACGTTGGGCAATGATCGATGTCATCTTATTGTGTATTTGTTGAATGATATTTTACCAACACGTCTTTGCCCAACATAAAATCTTCCATTTTTTTTGCAGTGTATATCATCAAGCCCAGCGGCTTTCGGTGGAATCATATTAAGAATTTCATCATTTACAAAATCATACGAAATACAAGGTAAATTCAATTGCGGCTTCACATCGATACTATGGGTGATAACATTAGGAATGCAGTCATTACTCTCATCAACACACTCAATCAATTTGTTTGCAACATCAGTGGCGTAGCGACAGGTAGGGGCACGTGCCCTGGACGCCACAGGCCTTAGGGGGAGGGGTGGGGGCGCCGAATTGATCAATTCAGCATCGATTCTGCACTAGAATTTTTTCCAGGTGACATCTGACCTCCGACTCATGCCCCACTCATTTTGGTATGCTTTTGAACTTTTGAGGAGTCAACACTGAGTCAACATGCCAACATCTCCCCTCTAACATCCCCTACGTAATGCCCGGCTAAAATTTGCGTGTAGGCCTATATTAGAAAAAGTCCACCTTAAATAATGGTCGAAAAAAAACCCTCAAAAAGGTGTTAAATTGTTGTATATCATTTTGGCTGTCATGTGGATTTTATACCTCTGAAATATCCGCCATACACCTAAAAATCGCAGGTACTGTCGGAATTGGCATGCGAGTATTTTTTTTTTTTTTCAGGGGGCTTTGGGGCCCCCAAAGCCCCCCTGGTAAAAAGTAGAGGGCGGCAAAATAGAAGGGCGGCGGATGCTAAAGGGGCGGCAAAAAGAGTAACTAAAGAAAAAAGTGGTTGAATTAAGGGGCGGCAATTATAATTTTGAATGAAGAAAAGGGCGAAAAATTATTTAAAATTAATTAAAATATACCTTTTTGACTGTCAACAGGGCGACAGCGCTTAGCTGTGTCGGTATTAGGGAGGTGTACCACAGGTAACCGGTAATTGTAACTGAGCCCCCCCCCGGGGTAGGAGCGGCCACGGTATGCCACTAATTATGAGCTTACGGATTTACGTTTTATCCAGAGGTAGTACCCAGCAAACACACGTTTTAAAAACGTTTTAAATCAGTTATATTTTGGCTTTTGGTTTAGGTAAAAACGTTTAATAACATTAAAATGTCGGGTTATATAAATGTCATGATAACGTTTTAAAACGTTTTGTATGAAAACACACTACAACAATATTTTTTAAATGTTTTCAAAAAACGTTATTTAAAACTCTTTTTGCAAACATTTTTGCCAAATATTTTGTCAATACTTTTAAATATTTGAACCCAGCAAACACAGAAATGTTCTTAAAATGTTTTTTCAAAACCTTTTAATAACATTTAAATGTCGGGTTATATAAAGATCAAGAAAACGTTTTTAAAACGTTATTGCAAATATTTTGGGCAAACATTTTGCGCAAAATATTTTTTCAACCCCAAAAAACACTCTGTTTAGAATGTTTTGTATCAAGTTTTCAAGAATGTTTTTGGAATGTTATTAAAACGTTTTTATACCTTTTATATAACCCAACATTTGAACGTTTTCTGACAAACATTTTTGTTTGCTGAGTAGTATATTATCAAAAAATGTTTTTAAGGTAATGAACACGTTTTATACTCGTAATATACTCTTTATATCAACCCGACATTTAATCGTTTTCTGACAACCTTTTATAACTTTTTGCGAATGATGTCGAAAACGTTTTGTGTTTGCTGGGTAATTGCCTTAAAAATTAGGGTGGCCAGGAAAAATCCAACTATTGTAATATTTAAACAGGATCTGACATTTTGACAAACACATAAAACTTTTCAGTTGGCCATCATTGGCCTTGCCAGTCCAGGCCAGGCTACGTCATGTTTTTTATATACATTTTGTACCCCCCGAACCGATTTTTTTTGTATAAACTAACTACTAACCCCTATCCCCCTACACCACATTTCGCCATACTGCATTTTAGAAACGCTTGCTGTTAGAATAAGAAACATTTTAATGCTAATTTATTGCACATGCTAGGGAAGCGTGGTTACCGTTTTGAAATAACTGAGTGAGAGGGTTTTCAAGAAAATATTTTTCCTGACAAAACTGAAGCATCCTCTGTATAAAAGAAAATATGAATATTAACTGCACATCATATATAACGATTCGTGATACCCAATTGTGGCACATTTGATGTCGTTTATGAGGCAGAGCATTTTATTTCAATTTTATATACGCCAAAATATTTTTTAATTGAGCGAGAATGGCGATAGGAAAAACCTTGAAAATTCCATGTTAAAACGACATTAGACCCTACCAATGATTACTGTTTCGTTTTTATGGTAATCTAATCTTTTATCTCCTGAAATAAAATTAGGAGTCTAATGTGGATTTATTGTATAAGTGATGAAAACATCGACGTGTATACAAGAAGCTACAAGAAAAATGGTAGGCCACGCCACGCCGACATACTTTTGGTATACGGCGAGCACGTGCGAGTCAAAATCGATATAATGTATGAAAAAGCTATTGCTATCGTAGGCTCATTTATTGTATATAGAACACGCAGTTATCAACAATTGAGCACTATTAATACACATTAATGTTTTTAAACAAATAAAATTCCAAAATATGGTACGTTTTCTGTCTTTGCTTCACGTGGTATGTTGAAGTAATGAAGTTGCGATTATATCTTTAAATTTTCATGATGCTGCAATCAAGCCCTTACGGCCGAGTGGTCTAAGGTGCTGGTGTTATGTCAATACTGTATAGTACTGCTCAGTGCAGCGTGGGCTCGAACCCCGCCGCACAGTGGGCCAGAATCGCCTCAAAGTGTGCCAAAATTATAAACGGACAATCAAACGCATACAAACACGGTAAAATGACTATAATAGGGGTTTTCGAGACTGCAGAATTCAATGGAAGCATTTTTAGAAATGTATGACGTCATCAAAATGCTGAACGGTGATTGGTCGATTATTTTTACAACAGTATTTCAAATGATACATGTTAAAATTTTAATTGAAAAAGCAAAATAGGGGTTCCAAGGGGTGCGAAATTCAATGATGACATTTTGGAAAGCGTATGACGTCATTAACATGCTGATATATGATTGGTCAATTATTCCTCCCGCAGTTATTCAAATGCCTGTGTAAGAATTATTATAAAAACTTTCAAATCGGGGGTTTGGGGGGTTTTAAGGTCTGCTGAATCCAATAGAGTCATTTTCCAAGGCATATGACGTCATTAAAATAACGAGCCGTGATTGGTTAATTACTCTTACAACAGTGATTCAAATGTCCGATTGGAAAAGTATTATCAAATAGCATATTCAAGGTTATACGGATTGCAAAAATCACTGACGGCATTTTCTAATACGTATGACATCAATAAAATGCAGACATTGTAATTGTTTAATATTAGCAAACAAACAACCAGCCAGACTAAATGTTGGGGATGGGGCCGGGGGTGGGGGCAAAATTTGTAGGTGATTCTTCCTGCCGGACTCCAAAACATTGCCTTAAACGTAATTTTGGCCCTAATTTGCAACCCATCAATATACCAATTTCCTTTAAAAAGCAACCAATTTTGCTCAAATTGGGTGCTTTTACCAATATGTTTATCAAAATACACAATAATACTGGGCGTTTTCGTCTATGGTGAAAATTAACCCACCCATCGCTTTACCAAAAAAAAAAAAAAGCACCCCAAAAGGCAAGCACATATTAATACGTATATCATGTCAATGGAAGATCCCCACCCCGGATGTTATAACTTCAACGTTATCACAAACGACACTTAATAATTTGATTCAAATTGCAATTCTCCATTACAGACACGTGATTTGATCGTTCGCTATATAGGCGAATGTGAATTGGATCTTTTTGAAGTAGGCCTAGACGTAGGCCTAATACCAAATTGGCAGACCATGGGGTTCTTGTGTCTTGAGTTTCTTTCATAAATTCTATAATTTATATGGATGTTCAAAGCAGGATAGAATGTGCATTTATAGCATATGCCTTATGATGCTGCGTATAACAGTTACTCAGCTCGGGCTCTTTTTCTTCTAAAAGATCATGTGCTTTCCTTTTCTTTGAACGATCGACAGTGCCTCCCATTTTTTATGGACGTCTCGGCCCTCCAAGGAGGGCCGAGACGTCCATCTCGGCTGGTGCTGGTGCTGATGAAGTTCCTTCAGAATGAGAAGTGCTACGAACCTCTGCAGCTAGAAGTTCAGCTGCTGTATTGGAGTTCTTCATTAAATGTCAGTTTCCGGTTAAGCCAATCTTTATTTTGAGTGTGAAATGATCCACATAGTGTCTACAGTTATTCAATCGTTCACGTAAACGATAAAGAATGCTTTTTACTGTCTTTTAATACATTTCAAAATGTTAAGTTATGTTATCTGGAAGTTCAATTCTATGATGAATGTGCAAAGCATCCATACAAACATGGTATGATAAATTTATATCTGAAAGTGAGCCTACTGAGCAGCATAAAAAAGTTTTTGACAATGATTCCATGATTTTGCTTTATCTCGATTAATGATGTTTTAAAATATTAAGACCTTATATGCAATTTCTTACGGCAGAGTTGTAGTGAAAACCGCAAATCCCCGGGGTATTTAAGCAATATGAGGGCGCTATGCACATGACATGATAAACCCGTACGCCGTACTGATCCATCAAAATCAGCTGAAATGTGAGCAAATAGGGTACATTATATGGACCCTGGAATGCAGGCTGGCAAATATTTGCAAAAACAATTGCCATCAACATAGTTCTAAGACTTGTCTACAAATGATAACATTAATTTTTGTACAGGAATCGACAGGAATCCAAACTAAATTTCTATTTTTTCCCAAAAATGCATATTTTTACCGTATTTCACCAAATTAGCCCCTCATTACTCCTGATTAATACAATTATTTATATTTTGGCTTTAATGATCTGGTTTGACTACTATTAGGTATGACATATACACAATGGTAAGACAACAGTTTCTCATTTACTAATGTTAGATTAGTTGTTTTCAAAATTCACACTTTTACCATTTTAAGAGAAAATATGACACTTTTGGGTCAAATTTATGACTAAACGATACTTATGAAATCCATCGAAACATAAATTATGGGCCAAATAATATACTTCAGAATGTTTTCTTTCTAAAACAACTGAAAAAGTTTGGAAATTCCACATTCACCAAATTTGAATTTTGGCACACTTTGATTCCGCCCTGGCCCACTGTGGCAAAATAAATGTCATTTTTAATTCTTTTTCATATTATGTTAGAGAAATGTGGTTGGGAGAATGTATGTATGGCGAAGAGTGGTGTGCTCTCCCCCCAAGTTGTTAAAAACTTCTCTCTCCCACGGAACCACGCGCTGTGTCTAAAGTCGGCTTGCTCTGAATGAGTTGCCAGGCCGAGGTCCGTCCCTAAACATTATTTTCTTCATTTACGAAAACCGCCATACCAGATTTTAAACTTCTCTTTGCCGGGAACCGCTGTGTCTAAAGTTGGCATGCTCTGAATGAGTTGCCAGGATGAGGATGTTTTAAATAGATACTACTCACCGACAAAAAAAAATTATATACCCCTACCCGAAAACCGCCCACCCCCAGATTTTAATATTCTCTTAAATTAAAAGGCATTCACAATTTGAGCATCATCGATTATTAAATAATGTGGAAGAGTAAATGAGGATTTATTGCCTCGTTCTTACTACACCCACGAACACCGCCCCTAAACATTTTTTTTTCTGAAAACCGCCCACCCCAGCTTATAAACTTCTATGTAATTAAAAAGCATTCACAATTTACGAGCCCCGTACATAAACATTACTTTCTTTATTTCCGAAAACCGCCCATCATAGCCTCGTTCTTACTACTTCCACGAACACCGCCCCCAAACATTTTTTTCTTCATTCTGAATACCATGAATACCACATATTTAAACCATTTGCCATTATGAGGATGTTTAGATATGAAGTACTGACCGACAATATACTGTACCCCTAACTGAATACCGCCCCATCCCATATTTTGATAATTTAATAACATGGAACAGTAAATGAGGGTTTATTGCCTCGTATTACCACGAACACCGCCCTTAAACATGAAGTTCGGCTGAATGAGTTTCGTTAAATTTATCATAATTGATCATAATACAAATTAGGCCAACAACATTCTTCAGTCCCAAGTTATTTCATTTAGATCATGTATTTTCTCACGGAAATAGATATTTGCAACTCCGTCAGCTGACTCCGTACCCTTGTTCTAGAAACGCCTAACATTAACAATAGGTAATAAAGGCTATTATTATTGTAACCCGATTTGGTATAATTCAAACAGATAAGCTATGTCTAACAGTGCACTGTGTGATTACGGATTATGATTATGGCTAATTCAATTTAATAATATAATCTAGAACTGGAAGTAAAATTAGGAATCGATCTATTCAGGGGATTTATGATAAGGATAATGAACTGAGTGCAATGCATTCGTCAAGATAATCGCACGCGCCGTGGAGTTATTGCATTTAGCTCGAGAGCCGATAGGCTCAAGAGCTAAATGCAATAACTCCATGGCAAGTGCAATTATCTTGACGAATGCATTTGCACGAGTACATTATCCGTCATACACTTTGAGTGTAGGCCTATTAAAACAATAGGCAATATTAATTGCTGCATTCATTATATTAGTTTTAATATTAGGAAAATATCTTACATTTTAAAAACACCGTCAGGACATTGACCAGCTACGTAGCATTTAACTGGTAAAGAAAATCAATCCCTGTATAAGTATGGTATCGATGGTATCGATTGCGCCATACGTCATACTTTAGTAACTTATTCACGCATGGTTTGTAACCAATTGACTTTATGTTGTGATCATTTAATATCGTGGTTTCGAACACAGAGAGCACTGAACCAGTTCACCTGGAAACGATCGATTTAGATGTCCGACTAGTACTACGGTGAATATCAACTGGACTTTATAGCTCTATAATTTGAACTTTAAAATCTACTTATATTAAAACACACGACATCGGGATTTAACAATTTGTTCAGTATTATCAGGGATATGATAGGCCTTCAAACACATGTGTTTGAAGGCCTATGGTATTATAAAGCATGATCATGATATTATGCGCTAGTGTGTGTTTCCCGGGCCCGGCTATGTTATTTTAGATATAGGCCTACATGTATTTCATTTGTAAAATGCTGAATATTTTGCAATGGTGTCATCTTGTATAATTATGATCCACCTGTTTTTGGCCCTTTTAATTAATAGAAGCTCGATTATTCTCATTTGATGTTTGATTTATTTGAGGTCATTAATCATAATTTATGACAATGATATTTGCACGAGCGATTGCCGAATAGGGTGCAACTCTACTAGTCTTATTATAAGACTGCCCTACCCCAACCCTAAACCCTAACCCTAAACTCCGTAAACGAGGACTGGACTCAAGTCTAGCGAATTGCACCCTATTCGGTAATTGTACCCTATTATAGAACACTGTTTGTAACTATACCATTTTAACACCACAGAATGTATATTCGTACTTTTTTGATGGTATATATATCGAACAGACAATTATATAGTTATGTGACCTCTGTGTCGAAAGCGTCACCTAACTCTACTATATGGTTATGTGAAAGTAGTATTTCTAGTATTTGAGCGTGCACGTATTATCTAGAATCTATTGTTTAGCGTGCAGGTTTTAGATAATGCATTGTTTAGCGTGCAGGTTTATATAATTTGGGCTGTGAAGGGTAGTTCGCGAAAATAATGCACGGGAGAAGAATACATAACGATGAATAGAAACGGGCACTAGAAGTGTATACATGTATAACTTGACGTGCTGGAGTTTCCTCTAGGGTAAAGCCATGATTTTTCCGTGTTACAAAATTTAAATTCCGTGTTACAAATTGGACGATTCCGTGATTTTCCGTGTTACATTATAAAGCACTAAAAGTGAATACAAGCATGTTTTAAAAGTGTATTTGTCTTATATAATTAATTATATTATAAGAGCTGTATCGGCCAGAATCTTGCATCATGGGCCTAGAATTAATGCTAGAATGGATTGTTTAATGGCTAAATTATCACTTTTCTTTGTTTTCTTTTGCAAATCAACACAAAAGTTAGACATTTTACACAGTTTTTCACTATTTTGTGGCATTTCAAATTTCCGTGAGCAAACCCCGAATTCCGTGAATATTTCCATTTTTCCGTATCACGGAGAATTCATGGCTTTACTCTAGAGTCCGAAGTCACGGAATCGGAGGTACAACACGTAAAAATGATACTTTTGTATGATGTGACAAAAATTGTTAAAAGATAAGAGAAATAAATGTTAAAAACAATCATGAGTTGTGTGTGTAAATTTTTATGATAAAAATACTGTTCAATAATACCAAAATAAAGGTATATGTGACCGTACACCACGAATGAGCCGTAAATGTCCTCAATTGTATTCTGAGTTACAGTGTAAAATGGGCATGAAGGTCATATTCATAGGTACCTCAATTTGGTGCTACGTGTACCTCATTTAATGAGATACACGTAGCACCAAATTGAAATACCTATGAATATGACCTTCATGCCCATTTTACACTGTAACTCAGAATACAATTGAGGACATTTACGGCTCATTCGTGGTGTACGGTCACATATTACCAAGGCATGAACCCCTATATCCTCCAAACATCGTAATAGTCGGGCTATTACCGTGAGAATATTCCAATCAGAGCATATTGATCGCGATTGAACAACTCATTGTGACATTAATATCATTATTTATATATTTTAAGCTTTATTCATGAAACACGGATTTACAAATTTTACAACACGGATTACAACACGGAAAATGGATTTTAGAAAACGGTAAACTTCGGACTCTACTCTAGGGTCTATAAAGATGGCCTACCCAGTTTAGTCGTCTTCTTTTGATGGTCTTGCTCCATGGTTCAGTATTATTTTGTGTTTGTATATAGATCAGCATTTGTCATTTTGTCCCGGCATTTTGTCTAATTTTGTGATGGATATTGTTCTTTGAAAAATATCTATTTTGTGTTCTAATTTTTTTTTTGTCAGTGTCCATTGTATAGAAAAATGGACCCTACATAAGCATTAAAATTCTCACTTTTGTTGTAATGTTTGCTCTTTTGCTTTGTAGAAATATTGTTTGAGTTGATTATATGATGCTATTGCTAGACATTTTCTCCTTTTTATTATCTTCGTTAGTATCTAGTAACATTCCTATGTATTTACATTTTTCCAGTCTGATGTTAATACTTATTGCCTCTTGCCGTAGCGTCAAGCGGCATGGAAGTATGACGGAGGGCATTCACTGTGTGCGATCATGCGTGAGAGGCAATTCCCGATTTATGCTAAGTTCCCTGGCCAGAGTCTCTCGACAGGGCTACGACACTGAATAATTTGCATGGCAAAATTACCCGTCTCCTCCGCAGCCAATTTGGTTTCGCTCCATCGAAATCAAGCTGGTCACGGAGGAGACTACCTTCCTTTGTGTTTGTTCATTTGTGTATGGAGAGCCATTCTTGGAGTCTATAATGACTTAGGCTAGTCCGACACTGCATTGTACTAGAAATACCTTGTCTGTGAAATCGCTATAGAGCCAACCGAGAACACGTATTCGTTTTGAAAATATAGCATTAAAATTAGTATCACCCTTGTGGCCCCCGTGCAGTGGAAAACCTTATTTCTTTCATTAAAAAGAAATGAAAATTAAAATAAACACGGATCTACCTGTGCACCTTAAAATGGGCACAGCAATTTGTCTCAAATATGAATGAATTTTAAGAAACATACCGGATATGATGAACATTGACCTGACGCCATGATAGTACATGTAGGATCTATTAGTCGTTTTATATACAATGTATATACCGTAATGTCATAATACCAATATTTGTCATAATATATAATGAGTAATATTTAGCAACGTAAATGTGCACTTCATATGCACAAACGAATACTGATCTTTCTGATATTCAGGTTTTGTACATCACATATAACATGTCACATAGGAGGTCATACGTGTTGACCTTCATCTATTGTATTTGTTCAACTGTGTATGGAGAGGAGAAATGCCATTAAAACTCCATCAGTATTAGGGCGTAGTTCAGTGAACTCACCGGATTGCTATTTCAAGTAGGCCTACTTTGAGAATGGGTCGAGGCGATTGCATTGTAAAACCTAATAAATTATTCATAACAGTTACGTAATCAATCGATAGTGCGGACACTTTTCATTTGCAAACCACCAAAATTCGTGATCTTTTAGCGTTGGAAAAGAAACCACGTGAATAGAGTGCCCTCTCAAGAATAGGTTCTCTGTGCTCTCGAGCTAGTCTAAGCCCACTGTACAGACGTTCCAGACAAGATCACAACGGAAGATCGCCGTGTCGCGTGTGAATTATTCCGGTGAATTATTTTTTGTACGGACCATGGTCTCAAGAACCATACTTGTACTTTTTGCGGTGAACCTCTTCACCAACGCGTACTGCGGCAATATTCTTTTTGTGCCTCTCGCAGGACACGGTAGTCATTACCATGTAATGCTCAATACTGCCGAGGAATTATTACATCGTGGACATAACATTACAATGCTGGTAGCAGATCGTCATGAGAATCAAATCGTGTCATCTAAAAACCCAACAGAGGCAGCTATTCATTTCATCTATTTCCCATCTTTGTTCACGATGGACGAATATATTGGACTTATGACAAACTTGACCACAGCAGGATTACGAGGCAGGTATGTTGACTTAATGAAGGAGATATTTACCTATATAGAAAAGCACAATGAAGAGTGTAGCAAATCAGTTATATCCAATCCGGAGATTATATCAACATTACGCGATTCTAACTTTGATCTATCAATATCGGATCTGACGGGGTGTATAATATATCAATATCTCCATAAGAATATGGGCATTCCTTACGTCACTTTGTCTGCTGTTTTAACAGTACCTCACTTAACCCTATTTAAGAATCGCATGCCCATAAATCCGGCATTTATGCCAGAAGCATCTTCCGGTTTAGATCACGTGATGTCTTTTCCAGAACGAGTGAAAAACGTTGCAATGTCGTTACTTATCCTAGTTGTATTTAACGTACGGCCTCATCCATATGAGGAAGTGAGTCAGCTTGGACTTAAGATATTTTTTCAGGACGCAGAACTTGTTTTGATCAATACTAATTTTGTTCTGGATTTCCCAAGACCAGTTTTGCCCAACACTAAAGCAGTAGGAGGATTGACAGCGGGACCAGGACGCTCTCTGGCTGTGGTGAGTTGGAAACAAATCAGACATAGACCGTATGGTACTAATTTCGAGGAGAATAACAAACACCAATTTGACATGCATGCATTCTTTTGTCGAGAGTGGACATGGTCTTTCAATTTGTGGCGAGTGTCCTTGGCAGACTTGACTATGCTTCAGTGGTCATGAAAGGATTCAATAGATAACCTCTTCCCCACTAATCCCCAGCTATTGTCTGAAATTGCTCCTCGGAAAATATATAATAACAACTCAGTCCTCAAATGATAGTCATATAACGACCAAAAGATAAATGACTGACTATCATTGATGACTGAGTTCCGCAGTCTAGAAACAAATAGGGTTTTAATGACCTTAAAAAACGCCCTTTAACCCTAACACTCATTACACAAAATCCACGATGAAAACCACTGCGCATGCATGAAGGGGTCAAAGGTTCGAATCACTGGGATGCCAAGTGACTTCTTCGTTCATCTTCTCTCCTTTTTCGTATCTTCTTTAACTTCCGATATCAAAAAGCAGGGTTTGGTGTTAGGGTTAACATGCGCTTCACCCGGAATAATTATGTTCTTCACAGTGAGCAGCAGCTTAAGTGGCGTAGCTAGGAATTAAAAGACCGTTAATAAATACTTTGGTGGGGGTGGGGGGGGGGGTGGGGGGTGGGGTGGGGGGTGGTGGTTGGATTGTCATCAAATTTGTTGGATATGAGCGCCATTCCTGTAGGCCTACATGTTAAATGTCCTCAGCTTTGTCCCTCTCCTCCCCGTCAGCCCCAAAACAATGACATATTATGAGGCAAGGAGGTACTATTCTGTTACAAAAGTAGTAGGTGTAGCATGAGTAGCACATACTAGCACGTCAGTTGCAGTATTATGCTACCTGAAATAAATTTGCATTATAGCGCATTGCACACGAAGCAGTTATTCTGTGATATATATCTATACTACTAGATATTAAAATTATTATATAGTAAAAATAGTTGCATGAAAAATGCAGTAAAAAATGATACACTACTTAATGGACATTGGTGTGCATAAATGCCCTGGGAAAGACTAAGCCTGAAGTGTTTTAATTGCAGTAAAAAGTAACATTTATAATAAAACCAGGTATCCCCGGTTTTATTCTGAGCTCACCGATCGAGTGCTGAATAAATACGTCCGGCCTGCGTATGTATATTGAATCATTGAATAAGTGACGTACCGTATAAACTGTATGCATATCGCTGTTCGTCTTACGTCTTGTTCGCACATCACATGAGTAGACTATGCCATAGTCGAATTTTGATAAAAACATATTATCACTATTATTTAATCATAATGAATGCATTCCGTTGAACTCAAAATTATATTGAACAATGTTTATTAAACATTTTAAAATTAAAGTGTTTAATCTATCAATTGCACACAAATTAATACAAATCAGCGTTTTATACTTAAATGTTTTATATAGTAAGAGTATGCAAAATGGGCAAGTGGGCTACGGCCAGAAGTCTAATCACATGAGCTGCGTGTAGCGCTGCCAATAATCATGATAAATAATACGATTGGCGAGATTATGTTGTAGGCGCTGTACGTCGACTTGACGCATAAACTGTGCGTACATCGCTATTCGTCTTATACGTCTTGCGTATAAGTGAAGCTCCCGATAGGCCCTATAATCATGATAATTATAATCGGCGAGCTAAATACACGCATTTTAGGCGATGGAATGAAATGTCAATTTTCTTCGTTTGCCTCATTTCTTTGGCTCGAAATTAAAAGGGGACAATGCGATCAGTAGTTATCAGTGAAAATTAACATTTAAATATGAATGGCTACGAATCCAGACCATTAAGGTTTGCAAATTGGGATCCTAAATTTGCATGTAGTCCGATCGTGAGGGGGTTTTGACTTTGCTAAAATGCTCCCGTCTACACAATTATCAATAATTCTCTCAAATCCTCTTTATGGAATTGTATTTATATACAGAACTCTTTCATCGAAGTAATCATACAAAACATTATCTGATTATGTTGAATCAAAATAAATTATGCCAATTTTATTAAGGATACATCAACACGCAACTAAATTATTATCTTATATTAATAAACTAGTTGCAACACATAAAATAACTAGAATCAGTTAAATTGTTTAAATTAAGGGTGTACGAGGTATTGTTGGTGGAAGCAGCCAAAAACCGATTTTCATTATCTGAATCAATATATTATTGCAAAATAACACTTTGGTGTTCTGCAAAAGTCCATTCTACAAATCATATACTTTGAAAACTTGCTTAATTTATTGTTAACGAGTTCTGTACGTTTTACAACAATGTTGTTGTTTCACCCCTCTTTTCAACATAACTCAAGAATTACAGGACCTACAAAAGTAATCTGTGCTATATGAATTCTTCTACACTCTCGCTATGAATTGAGCATTGCAATTGTTGCTAAAGCTCACTACCATTCGCAAGATGCTGTGAACTACATATTTTTTGCTGCTTCGACCAATGATACACGATATACCCGGTATTTTTGCATGATAGTGTTATTTCCCAGGTATTTCCTTCTAATATTAAGTGCCTCATAATGTTCTAGTAAGATTATACATGGAACGACAAAATCCTTCTTTATATTTGTTTTGTCTATTCAGATGACCTGGTCAGTGTTTGATAAAGTTCTAAAGATTACCTAACCCCATTATCACATATCAATAGTACTTTCTGAAAGGAGCTTAAGTACACACAAATAATGCTGGATGTATACTGTAAGGAGAAGGTCATTGATTTTAGTCCAAATTACAGAAAAAACTGGTTGTCATAATGCTTGGGTGCTATACAATGGCAAATCTGGCAACACACTGTTCTTTATATTGCATAATGTTGAGCATTTGTGCATATAGGCCTAAACTATTTTTGTCACTTCATTATATTTTCACTTATTCCTCCAATCCCCGCTAATACTCTTTAAATTACACTACAAAACCATGCAAGCTGTTAATGTTATACAGAAAATACCCCAAATGTATTTGAGACTTACACATGATCATGTAAAAACGAGGTCTAAGTATTAACGAGGTCTAAGAATTACTGGTACTCAATTTCCATTGAACTATTAACTTGTGACAAGGCACTGAACATAATGCTTGTTCACTTTCATTAGGAGCAGGCCATACAAACACTGTTCGAGAATTAATCATGGAGCTGCTCTCACTCAATGTATCAATGTCAAAGGTTAACCAGGTTATTAGATCTACACTGAAGAAGATGGCCAATATTGAGGTGGGGCACCTTCCTGCAATGGGAACAACCTCGAAACTGATTACGGAGGCAAGAGTGCTTGCTGATATCGAAGTAGGCCTTGCAATGAAAAATGCCACTCCAGAATCTGCACTAGGTAATGTGATACATGGTGATGGCACCACTAAATATCACAAAAAATATCAAAACTTTCAAATAACAATGTCAGACAGTACTAGTAGGTCTACTGGACTGATGAAAATGGGTCATGGGGACACGGCAGCAGTGGTGGCTTCCTTTGAGTCCAGAATGATGGAGATTGCCGGGGCGTTGGAGACAATCGGCAAGACAAGAGAAGACAAGGAGCAAATTTATAATGAGCTTATTGCATCGGTTTCAGCCACCATGACAGACCAAGGGCCTACAATGCCCCAGTTTAGTGAGGAAATTGCATCAATTAGGGAGAAATTACTCCCTGCAGTAGTAGAAAACTGGGAGGATATGCCACCAAATGTCAGAGATACCATGACAGAGTTCGGGCAGTTTTACTGCAAAATGCATCCCATAATCAATTTCGCTGAAGAGGTCAACAAGACACTGAAGTCATATGAGGACATTGCAACCAGTGGGAAAAACGCACACACGATAATAACACATGAAGCCGACGTAACAAGGCTTGTACGCACAGCCAGCAAAGCATTTCACCATCGCGGTTCTGACAAATCGGGGGTCGAAGATGAGTTCACCGAGTTTGTTGAAAGGGAGTATGGTGTCACCAACGGTCTAGTACATTACGTTGGAAATAGGGCCAACATTCTTTTTGAAGGAGCTGCCTCAGCATTATTTCATCACAAGCACATCACCACCTTCGTAAATAGTATACCGACCCCAAATTGCCTTCTAACATGTCTAAAGGCTGTTTGTGAAGATGCAGAAGAAAAAGTTAATCATGCCTAGCTTAAGGCTCTTGGCATTACCCACTTCATCATTACCAAGCCCCTCTGGGATGCTATCAAGTCGGAAAATGTACTGTCACTGAATGCCACCCTCCACACTGTCCAACAGAAGCTGGAGATTTGGAAGGACAATCCACAAGGGCTGTTGGATGGTGATGATATAGCGCTACCTGATATACGCATCGATAGAGATGAAGTATTTGATTGTGTCATGGCACCACTAGAGGATGCAGAAGTCTATGGCATGTGCCTGCAAGCTCTCCAGCTCATCTGCTGTGCACTCCTCTTGATTTTGGAGAGACAGTGCCAAGACAATCTCCCAGGTGGGAAATATTGGGACCCATCAGAGGCGATGCAGGAGAGATTTGCTAATGTACCCACAACAAATGTTATTGGGGAACGGGATTTTGCTCTCCTGGACATGATGGTCCGTCAACGTCCTAATGCCCGGACCATCACTCTTGAAGCTCTCATCATGTGGATGAATAATGGGACGGTCCAATGGTTGGATGGTTTGGATGAGAAAACTAAAGATGATTACATGGATGCAGCAAGAAGGCATGCTGATACGGCCATCAAGCACTACCAGGAGCGTATAAAGCAAATTAAGAAAGAGAGATGGGAAAAACTTAAACAAAAGCAGCAGAACAGAGAAGAGAAAGAAAAGAAACCGGTACAGGACAGGTTAACTCTAACCCAGGAAATTGTAAAGCAAGGTGGAGTTTGGGGAGCAGAAGACATAGAGGAGAAATTCCAGAGACTGACATTACAACCCTCAAATGAGCCAGTAAGACGGGAGCTGCACAAACAATTAAGCTTTCACCAAAAGATCTTGAAGTCGAAAGCACCACAGAAAGATCACTTTCAGCTGACAGCCACCGTTAATGGAAAGCAAAGGAAATTTACAAAAGAAGAAATGAGAGACCATTTGATGACCATTGTGGAACTCAACAACTTACAAAGCACATGTGCCGATCCTAATCAGATAGTACCAGTTGCAGAGGCAGAACCATCTGTCAATTACACGGATGAAGAGGAACTTGCCGATAGGTTTGAAATGAAGAAGATAGCAATTTGGAAGAAATTGGAAGATGACAAAAAGAAACGAGCAGTGAAGAGCTCCAAAGAGCAGTTGACAACCCTAATAGCAACCCCTCACAAGCTGGTTGGTGCAGAAGTTCAACATAAGTGTTTCAACCCTGCAGGCATTCCCCAGTGGTACAACGGGACAGTTACTGATATAGATGAGTCAACTGTTGATGGTTTGGAAACAGAGTTCACCATCCATTATGATGAGGCAGCATTAGAAAAAGATGAACCTGTAACAGAGAGTTTTCAACTCCTGAAAGATTTAAGAGGTAACGATCTCATCATAGTAAAGATATAGACCAGCGTGATCCATCTCGCAACTGGTGTGCTGACTGTCAGAGTTAAAGAATGAGTTTGTACTGGAAAGTGCTTTGTAGATATCAAGAAGGAAGTTCCTTGGTAAAAAGTTATATTATTGTGAATTAAAGGTGAATGGAGAAAGCATTACAACACTGAAAAGTTCACATTTTTGGAAACATTTTTTTTCTCATCATAATTAGGTGAAAAATAAGTGTTTAAATTGACCATTTTGACATTTTCATATTAAACAGCCGTTTTCTTATTAAGATTAGTAATTAACATGCAGAATTTTGGTAATAAGTTGAAACTTAAAACAAATTTAAAATTGATGTTTTCTAACAATGCATATGTGCCAATTATTACACATAATGTATGTTTCGATTTTAGGTCAATTGGCCATAATTCATTAAGGGGGTACTACACCCATGTGGTAAATGTATGACTATTTTTGCATTTTTCTCACAAAATAATTACACACTGGTAACAAAAGTTGTGTATATTATTGGGGCAAGGAATCCAATTACTACACTGAAATTTCAGTGACTCAAGACAAGCGGTTCAGTTTATATGATAGAAAACGAGGTACATCCTAGCGGTACCTTATTTCTGATCATAAATAACAAATCTCTTGTCTTGGGTCACTGAAATTCCAGTGTAGTAATTGGATTCCTTGCCCCTATAATATACATAACTTTTGTTACCACTGTGTTATTAGTTTTTGAGAAAAATGCAAAATTAGACACAAATTTATCGAGGGGTGTAGTACCGCCTTAAGGTTCGATGTGCAACATTTGAAAACGGTTGTTTTCTGGTTAAAGTTGTTAATTGATATATGCTAATTAAGTGAAAATAAGATTGTATATTGTTTTAATTTAATGTTTTGTCTAACAACTTATGTGCTAATATTATGTGTTAAATTTTATGTCGATTGGACAAAGCATTCAGGTTCTGGGACATCCAAAGTTTGAAAATGACCATTTTCTCGTTAAAATTAGTAATTAATATGCTAATTAGATGAAAAAATTAAGATTGCATGGTTTTTTGATTTCATGTTTTCTAAAGGCTTCAGTACCAATTATTATATGTCAACTTTTGGGTCAATCGAACAAAGCATTTAAAGGTTCTGGGACATTCAAAGTTTGAAACGGTCATTTTCTCGTTAAAATTTTTAATTAATATGCTAATTAGGTATAAATTAAACGTCAAAGAATTTTCAATTTCATGTTTTCCAAAACCTTATGTACCAGTTATTATAGGTGTCAAATTTTAAGTCAATCGGAAAAAAACCATTAAGGTTCTGGGACGTTTGAAGTTTGAAAATGGCCGTTTTCTCGTTAAAATTCTTAATTAATATGCTAATTAGGTGAAAATTACAGATTGCAGGGTTTTTAATTTGATATTTTCTGTAAGCTTTAGTACCAAATATTATATGTGTTAACTTTTGGGTCAATCATACAAAACATAACGGTTCTGGGCCAATCAAAGTTTGAAAACGGCCATTTTCTCGTTAAAATTCTTAATTAATATGCTAATTAGGTATAAATTAAAGATCAAAGAGTTTCTAATTTCATGTTTTCCAAAACCTTATGTTCTAATTATTATATGTGTCAAATTTTAAGTCAATCGGACAAAGCATTAAGGTTCTGGGACGTTTTTAAGGTTGAAAACAGTTGTTTTCTCGTTAAAATTTTAATTAATTATGCTAATTAGTTGAAAAGTAAAGGTCCGACAATATTTAAATTTGTATTTATTGAAAGTGTGTGTGCTTATTAAAATGTGTGCCAAGTTTCGTGCTAATAGCTCAAAGGGTTTTGATTTTATAACCAAAAATGTACATATTTTATCTGAATTTATGGTGCCGTTACACAAATAAAGAAAATGATAAGAAATGTACTCCAATATAGTCTCCAAATAGTGTTGTTTTCGTGTTATGAAAATGGACGGTTCTCTGGAACGGATTGTCCGATTTTCAAAATTCAAACGGTTTTGAGAAGCTGGTGACTTGCGTGTTTCAGCTACAGTGAGAAAAGGATAAATAGACACACTTTTATTTTTCACATGAACTGCCTAATAATATGCACACTTAATACTTAGAAAAAACCCGAGAAGTATCCCTGTGTCACACAGGGAACTTTAACAGAGGTGAATACAATGGGTTGTCAATAGCTGGAGGCTTCTATTGTGGATGTGCGTTTAAGGGGTACTACACCCATTGCATTTTTTTTGCATTTTGTGAAGAAATGAGAAAAAGAAATTGGACAAAGTGGTATGCAAAATGAAGGGGCAAATCTTCTCGTTCAATTGGTGGCATAGTATCAATGACGCGTACATACTTCTAATGGTATAAACCAAAAAGTGGTACATCACTGATGTTTTAAATTCACTTCATTTTGGAAAGCTTACTATCAACGGATTTCGTTAAAATTTTGGATATGTGTTGCTAACACATTAGGGAAATAATGTTGATATGTAAAATGGGAATAATTGGTCCCTGATTTCTTTTATGATTTCATGAACTTGGTGCTCCACAACTATCAAAAACGAACCGGTTAAAATGCTTCTATTTTCAATGTTGAGCTATATTTTGTATTTTGAACTTGCGACACTATTTCACTGAAACTTAATTAAGCCATAGGTAACAGGTTACCACAACCACACTACAGCAATGTTGAAAAAGATTGTATTTTTTGTCTCCTATACCACTTGCACCATATTATGTAGTTTTCCGTAAGCTTCATTTGTGTGATTTAGGTAACTTTTTTATATATTTATTTGCCCAATCCATCTCAACTAGGCAATCTAAATTGTACTCATCATTTACATCCCAAGGTATTTTAGTATATCCACCTCACACATTTCCATTATATATCCAGTAACAGACAAAATATCAAAATTGATGCCTCATTATGACATGTATGATATCACAGACTATCACGTGTATTCAAAATTGATGCCTGAATTTGACCTGAACCAATTGACCTATAACCTGACCTTTGATGACCTTATAGCCTTTTTTAATCTCTTTCCCTAACAACACATTATAGAAGATACATACATGGTGTAGTATTAAATTGTCTGTGCGGAAGAGATTAGGCGTATTTAATTTATTCAGTGTTATAATCAGTGAGTACATTTCTATAGATAGTATAACAAAGGATTTAATGTATTCTATTCATGTATTCTACTTGGACATGTTCAATAGAATAAATTATGGTTTGTTATGAAACACACATCTCAGTTACTAGGATACAGTAAACAAAAATATATAGGGCTAAAATGACTTACTAAAATGGTTTAAAAACACTGTGTATGTAGATATATTGTATAAGTTCATGACATGAGGTGATGAACATATTTATGTACTTTATAAATTTGCAACAAAAAAAAAGAAGAGGGGTACTGATGAAAATCAGGGTATTATTCCCCTATACACTTCTAGTGCCCGTTTCTATTCATCGTTATGTATTCTTCTCCCGTGCATTATTTTTGCGAACTACCCTTCATAGCCCAAATTATATAAACCTGCACGCTAAACAATGCATTATCTAAAACCCGCACGCTAAACAATAGATTCTAGATAATACATGCACGCTCAAATACTAGAAATACTACTTTCACATAACTATATATAGTAGAGTTAGGTGGCGCTTTCGACACAGAGGTCACATAACTATATAATTGTATGTTCGGTATTTATACCACCAAAAAAGTACGAATATACATTCTGTGGTGTTAAAATGGTATAGTTACAAACGGTGTTCTATTTTGCAAATATCATTGTCATAAATTATGATAAATAACCTCAAATAAATCAAACATCAAATGAGAATAATCGAGCTTCTATTAATTAAAAAGGGCCAAAAACAGGTTGATCATAATTATACAAGATGACCCCATTGCAAAAAGTTTAGCATTTTATAAATGAAATACATGTAGGCCTATATCTAAAATAACATGGCCGGGCCCGGGAACCACACACTAGCGCATAATATCATGATCATGCTTTATAATACTGAACAAATTGTAAAATCCCAATGTCGTGTGTTTTAATATAAGTAGATTTTTAAAGTTCAAATTATAGAGCTATAAAGTCCAGTTGATATGTTTTTTTCTCATCTCAATTCACCGTAGTACTAGTCGGACATCTAAATTGATCGTTTCCAGGTGAACTGGTTCAGTGCTCTCTGTGTTCGAAACCACGATATTAAATGATCACAACATAAAGTCAATTGGTTACAAACCATGCGTGAATAAGTTACTAAAGTATGACGTATGGCGCAATCGATACCATTGATAGTTAACTTATACAGGGATTGATTTTCTTTACCAGTTAAATTTTACCTAGCTGGTCAATGACCTGACGGTGTTTTTAAAATGTCAGATATTTTCCCTAATATTCAAACTAATATAATGAATGCAGCAATTAATATTGCTTATTGTTTTAATACACTCAAAGTGTATGACGGATAATGTACACGTGCAAATGCATTTGTCAAGATAATTGCACTTGCCATGGAGTTATTGCATTTAGCCCTCGAGCCTATCGGCTCTCGAGCTAAATGCAATAACTCCACGGCGCGTGCGATTATCTTGACTAATGCATTGCACTCAGTTCATTATCCTTATCTTAACTGTTTAATGTTAGTTTTGTTGAGATAACTCTATTCAGCCCTATAAGTACATTATTTGCCACTCAAGCATTAAAATACAATAGTGATACAAATTACATGATGAGGTTGAATATAAGTTTACTCTATTATATTAGCTGGCTGTTAATATCATAATAGCTTGCTATGCAATTTAGTTCTTCCCAGACCATTGCGGATTCTGGTTTCTAAATGATGGTTTATTTGAGCAGAGAAGATGATTTGAGATTCCCTTCTGATCATGAGCTGCATAAACATGTTTGTAAAATATGACTTTTTTTTTATCCTTTTGTGTGGTGCAGAGAATAGATAGATTGATTGGGTGTTTTTTGCTGGAAGGAAATTGTCATATTACAAACATACATCAGTAGCTCGATAAATAATTATTGAACTGTTGAATAGCAAGTATTATCATGATCAACTAGAATGTTCTGTTTTAGATAAGTAGATAAGTTTCACATTCATGTTATTAACAAAAGATCCACTCAGTAGTCAAGCAATAAGCCCAGGGTGGGGTGTACCAATTAGAAATGGGCGACGGTATTGTGCGACCACATTTACCAGAGAAGATGCATTTACCCTCATTTTCACTCTCCTTTTTGTGTTTCAGTCATCCAATGGCCCGATTGGAAATAGGTTTCAACAAATTTTAGATAAGCTCTTGCCATATAAACCCCTTTTTCTATATAAATAGAATTTTGCCCTGTCAGTCTCTTTTTCTAAAATTATACTCAATTTAGGCCCAGACTCAGTTTATTGATATTTTTGTATTTTTAAACACGGTCCAAAACTCCACAAGTCTCACTGTAAGTAGGAGTAAATTGGGAGTATTAAGCACCCAAAATTAGATGTATTATCTGAGGAATTGTCCTTAAGTTTAAGCAGTCATGCATAGTGAAGCACCAGTAAAACAGAATAGTGTTGCCACTTAATACACACAAGGAGCATTGTTCCACCCAGAAAGTATTAAGAGTAGCCCAAGGTCTTTCTATTGTAATTGATTCAAAAGTTAGAAATCTCCTTTTGTGGCAAGATAATAGTATCAAAACATTGGCTGGCTATTTTGAAAAGAGGTTTTTCTAGTCAAATAAGAGATTTGCATTTTATCCTACCATGACTAGTTTATGCATTCTAATACACAGATACATTTTGTGCTCTATATTATGTTATTTTAAGGAAGTGAAGATAAATTTATAACCAAAGAAATATTATTTAAAAAAAAATAATGCACATGGAGAAACAAAATGTAAACCTGTCCTTCGATCCTAATTTAAAGATGCATAAATAATGTATACAAACGGCCTAATTATTCTTAAACATTACATTTAGTTATTAGATTTGTTTAACAGGAAAGTAGGCCAAGTGATTATGATAAATAATTATGATAACGAAATATTAACAAAAGAAAGTTATCTATTAATTAAAACATTGACTTAATTGGCAACAAATCATGATTAGTATGTTTAAGCTAAAGTCAGATGCTAATGCTGTATATATTGATTGTTGTATACCGTATATATATTATTATTAACACATAAACACTACTAAGTAAACAGATACTTGTTAGTTTTAGATAAGTTAATAAATCACTCTACTGAATGGCATCACTGATTACATTTCGTCCTTGCATTGCAGATTCATCTTTTGCATGCCACCCCAACATTTTAAACCTGGTACATACAGGGTGACTGATTAACCATTGAGAATGTTGATAACAACAAACAGATGAATGTAAAATGCAATGCCAGAAATCACATTTATATACAGTGTATAGATCTGTAGATTTTATGAAATACCTTACCCACACAAACTACAGTTATATTATGGCTTTCAGCATGTTCGGTAGTATGATTACCTAAAACAGACCTATGTATGGAAGCTTATGGAACGTCATTTCACCAGAGAATTTCGACGACCGGCAAATTTGAATATCGCGTGTTGAGACACGACTGTTAAGTTTTATTCGTTTTCAGGTCATTATGAGTTTGTTTAAAATAAAACCATGTGATTCGTGCGCCCCCCCCCCCTGGCGCCGCCACTGACGTCATTTGGTGAATTGAACCAAAATAAGTTCCTAAAACAGATTTTTAAAGCAATGTAAATATTATTATTATTATTATTATTTTTATTTTTATTATTATTATTATTGTTATTATTTAAAACAGGAATGGATAGAGTTTCTTGAAAGCGCCGGTGAAGATGGCGTAGTATTGTTCTCAATGGGCTCTTACGCAAATGGTATTGATGAAGATGTGGCAAGTCTCTTTGCTGGAGCTTTTGCTCAATTACCTCAAAAGGTTATCTGGAAGTTGAACGGCAAACCATCGGCCACTTTGACTCCTAATGTCAAGGTTGTAGACTGGATACCACAGAATGATCTGCTAGGTAAGCTTAATATGAGCCGTTAAAATAAGCCAGCTATGAGGCTGTTCTAGGCTATTATACTATAACCTACCGTTTTCTTGAAATCTTTAATATCATTCTATTCATTCAGTATGACATTCCTAATAACCTGATGATACCTTTACAACCCGTTAATTCCAAAGTAGGAAGTAAGAAGATAAAGTAGAAAAAAAATATATAATAAAGCGAGTTAGAATATATCAAGTGTATTGTCAAATGAAGGAAAGCTATTTTTATTTCCAGTGAGCGGAATGATTTCGCCACAAGACTGTTTACATCAAATGGGAGTCACATAGGGTGGTATACAATTGAAGACGGAATTAAAAAGACTAGTTTTAATACGTAGGACCCGGGGGGGGCACTCACATGTTAAGGTGGTACGGGTATGTGCGGCGCTCAAGGGTCCCTTTTTCAGGCTCTCCGGCAGTTCTTTAAGCCCCACATTTGGATATGCTCCAGTTCTTTGAGCCTCAAAATCTGACAATTGTAGCTCTTTAAGCTCAAATTTGGAAATAATTTAGAAATTTTTAGCTCAACAGCCTATAATTTGGCCCTAATTTCAGTTCTTCAAGCCCCTATTTTGCCCGAAAATCAGTTCTTAGTTCCCAAAGTTCGGCGCTCCGCGCCGCACACCCCTACCAAAATTTAAGTTGAGTGCCCCCCCGGGCGTATGACGTCGGGCGTATGACGTCGGGCGTATGACGTCCTGTCAACCAGACCAAAAATGCTGTACTGCGCAGGTCAGCAACCAATCACGTTGTGATTTTGCCCTGGCGTCAGACGCAAACCAGTCTTTTTGTTTCGGTCAATTATTATTATAATACGGTATTAGCTAAGATGATCATGTCTGCACTGGAGAAATGAAACCCAAACGATTTATGCATGACTTACATATCCCGTCATCCTTTTGCATATTACTGTGGTGTAAACGGTGTATGATAAGCTGTATATCACGGAGTACTTATTATGGTAGCTGTGCCATTGTATGGAGACCAGTACGTGAATCAGTCGTGTTTCTTAAATCATATTGCCCTTCGTCTCTGTTCACAGGTCATCCCCAGATCAAAGCCTTTGTATACCACTGTGGTTTGAATGGCATATGAGAAGCTGTATATCACTCTACAGTACCTATGTCATTGTTTGATGATCAGTACGCTAATCATTCTTAAATAATATTGTCCTTCGTCTCTGTTCACAGGTCATCCCCAGATCAAAGCCTTTGTATATCACTGTGGATTGAATGGCATATGGGAAGCTGTATATCACGGAGTACCTATGGTAGCTGTGCCATTATTTGGGGACCAATTTGACAATGCACAGAGATTGGTGTCACGCGGTATGGCGGTGAAAGTCGACATATCTACGTTGACAAGTGACGAATTGGCTCAAGCTATACGCACAGTCATTAGTGATCCAATGTAAGGTTTTAATTATTAATTTTGTATTAAAGAGATAAATAAATGGCCCACATCTGTAAGTACCATCATTCTAAGTACACCAATTTGAACAAGAAGCCCTCACGATACGAAAGAATCCGATATTTTTTGCTACACAATACCAACAAGACAACCAACGATTCAGTCAAGTTAGCTCAATCGACTATGTGCGAGACGTTGTGGGTTCGAACCCGGGGGCCATGTACGCTCTCGTGGTTGTGGGTGCGAACCCTAGGGGACATGTACGCTCTCGTGGAAAAAGAGTTAGCTTGAAATTTCCCTGGATAAGGAACTTACTGCTAATTGTCTCGTTGTAACCCGTACGAAACTCGGGGAGCTGATCCTGGTTGCGAAGTTATTTGTGGAATGTCTTGGGTGTGCGCTCTTGAAGCAGCAAAGTCCCTGAATTGTTGTTAAATGGTTTATGGACAGCGACAACCTTTAAAGTGTGCTGAGGATTGTGCGTAGCACACTATAAATCACTGCGTTTTTAACAAATATATTTACATCCATTTGCTTATCAAATATCATATCTAATTCATAAACATTACATCAGGTGCAAGTGCTGAATCAATTGCGTTCTTTTATTCCAACTTTTGATGCCATATTATTTTCTTCTCTATCAGATTGCCTTTAATATGTTTGCCACTACCGTAAAACCTCGTCTACAAGCATATAGAGCGCTTTTGATGAAAGTTACATTAATCCAGGCGCCATTATGGATTTTGAGCAAACAAATTACAGATCCAAGCATATACAAACTTGTATTATTGTAAAACCAATCTATTGAATTGGCATATTCACGCTTGTTTCATATTAATTGAACTTTCATCAAAAACGCTATGCTTGTAGACGAGATTTTACGGTATTTTAGTATTTGCATTAATAAGCAATCAGTAAGCAGTTATCATTTATAATCATCTTGTATAAGGTAAAGTACTTTCCTATTTTGTCCTTCTTCTTTTCAGTTACAAGAACAATGCCACTCGTATATCCGCCATATTCCGTGATTCACCCCGCACACCGAAAGAACAAGCCGCTGATTGGATAGAATATGTTATACGTCATTGTGACGCCAAACATCTACGATCTGCTGCTTTAGATTTGAACATATTCCAGTACTTACTACTAGACGTCATCGCAGTCTTGCTGTTAGCTTTCGTTACATTTATGATTATCTTATATTGCAGCTGTAGGCTATGTTTTAGAGGTTGTAGAAGACTATGTGGCGGGTTAAATAAAGTAAAAACTGAGTAGATTGGTGTAAGTCCCGAGTTAATGCTGCATATTTAAATCTTTACTCTTTTATAAATTCGCATTAGGTTACAAGTGTCTTTCATCATTGTACGACAGGCGTACAGACGGATCCAACGAGCCAAGTCATGGTCGGGATTTGGTCGGCCATACTGGGTCCCCGCAGCACCTAACTGGTATTGTGACTTCCCAATTGGGTGGATTAAAGCCGCTTAAAATTCGATGTTAGATTCTTTTGTGTTGTAAACTGTCATCATTCTTTTGTCTACGTGCAACACGGGTGATAGAATGCAGTTTAAAATACCCTCTAAGGCCGCACCATTTCACATTTTAGGTGAGATGGAGCCGACGGGGACCCAGCTATGGCTGCCATTGAGGTGTAGGAATACGTGAAATTGGATTCGTCTATACCAGACCGGTGTACGATTTAATTACGAGAGGCCATTGTGTAACTCTGCAGTTCAAAAGCAGAAACTTTAACGTCTAGGATTGGGCAATTCTAGAAAATAGATGCACACCCCCTATCGAGGAGTTCGGATTTCCAGACTTTTTATCCAGTCGTGATTGTTGGCAATCCAGACTTTTAAAGTGTCCAAATGCGAATGATTCCAGCAGAAAAGTAGTCCAAAGTCAGAAATCCTGAATTGGAGAGCTCATTTGAGACATTTCCGTGATTTTCATTATTTGGATCATTTGGATTTCCAAGCCTTTTCAAGCAACTGTAATTCCAGTCGTTTTCAGAAAGCAGATTTGGAAATCCAGACATTACTTTGATTAAAAAAAGGGGTGCATTTACTTTATGGAATAGCCCCGGGGATTAGCCCATTATAGAGGATTGTGTATTCCAAACCAATCTGCCATTAACCCTATTCTATTACCCCACAAAAGTGGTATATTTGAATGGTAAGGAGGTATCATATTAACTACTGCGTTGCAATGTTATCGGTTGGGTAAAAACCAATAAGTGGCATACCATTGGCAAGCTTGGACTTTAAGCTTTTAGAAAAACAAGTTTGATAATTAATTATGTAAATATTATGCAAATTAGCTCATGAATAATTAATGAGCCCATAGCCAAATATGATGAAAAAATATTTTGATTTAAATTTTTGAAGTGTATGTGTACATTAATGTGGCATTTTCATGCAGTTTTAAATACACTGTCGTGTTTGTACATATAATAAAAAGAAATCCGAGTTAATTTGGACTATATTTTAAAAGTTTATGGACATTTTTGGGCGATTTTTAGGGCAAAATGTGGCCTAAGAATGGGTAAAATATGCAAATTTCCAACATTTTAAACCATTTTATGATGTGTTAATGGTAGTTATATTAGGAAAAAAGGTTTTTTTATTGATAGGGAAGTGATAAATTATCAAAACTGTTCAAATGATAAGACCTTATTTGTGTAAATATTTTTTACATGCATATTAAGCCATTTCGTGCCATGTGGCACGAAATTGATGGGGGGTAATAGAATAGGGTTAAAGCCTCTAGCAATCTGACTGCGAGCTACATGTACATGTACGACTCTTTTGTACACAGGACCAAAAGTCCTGAAAGTCAATAAGCTAGCAAGTTTTCCACTGACGGAAATCGAACCTGGGACCTCATGAAGTAGAAGCAATAACTCTAACCACTGAACCACGCTCGCTCCCTTAGAGGTCATTGTTCCGAAAATTACAGCTGATTTTTGTCCGAGAGGTTTTTACTCTGAAGAGGTTTTCTCATAAATTATCATTCAGAAGGATTTTTGCCTAAGGATGTATCATTTTTGGACTAATACCGCTTGGGAATAATTATATTCCGATAATGACCCTTATAATAATTTTCGGACTGATGCCCCGTCGGTATAAAACTCTTTTAGAGTAACAAACATTCGGATAAATATATAATCTTTTAGAACAATAAACAATCGGAATCAAATTACTCTTCGCAGGAAAACCCTTTCGGGGTTATGACCTTCAATAATAGCAAAGCGTGTTCGGATTAACAAACAACGCTTCAGAATAAACCATTCGGAACAAAATCACTTCGCAGAATCACGCTCTTCCCGGTCGCGTATTTTCTTTTTGCAACCATAATGGGCCGAAATACACTAACCCTAACTCATAATGATGTAGTATAATTTAGCTAACAAAGTCAAAATCCTATTAATAAATGGGACAATAAACCTAATGCTTGTATACTTTGTTCATTTGTATTGATTCATCGATATACATTCGGTCGTTTCAAGTTATATGTTTCAGGATTGGTTTTGGTCACACGGTTTCCTATTATCCTGCATAAACGCTTGGCTGAAGTCAAGTTATCTATAAATTTGTACCCTTTGTTAGAAACTTAAAACTTGTACAAAACAGTTTCCGTTTTCATTTCAGTTTGTTACATAATCGAGCGAACGCAGAATATCAGTGGCTCAGTAATTTTAGGGTTAACATTGGTAGCAACCTAATTACCCAAAACAAAAACAAACCTTGCTGTTTTTATATGCATACAGCAAAAAAAAAAAACCCGCAACATCTTGATCGAGTTAATTTCTTCGCTTTTTTGCATTGCAATCGCCTTTTGCACAGAATTTGTTTTTCAGTCTCAGATGTTTCTCATTTCTTTCTGTTCACCATCATACTACTTTATACACATACTGATGTCCTGCTTCGTTGAATATCCAATCTGGAATAAGCTCGTAGGCTTCTTTTACCCATAATCCTTTGCGGACCAGTTCATCCAAGTCGGCTTCAAAGTTTCCGTCTTTGAATTGGTCAAAAGTATCCCTGGTTTTACAACTCACACTGAATATAATAGGGCCACCTGTAAATGATAAATTTCAGATCAAATCTAGTGAATAGTCTATTATACTGCCGCCCTCTAACCAAAAAAAAAAAAAACAACAACAACCAAAAACAACCAAAACAAAACAAACAAATAATTAAAAGAAACAGATGATAAAAAGTCTTCAAAAGTCTCTTAAAAGATGTTACTGAATGTGCCACCCGGGTGTTGTTAATTGGGGATAGCTCCACACTGCATGTCCAGATGCATGGAATGACGTGTTTCCAATCAGTGCGAATTTTGGGCGATGACAGTACTGTCATTCGACCATCTTGAAACTGGGCCTGAAGCTGGTCTCTTGATTAAGATCATGTCAATGAGATAAATGGAGCAGATCCTTGCAAACACTTGCAATACACAAAACTGTGCCTGGATGGTCAACCAGTACAGATTGTGCATTTAAGTGTTGGACTATCCAGTTGGGTATATAAATTTGACAGATTTGCGTTAAATCAATAACGTGTGATTTGCTGACAAGTGGTTTATTATCCTGTGTAAGCTCTTGACTGAAGTTATTACCTATGCTTTTGTCTCTACCCTTTGTTAGAAACTTAAAACTTCTAGACAACTGTTTAGGTTTCATTTCAGTGTGCTCTATAATCGTGCGAATGCAGATATCAGGTTTGAAATTACCTTGATCAAAATGTACAAAAGAAGTTCTTTAAATTTCGCTGTGCAATATTAACGAGCATAGATCTACATTTGAAAACGTGGTTTCGATTTCCGAAAAATCCTTGGCTTATTTCATTTCGAAAAAAAATATACACCATCGAAATATTTCCAACGAGATTACAAAATAATAGACTAGTGGACTTTTATTTAAGTTATTTATTGCTCGAAAGAAATGAGAAGAGAAAGAGGGAGAAATGCAGTGGTTGTGTGGAGGGGGTTAGGGGAGGCTAACTGAGACTGAAAGACTATATATAATTGACTCACTAGGTTTGACAATGCGTATCAGTTCTGGAAAGCATTCCAGGTTTAAATGGCCACTCCCAAGAGCCCCGCATAAAATCAAGCCGTCGTAGCTATCTGCATGTTTAAAATAAATAAAATTATAAACTAAATTGACACAAGTGATATTATTCTCTGACGAAAATGGAGCATAAACCTCAGATACTGTATATGATAATACAGTACTAACTGGTAAGCCATCTCACTCACACCTAACACCCCACACCTAATACCTCATACACCCGCGCCACATATCCACACCCATTTACAAGATAGCCCTTCATCACAAAACACAATATTAAGTCAAGGAAAGTATTACACAGGTGTTGGCCCTGATCATTTATTCGTATATCCGCCATTTTGGATTTTTGCCATTTTGTGCATTTTGAAACCAAAGACGAATTTTTTCTTCATTTTTTAAAGTCCCCAATTAATCTGTATGCAATTACCTATCATGTGAGACATGTTAATGGCTTGGCTTCGATGTAGTTTTCTTCTTCTGACAATTTTCACTTTACGGCCGCCATCTTGGACAGTTCTTCAAATTTTGAAGTCGCCAAGTAATCCTTGTACAATTATCGTTCATATAGTACATGCAAATAATGGTTGGCTTCGACTTAGTTGGTTGACTTCGACTTCGACTTAGCATTTTTCTTCAAATTTTGAAGTCGCCAAGTAATCCTTGTACAATTATCGTTCATATAGTACATGCAAATTGGTTGGCTTCGACTTAGTTATCTTTTTTGAACTTTTTGAACAAGTGATCGAGCGGTCTATGTACATCAACCCCTGTGATATTAGCGTTTGAAATTACTGGAATGGTTGTGGCAATTTGGTGAGTGTTAAAACAGGGCCTCAGTATTACCAGACAGCTAGCCTCACTAGTGGGAGTTTTGGATGAGAAAACGGACATTTTGATGAGAAACGGCCAAAATGGTGAGAATTTAAATTTTCTCATTCTTTTGGATGAGAAACTTCCTGGTGTGTGTGTCAATCATTACCGTCTTATTAAAACTGATGAGAATTGCTAATCCATCCCCGCTGAGCTCAAAATAAACATTATTTTCTCATCCAAAAGAATGAGAAAATTAAATTCTCACCATTTTGACCGTTTCTCATCAAAATGTCCGTTTTCTCATCCAAAACTTCCACTAGTGCCTCTATCAACAGCTTACTGTCAACGTTGATCAAACACTGACCTATAATAATGTATACTACTGAAATTTCCTTGTCTTGCAGATCTAATAATAACGTATTACTTGACTTTAGTTCCAATTGAATTTTGATAAATGTGATTATGATGTCCCAAACAAGGTAAGTTTTAGCCACATTATGACGCAACTTGGTCTCATTCTTCAGTTCTTATATATAGTTAATTCATAATTGTTCATCATTCACAGCTTAAAAGTTGGTATTAGAGAGCACACAATATATTCTAAAGACATTAACATGTACACGCAGCTTAAACATCACATCACAGGGCCTTTCGACAGCTTTAGATCACAAATGAACTATACTGCTCACAAAACGTGTCCATACACTTAAAGCCTTAATGTACGATCTTTTTAAATTTTTAGATTTTTCTTTTTTTCTTCCAAAATGATAATATGCAATCATTATGAAAGTTCCCAATACATTTGGACGCGAAAACATTGGGAATTGGCAAAGAAACAACATCATAAACTTCACTTCTATCACTCGAAACATCTCGCACTGTTTGGATTAGGACAGCGAGTGCGGCCTCAGAGTTAGTCTCCTACGCGGCCAGTATGGTTACGCTACCTCCACATGTGGAGGGAGCGTAACCAAACTAGTTTAGTAGGAGACTACTGTTTGCGATCGTGGCCGACATAAAATCATAATCTAAAAAATTATGATTTTATGTCGGACCAACAGAAAATCATCTCGTTTTACTACAAATAGGGCGAATTTGACAGTTTGCTCATAGAGTTAAGTTAGAACATGTGTAAGTATTACAAACACGCCAAAAAATTGGGTTTGAAAAAAATAAAGGTAAATTCTGAAAAAAGATCGTACATTAAGGCTTTAAGACAAAAACAATAATTAGCTTAAAACCAATAACCCTATTAAAATAACCAAATAAAATAATTAATGATTGCTCACTTTATTCAACGTATTAAGATACCTCATTTGGCACGATGAGACTTTATGCGAGTTTGGGATATTTCCTCTTTCAGGGCAATTTCAACCGGCTTTTGTGAGAGTTATTACAGCGTGGCAGATCAGCACTCACTCGCTGCGCTTATAAGGGCCTGTACAATAATTATGAGCCCCGCCCCCTAAAATTCCAAACGGCTCGCCCAAAATTGCTTCCCCTCGGCCCCATATAATGAAAGGTAGATATAAAAGGACTAAATCGCGTCTGACGTCAGAGCAATGGCGCGCGTTGATTGGTTGCCGACCTGCGCAGTACGGCATTTTTTGTCTAGTTGTCTGAATTTCAGACGCAAACTCGTCTTTTTACCTCTGTCTTTCATTATATTATGTACTAATCCAATGGCGACGACAAAAATGGCGATATCGTATCCAACCTCCCTGCTTTATTTCTGACACATTGAAATTCTGTGTAATTTCGAAGGGATCCGATAAAATGTGATGATGCATTGGAGAATAAAAGATAGGATTTTGTCTTTTGCCTATCCAACATCGTGTCATGGCGCGATCATTGAGGATCGACCCAGCAAACACAAAAACGTTTTAAAAACGTTTTAAATAAGTTATATTTTGGCTTTTGGTTTAGGTAAAAACGTTTTAATAACATGTCGGGTTATATAAAGGTCATGATAACGTTTTAAAACGTTTTGTATGAAAACATACTAAAACAATATTATTAAATGTTTTCAAAAAATGTTATTGTAAACTATTTTTGCAAGCATTTTTGCCAAATATTGTGTCAATACTTAAATAACATTATGTTAAAATATTTGAACCCAGCAAACACAGAAATGTTCTTAAAATGTTTTTTCAAAACCTTTTAATAACATTTAAATGTCGGGTTATATTATATAAAGGTCATGAAAACGTTTTTAAAACGTTATTGAAAATATTTTGGGCAAACATTTCTCGCAAAATATTTTTTCAACCCCAAAATAACATTCTGTTTAGAATGTTTTGTATCACGTTTTCAAGAATGTTTTTGGAATGTTATTAAAACGTTTTTATACCCTTTATATAACCCGACATTTTAACGTTTTCTGTAAAACATTTGTTTGCTGAGCAGTAGATTATCAAAAATTCTTATTCAATGGGTGCGTCTTGTAAAGAATTCACGTAATTTAATTGATTTTCTGGTGTATAATATCTCACAATAGTTGATAATGATATTAGTCAGGGCGCGCGCCGCCACGCAACGGCGGCACGCTTGTTGCTCCTCAATGATCTCGGGATAATTCGTTCGCGTAATACACGTGCGATAACTAAAACGCGATTGCTGGGTACAAGCGTGCCGCCGTTGCGTGTCAGCGCGCGCACGGTCTTATATGACTATCCAATATCGTGACATAATGTATAGGTGAAAACCAATCAAATTGTGTGTATTCTTGACAATACGCACCAACTGAATTAGAATTTACAATAAAGACATGAAAACTGTATCGCGAAAAGCATGAAAATCTGGGTTTTGTTTAAGGGATGGGGTATGAACGTTTGGACTGTATTTATTGTGGGACATTAGAGCACATCAGACATATCGAATTGCATTCTGAATACGAAGAATGTCCTTCTGATATCAAATAATTCTGATTTTTGAAATTCGTAATGTAATACACATTTTATGGCAAATGATTAAAAATTGATATTTTTGATATTTAACAGTACTCGAAGTAACTTTATAAATCTGATGATTTATACTTAAAGTGTATGTAGGTGGGATGAAAAGCCGACGATCAATTGAAAATTTTGACCTTTAAAAAAATCCATATCTTCAATATGAAAGGTCAAAATTTTCAATTGATTGTCGGCTTTTCCTCCCAGCTACATACACTTTAAGAATATATCATTAGATTTATAAACTTTACTTCGACGACTGTTATATATCAAAAATGTGAAAAATATCAAATTTTAATAATTTGTCATAAAATTTGTATTATATCGTGAATTTCAAAAAATGAAAATTATTTGATATCATTAAGACATTCGTCGTATTCAGAATGCAATTTGATGTGTCTGATGTGCTCCCATGTCCCTCAAAAATATTGTCGAAACGCTCTAAACGATCATTCCAGATCCCTAATAGCTTACCATCTTTTATATCCAGTTCGTTGGCCCCGATGTGATCACATATCAGACGTCTGTAGATACCCCTTTCTTGGCTAATTGTCAAACTTTCCGTAGAAATATCAACTCCATCTATAGTGTTAAATCCCACTTGTGTCAACTGTATAAGATGAGAACAGACATTGGACCTGCATTCATATCGTAAATTAAAAGTAAGCAGCGTTGTCTAGCGGTCAAGGTATTCCCGGTGGAGGCAAATATCAAAACGTTATCACCCGCTCTTTTGAATACTGCATTTGAATTGTGAAGCAGATTCAGTGAATGACAAGAACTTCGGAGCCAGTTACGATCAGGGTAACACCTGGTTGTCTGTGTATCGTAATCTGGGCTACATGGAAGAACAGTGTCTAACTTTGAATGACTGACCCATGTGATGATGGAATTATTTATTATTCTTTCTAAAGAAAATGTTCACAATTTTGATCATACGTTCACGATTTTGGCGTTGATGACAATGACCATCAACATCCACAAGACACCATTAGGAAAGAATTTAGACAAAACCTTCTGTTAATAAAATACTATGCTGAGCCACCAGCCTGGGTGGCTCACGCACCAGTAATTTCAGATGATTGAGCTCAGTAATACATCAAAGAATGTCTTCCAATTCATGAAAACAAACAGATAATCATCGGAGGGAAAATCTTGCTGCTCAGCGAGTGTTTGTAATTATCAGGTTTTCTTCAAATTCATTCTCTAATGAAATTACGATGATGACGAGCAGGTATGGGATTTCCGGTCATACCTCGTGTGCCACAAGACCCGTTCCACAGGCCATGTCCATGATTTCTGTATGTTTGTTACTCAGCAGTTTTGCCATAGTTTCTGCTGCCCTTCGTGGTGCAGTATAACCCTCATGAGTAAGATCCTATAAGAACGTGAAAACAAATTCCGAATAGCATGATTATTATTATGTCATAATGAATGTGTAAAAAGGTTATTTAAAAATGGTCATGGCAATAATAATTGGTCAACTGTAGTGAAAAGTTGGAGTTACTGATATTCATATTTTAATATCTTGAACTAGAAATTTTAAATAGTGCGTTGAAAAGTTTTAAATGCAGTAATCTATACTCGACGGTACTAACTAAAGTTAGTAACTAGGGGGGAGGGGAGGCAAGGGGGCAAGGTGCCCCGGGCACCACATTTAGGAGGGACGCCGAAATGACGGTGGATAAAAAAAACCAATCAATTCGGCGCCCCCACTAAGCGGTGAAAGTCTAAATTTTAGTCGCGCATTTTAGCACAAAAATGTGACGTGTCATGTCAAAAGGAGACACTTTTGGGAAGGTTATCAATTTTGAGGTTTTTTTAAAAATTGGAAATTGAGATATCGGCCTTTAAAAATATTATTGACAATGATGAGAGTAGGAATTACCTTGAAAAATGTCTCAAAAATACCAGATGCCAGCTATATTCCGGTCTGAAACTATCCGACAATATTTTTAACATTAACAACATCACAAATTCGCAACAAACCCAAATTGTGAAAAAATTACCCTCGGGTTGATTTTGGGCTATTTCTCCATTACGATCCTGCCCAAAAGTGTCTCCTTTTGACATGACACGCCACAAATGATCAAATTATAAGATCAATTTAAGACCGAAATTTAACTTCATTTTAACCAAATTTCATTAAAGTGTGCAAATTGTTTCAAAAATAGGTGCGAGGCGCCATTATACATCCTTGCCCCCGGCGCCATAACCCCTAGCTATGCCACTGACCACGTGTCAGGTGACATCTGCATATATTGCATTTATCGTCCACCCCTATTCGTAGAGGTGGCGTACAGTTATATACCCAATTGGGGTGTGTCATCATCACGTCAGATATGTCAGCTGAGACGATGGTCACAAAATATCCAAACCGTGGAAAATAATGGAAAGGGGTATGGAAGTAGTAAATAATTATCGCAATAGCAACTATTTGGAGGCCAATGACTGAGCATCACGATTGTTAGATGTGGTCATTTCTTATTTTTTTCTAACAAACTATTACCGTAAACGTTCGCCTAATGGCGCTATGGACTTTATAAAAATGAGAGAAAAAAAATCTCTGCTCTCCCCGTGGTTCATCTGGTAATGGCGGGGCAGATGATCCATGATTAAAAAAGACCTTGTTACAGGCGGTTCCGATCAGGGTAACGCTCGATTGTCGGCTACACTTGCCTGTCCTATAAAATTACCCCGACCAGCTATCTACGGCGACCCACTTCGTTCACCAGGTCACTTGTATCTGGCCGAAGTTTCGTCAGCGTTATCTCCTAGATTTCAGCTGTTAATGCCTAGATATATGCCCGACATAAAAAAAACCCAGAGCGCCATCCTTGCAAAATCCCAACAGCATTAAGGATACGTGTTGTTAGAGTCTGCAACCTCGACATAATGATTCAGAAACAAACTTTCGTAACGTGATCAAACAGTTAGGTTACATGGAGTGTGATTAATGAGCGTGTTTATAGTGGGAGCAGATGTGCGGTACATTGCGGTACAATTTCTACCCGGTTAGAGATTATCCGGATACTTGCCCACTATAAACACTAGCAGTATATGTATATGTACGGTACATCAATATCCTTCTCAACCGAAGGATATTGTGGCGAGATATTCCCACTATAAACACACCAGTATAAATTGTGTGCGGTATTACCGGAAGTAGGGGCTTCTTCATGATGCGTAGGATGCGCGCAGAACATTCGGAACGATTCTCACCCCAAGAGTTATCAAAACAGAAGCTACATGTTCACCGCCAATGATCATATTGTTGAATGGGCTGTTTATAGCTCTCGCCACAATATTTACACAATCCCCGTGTGACCTCGGGGTCATTGCAAATGTACGATAATGTTAGTTGGTATATAATTTGTGCGGTAACTGTGTCCCACTATAAACAGCAAGAGTATCGGTACATATACAAGGATTATCGTATACGGTATACTCAAAATGCGGTATATTCACTATAAACACGCTCATAGTGGCTGTATGCGGAAAGATTATACTGTAATAACAATAGAGGTTATCCACTTTACTCATGTGTGACTTCTAACGACTGTTCCCGTAGTATACCTTATTCAAACCAATTCAATGCACGACCTCAGAGTTACCTGCATGACTTTGGCGGGCTATTTTGAAACAATGATGGTTGCACATGCAGGTACTTCTTTTGAAAGTCCTAAACAAGGTATAGCAGTCGCTGATAGAATATGCAGCTTATAGAACACGGATAACTTCTGTTGATTTTGCAGTATACTTAATTTGCAGATCGATTCATTTTGGTAAATCTGCCATTGTATTTTTTTCATAGTGTGTGAATATTCTTCTGTTCAAAATTACACTGTGTTTATGAGCGTGTTTATAGTGCGAGCAGATGTGCGGTACATTGAGGTACAATTTCTACCCGGTTAGAGATTATCCGGATACTTGCCCACTATAAACACTAGCAGTATATGTATGTACGGCACATTGAGCGTGTTTATAGTGGTGTACGGTATTTATACGGTATCCTTTTACGCATATGGGATTAGAATGGAATGTGACTTATCCGTTATCTCGGCTGTTTATAGTGGCAACCAATAGCGCTATTCTGAATACGAGGTGGTTGAACTCTGCGTGTTCGAGGTTACCGCAATGCAATGTGGGAGGCACAAATATTTTCACAGTTTCAAATAGTTTGCCGTCGCAACGATACCGGCCTATTTTTTAAACATTATTGCTACAGTACTGTACCATATTTGTAGGTGATGTGTTATTACAGTGATAAATTTGAGCTGGGAGAGTTATACAACCCTGCTCCACTTCCTTGAATAACGGTATCGTTAATCCCTGTCTGTTTATAGTGGCCGTATACGGAATGAATATACTGCAATATCCATCGATATCGAAGGATATCAGTTCCGTATAATATGTGCGGCAAGTAGCGCTATTGGTCTGTTTATAGTGGCGACCAATACCGTATAAGATGTACTTATACTCTAAATACCGGATAATATGGCTCACTATAAACACGCTCTATGAGCGTGTTTATAGTGGGAGCAGATGTGCGGTACATTGCGGTACAATTTCTACCCGGTTAGAGATTATCCGGATACTTGCCCAATATAAACACTAGCAGTATATGTATGTACGGTACATCGATATCCTTCTCAACCGAAGGAAATTGTGGCGAGATATTCCCACTATAAACACACCAGTATAAATTGTGTGCGGTATTACTGGAAGTAGGAGCTTATTCATGATGCGTAGGATGCGCGCAGGATATTCGGAGCGATTCTCACCCTCAAGAGTTATCCAAACAGAAGCTACAAGTTCATCGCCATGATCATATTGTTGAATGGGCTGTTTATAGCTCGCGCCACAATATTTACACATTCCCCTTGTGACCTCGGGGTCATTGGAAATGTACGATAATGTTAGTTGGTATATAATTTGTGCGGTAACTGTGTCTCACTATAAACAGAAAGGGTATCGGTATATATACAAGGATTATCGTTTACGGTACACTCAAAATGCGGTATATCCACTATAAACACGCTCATTGATATCCTTCTCAACCGAAGGATATTGTGGCGAGATATTCCCACTATAAACACACCAGTATAAATTGTGTGCGGTATTACCGGAAGTAGGAGCGTGTTTATAGTGGGAGCAGATGTGCGGTATATTGCGGTACAATTTCTACCCGGTTAGAGATTATCCGGATACTTGCCCACTATAAACACTAGCAGTATATGTATGTACGGTACATCGATATCCTTCTCAACCGAAGGATATTGTGGCGAGATATTCCCACTATAAACACACCAGTATAAATTGTGTGCGGTATTACCGGAAGTAGGAGCTTTTTCATGATTCGTAGGATGCGCGCAGGACATTCGGAACGATTCTCACCCCAAGAGTTATCAAACAGAAGCTACATGTTCACCGCCATGATCATATTGTTGAATAGGCTGTTTATAGCTCGCGCCACAATATTTACACAATCCCCGTGTGACCTCGGGGTCATTGCAAATGTACGATAATGTTAGTTGGTATATAATTTGTGCGGTAACTGTGTCTCACTATAAACAGCAAGGGTATCGGTATATATACAAGGATTATCGTATACGGTATACTCAAAATGCGGTATATTCACTATAAACACGCTGTAGGAGCTTCTTCATGATGCGTAGGATGCGCGCAGGACATTCGAAACGATTCTCACCCCAAGCAGGCTGAACGCTAGTCAGTCGATGCCTATTGTTCAACAAGACCCATTCAGTCACTTAATTAGGCGCTTGAAACGATCGAATTCGGTGTTGAAATAAGCAAAACTTTTAGTTACACCTTTTCACGCAATAATTAATTTTCTCGGTCAAATGAAAAGCAATAATTTTCATTTCTTCGGTAAATCATTACAATCCAGTGAACAACTATTATGATATTTAGTCCTACTTTAGGAGCTTGCAGACCTATTGTACTCTGTTGCCAGGGACGTATGAAGGCATTAGAATATCTATGGTAAATGACATAACTGGTTTTGATATTTAAATAGATGGGCGGACCCCAACGGTCGCGATTTGCTTCGGTGAACTCATTGATTCATACCCTCGTTTTATCTTTTCGGTTTCGGTTTCCGGTTTCGGTTTCGGATCTCATTGTTATTTTGAAGTGTTAGCATGGTACGTGTGAACAATCCTTTTATTCTAGTCTTTTGTTGACTACAGAAAAGTTGAACGAAGGTAACTTCTGTTTCGGTTTCGGGAGTTATGTTAATTTCTGACATGAAAAAAAGTGAGATGAGAGGGTTGATGCTAATCCAGACAAAAGAAGTGTCTAAATGTTACGGTCGTAAATTCGCGATAAATTGTACGGCTTCAATTGACTTGCGTTGGGTGTATAGGTACTCCAGCTTAAGCGGGAGTAGATTGTGAAAAAAGCCCAACGTAGAAATATACATTAACACGATTAATATAAATTAATCAATAGTAATCAGTGTTGCCAAGAATTGTTCGTGCAATCGCGCAAAAATCGGTCATATTATTATTATGTAGCGATTAAACGGGGAATTATTTTCGTCCCAAATACACCTTAAAACTTGGTAATATGCAACACCAGAGAAGTGCGTTGAAGTGAAACTAATAGGATTTCTTTCATTGGAATTGGTAATCTGATAATTGCTTCAGGCAAAATTGCCAGACTCAAATCTATTTTAAATGTATATTATTGAGTGGAGATGATGAGACGCGGAGCGGAGAGGAGAGGAGAGGAGAGGAGAGGAGAGGGGATGAGAGGAGAGGAAGGAGAGGAGAGGAGAGAAGAGAAGAGGAGAGGAGAGGATTTATTGAGGGTGTAACCAGCTAAAAAGTGGACCTTTTGTGATTTAAGGGCTGATTTTCAACGTTTTTACAGAAAAAGTCGACCTTTTCATTCGGATTGGCATTTTGTCACACATGTGAATCAGATTACCAACATCAAAGGCCTATCGGTATTAGAGGACATTAAAGCGAGCGAAAGGGGCGCTAGACCACAAAAACACCGGTCATCCACACACTGTGGGTGTTCCATTCTTGTCTTATCCAGCCTTTATTAACAACAGGCATGCAGGTATCTACCTATTGAGATCAGCTGATTGGTACTTCAATGAATTCAAGGAGCAGATCAATCCACATAATCCCTTGCGTTTTCGTTTCTGAACAATAGAGCTCCCGAAACAGAAAAGATGAAACGAGGGTTACTATTTATGTAAGTGGACGGCCTTCAGCCGTACAGGTTGAGTGAACATGAAAAGTCAACTTCGTAGTAACCAAAATGATGTGACAGGAAACGGTCTTGGCTAAAGCACGACTATAACGTGCGGACATTTGAGCATGATAGTTATGTCTAGTTGTATGTGTCAGAAGAAAACTATAATGCTTGGTACACGGTTGTTTGATGGGATCATTTATTAGTTTTTCAAACAAAACATCATGTATAACCAAAGGTTAGGCTTAAACAGCTAAAAGTGATATCGTGCTAATGTATACAGATGCCTTTGAGTCCTTCTCAACTTTAATTTCACCTCTTTTACAAAATTATTCACTTTTATAGTATTTTTAAAGCTTTTTCGGATATAAAATGTTTGTATTAATGTCAAAATTGGTGGCGCTATTTAGTTACTGGAAATTACCCTTTCAAGCTTTTAATACAGATAATTCCTTTTATTGTTTGATAAAATATGTTTATAAAATGTCCTTGTTGCTTGTTTCATCTATTCCAGCTGTTTTAATGGTGGTATTAATCACCTAACCCTTGCAAATAAAGAAATATGATTTAGGATAAATAGCGCCATCTATAGTTTGCATTTAGTTAATAATGAAGCCAATTCTATATACATCAAACAGCCGTGGGTACTGTATATTATTTTCAAACCCTGGTGTTAAATTTAGGTGTGAAATTTAGGCTTCTAGTGTAAGATTTTCGATTTTCATAGGCTTCATTTTGCCCCGCGAGCTTTTTCTGGGGTTAACGTTTTTGTAACATAATTCGCTGACGAAAGATATTTCCCAACTTTCTAAAGCACATCATAATGGGCTATATGTCATAGTTTTGTCAGAATTTCGGGTTTGATTGCACCATTTTTCAATTCCGACTACCAATTTTGTCAAAATCGACTCGCGAATGTACCCATGGATGGATGATTTTGCAAGCCACAATAGAAATATCGATTATTTCTGCTGGTTATATTAGAAATGAAGCACTGGTTGGACATTTTGCGAGTTGCAAGTGGAAAAAGGTGAAATCAAAACGGATATTCTGACAAAACTATAATATATAGACCCACACGATGTGTCTTACAGAGGTGGGAAATATCTTTCTCTAGCGAATTATATAAGTTTGAAACGCTAAAACATGAATTCCGCAAAAGGCTCGCGGGCGAAATTAAGGTCTATAAAAGTCAAAAATCTTACAGTAAAAGACACAATTTCATGCCTAATTTTAACACCAGGATTAAAAAAAAAAAATGTTCATCCAAGCACTATTTTTTTAACTGACATTACTGAAGGAAAAAAAAATTGCAATATATTTGACCGAGAAAATTAATTTCAAAGCAAAAAGGTGTATTTCTGAATTATGCTGATTTCAACATGTATCTATCGACTTTTTGCGCGACTATGCATAACAAACGAATCTGTGACCAGCGTTCAGCCTGCAAGAGTTATCAAAACAGAAGTTACATGTTCACCGCCATGATCATATTGTTGAATGGGCTGTTTATAGCTTGCGCCACAATATTTACACATTCCCCATGTGACCTCGGGGTCATTGCAAATGTACGATAATGTTAGTTGGTATATAATTTGTGCGGTAACTGTTCGTGTCCCACTATAAACAGCAGGAGTATCGGTACATATACAAGGATTATCGTGTACGGTATACTCAAAATGTGGTATATTGCACTATAAACACGCTCTATCCATGACTTGGATGACTGTTACTTACGCTAAATACAAGTTTGTACTTTTGTCTTTCAAAACAAATATGTATTAGCGATGCTGAATACTTGATTACGTAATGACATTAGCATAAACACAATAGTGTATGGACACTGCCTGATTTATGGTGAAAAATAGTCAAGAAAATATCGCACCAAATTGAGGTATTGTTAAACATAATTCCAAATATCTCGAGAATAAAAGTATGGAATCTGGCGCGGTTTTTGCAACTTTTTAGACCGATAACATAGGAATGATGCTGTACTCTTTTTAGATCTATACCATTTTTATTAAAGAAAAGAGATCGCGTTGAATATCTCCAATTTTGAGTATCACCCATTGTTCTTTACATAATAAGAGATAGAAAGATTAATCGATGACAAAATTTAACAATTGTACCTGGTTTGATTGGGTATCTACTGATTAATAAAAAGGGAGATCCCAGTGGTGAAATCACAAACATTTCTTTCTTAATGAACCCTTGTTTTTAAAAGGTCTTGTTTTTGTAATCATAGTAGCACACCATACAGAGGCTCTGGATTGAATAAGAAATTTGAATTGCGAAAGGTATGTCTAATTGTAGCATAAGACTTGGTATAGCAATTCAATCACACAGCTACTGTTCCGCAAACCTTGTATTAGTCATATTTTAGCGCTTTTTGATGAAATTTTACTTTTTTTCATACATTTTTGGTACTTTAAATCATGCGTACCATCAACGCATTAGCATATTTCTATTTTTATTGCTACAAACTCTATGGTCCTGACTATGATCTCTCATACCATAGCAATAATCATATTTGTTTTTGTTTTATTTTGGAGATAATTTGGATTCTTTCTTCTACCGTGTGGGCTCTTTTCTCCCGATTTTCACACCGTTTTTTTGTTTGTCGTTATGGCCTATATTTGGTGAAGTTCAAAGACAGTCCCTTTCCTGATCTGTTGACGGATGCATTTCTTCTTCCTCAATTATCAATTGAATATACTCAGATTACCTCATACCAAAAATAAGGCTTGTAAATTGCTGTTTTCCTTTCTTCTGCTTCTTTTTATTACACGTTCCTCAACTACAATTCAAATTTCCCGCCAATGTTGACAATTGTCAGTGTACATATGGCAATGACTTTATGCAAATGAGATTACGTAATTAAAGGTACTCTAATACTAGTTGTTATGTGCTTTGAAAGACAAAGGTACAAACTTTATTGATCGTAAGTAACAGTCATGCATGAGCGGAGATAAATAATGGTTGCGGGATATTATTGACCAACCCTCGTATGTGTCAGAAAGCGCTACGCCCTATTTATTATACGATGACTATAACAATTGAATACATGAATCCAAAACCCACCCAAGTCCATGGGAAGTGATTTTGAGAAAAAAAACCCGTGTATCATTTTAATTCCTTCAGTTAGATTTACCTGGTCAATATGGTAAGTTGTACGTGCAAATGGGTGGGTTAAACTGTATTAGGCATGACGATTAGCATTTCAGGGACTTCGTGGGGTTCATTTTAAATTCTGGACTTTTTGAATCATATACAAAGACAATAATGTTGGAATGATATTACCACTAGTAAGACAATACAAAATAAAGCACACAGTTATGTATAATGTTGATAAGCATTCTGCCATGTAATATAAACCACACACTTTCCTTGATTAAACCCATTTTTTTCAAAAGTCACTCTCCAGCAATGAAGATGTTACAAGTGGACTTTTATACATACTGGATTTCAATCAATGTATTACAAGACTCAAATCATGGACTTGGGTTGATTCTTTCATACATGCTATTTTTCACATGCTCAATAGACACAGAGGATGAATTTGAGTTGTTCTTTAAAACATATGACTGGCCTATGTATAGCAACACTTTCCCATGCTTAACTCAATTTGGCCAAAGTATGGACTTTGGTGGCTTTTGTATTCATATATTCAATTGTATTAAAGGACTGTTTATAATTATGCGCATGCCATTTGTCCATGCGGTGACAGGGATGCAAAATGTGAGTGAGCTTTGATCATCGTTCCTAAGAAATGACTATCAAAATTGAGGATATTAATTATTATGTCATGTGGGAAGATAGGGATAAAAAGAAAATAACAACACGTTGCTATTGAGGAAGATATCACAATCTGCATGGGTTTTTAATAAATGTGCGCCCTACCTAATTTTAACTTTCAGCTTCGAGGGCGCACTGCCATTTTAAGCTATTCCGCTTACGGTTCAGTACGTTAAAACAAGAAAAAGTCTGAGGTCTACCTATGTTGAGTTTTTGATCATACACCCAGAACCCTGGTCACTCGCTGGATATTGTTATGCAAGGCTCACTCAGTGATTTAATTAAGCATGGAACCGATCGAATTCATTGCTAAAATGAGCAAAATTATGAGCTACATCTTTTCACGTTAAAATAAAATTTCTCGGTCAAATGAAGAGCAATAATAATATTGTCCCCTATACGCTGGTATGACGGCCTTTTCGTTGATTGATAGCCCGTGTTGATAGTATAACAAACAGGTAGGCCTACATATGAAGGCATGTGATGAAATTGCAATAAAATCAGGGGCTTCGGAAGATGTTAAATATTGGGGGGGCAATGGTACTTGGCTCATTGGAGCTTATTGGGGGGGCCCAATTTCCATAGCCACCAAAATTATTGGGGGCGGACAGGGCCGGATTTACCATAGGGCCAAATGGGCCCAGGGCCCCCAAATTTTGGGGGCCCCCAAAAAAGCCCTGTGCATTGTGCATCTTCCATTTAAGCCGAAAACATCAGATTTGGGCCAAAATATTATACAAGAAGTGCAAAATTTTGCCTATTGAGTAGTAAAATTCAACTTCAATTTGGGCTAAAATAGTCTAAAATTGAAATTTTGTGCGTTTGGGGGCCTCCAAATTTTGGCCTGGCCCAGGGCCCCCCAAAAGGTAAATCCGGCCCTGGGGGCGGGCACCCTGGGCCCCCCGGTTCCGCAGCCACTGAAAATGAATAGGCGTACAAAGGAGCTATTACCAGTACGTCAAATTGTTTATGTACACCCCCCCACAAATTGCAGGTGCCACATCCAAAAGGACGGTATACACTGCACGAAAATCGAACACGTACGATTCCCATATATTACTATACTATACACTGGTATACGGCCTTTTCGAATAGTGCCCTCTGATGTGAACCGGTAGTACTAGTATGAAATTACGTTGTTCGATTTCAGCTATACGCTTGCACCTGCAACGCGTGCACCGTATAGCCGAATAGTATACTTCTATGTGATCGCAGCCTTATGTGACCCGGTACCATGAAATTGCCTTGCTCGATTTAATCTATACGCGTGCACCTGCAAAACGTGCACCGTATACCCGAATAGTATACTTCTATGTGATCGCAGCCTTAGCGTGCGGGTTTTAGATAATGCATTGTTATTCGTGCAGGTTTATATAATTTGGGCTATGAAGGGTAGTTCACGAATATAATGCACGGGAGAAGAATACATAGCGATGAATAGAAACGGGCACTAGAAGTATATTGTAGTATAATCGTTCCGTACATAACCTCTATAAACACGCTCGTTGTTAGATAATATGGTAGCTAATAAAAGATAATCTTGCCTTCACATAAGTGGGTGCCCATTCGTCATAGAACTGCTTTATTCCTTCCACCGTGTGTGGGAAACTTCTTTCCTTTACAGCACGAATTTTATCCGCCATAACGAAGCAGCAATTATTGTACATGTGAGCTCATGTGTGCACCAGAATTTGTGACACGCATGCACGATTCAATTTGTTTTGATCACTTGATGAATGAAAGGGGTTTCCCCTAAAGGTGGGCATAATGACACGAGGAAATTTCAATTGCAATGCCCATTACTTAGTGGGTGAGATTATGTGCTCACTGACCATGAAGCTAAGCAATTGTACAAAATACACGAAGCAATGGGTGGCCTTGCAATTCCTTGAGCGTGCTCATAGATTTGGGGATATACTCAAAACATAAGTAGTGGCTAATGATTTTCGTAATCCCCGGGCACTACAAATATTACTGTATCCAAATGCTTGTTAAATTACTCGCGCATGCTCCAGCCGCTTGACCAATCACAGTCGACTCAGCGAGTTTCTGCCGATGTTTGCCGAATGACCAGCCGAACTTTTAATCTTCGTGTGTTCGGCACGGGGATTTTAGAAAGGTCTTTGAGGGTTGAATAATGTTTTGAATCTGACAACTTTCTACTGCCATTTAGACAAAAAGTGGCAATCTACACGAAGTTTTTTAAACCTTGAAAATCGGTGAAGAGATAAGGAAAATAATGACATTTTTCAGGGCACATGTTTTTGATCAACGGAATTTTTAGGCAAGTTGACAATTCTGAAACATTTTGATGTATAAATTTCATCGCAAGATTCACAATTTCTTGGATTTTTCATGAATACTTTGATTTTTTGCATCATCGGAAAACTACACAGTATAACACTGTGCTAGTTTTAACGTGTTACATTTTCGATTTTTGTGTTACATTTAGGCCAAAGTTGGACCAAATTTGAGTAATATTTCGGATTTTCCTGTTTCTACTGCACGGAAGATCATAAGGCCGAATAAAAATAAAACATGTTTCTCGTCCCTTCCGCTTCCTTTTTGAGGCCGCTTCAAATTTATGTTCAGTTTTTTAAAATTCAGTCAAAACTTTTGAAGAAAGATGTCTTGGAAGTTGAGATGTTTTCTATAGCCTTGCTAATATGCAAGAAACAATTCTGGATGGTTCTGTGATCACTAGCGGGGGCGTACCTACCAGAACAATAAAATAAAAAAGGGCCTCAAGCCCCTCTTCCTCCTTTTTTAAACCCGGACGAGAAACATGTTTTTATTTTTACTCGGCCAAATCATCCTCCAGACACGCTCCAGATAATATGCAAATGCATGGAGTACAATACCAAATCACCTGTTTAACTGGTATTGATCAAAGTAATTCTTTGTACTCCATGCATTAGCATATCTTATGGAGCGTGTCTGGAGGATGATTTGATTCACGGCGGGAAGTGCAGGGCAGCATGAGTGAACACGGGTCACTGAATTAGCATAAAGGTCACACAAAACAGCTTCCGCGCAAGCGTGGTAACCTCACAGTGAAAAGTTTGACCTTACAAAGCTGTCGAGTATTTAGATACAGCAATATAGTGTGTAAGTTCGTAGTGCCGGGTCGTAATCATATCCAAATGGCTCATGTCGTCTCCTGTATATCTATACAATTTTCCATAAAGAAAAGGCTAAGGAAAACTAAGATCAAAAGGGCTAAACACCGCCACCGCCAACAATATAGGCAAGGGGGTGACACTAAATTCACGGTTGTTCTATTAGCAACGCAAAATCTATGAAAAATTCAGCTGGTTTACTAGCTAGAAAGTGAGGCCAGTTATCGATCCGTTATAGCTCGTTATGAATAATGTTAATTGAGTTTGGCAAATAACAACGTTGTTAGTTTTGCGAACTTTGCCTGTTCAATGAGAGTATAGCGCGCCCCCCAATACATCTGGGCGCAAAACAGGCGAAAACGATCCAGTTTAATGAAATGGCGGACGGGTATTCCCATCAGGCACCAGTGATATGTTTTTTCAAAGAAAGTCTACTAATTTGATATGAAATGACATTTTGCAATAGCAAAGTCAAAATTAGGACTTGCTGTCAATAATATGAAGGAAACATGTGACAGAGGCAAGGTGGGAAATACAAGTAGTATTTAAGTTATGAATAACCTTTGATACCCGACCTGACCTTCCATCATGGCGCCTTGTTCGTTTTTATGTATTTCTATTATGCTCTCAAGTAAAATAAAATACCAATCTGCTCTGAGCAGACAATGTTACTTGGCTCCCAGCATGAATTATTGATTTTATACGGAAGTAAAGAAATGCACAGTGTATGTGCATGATGTGCAAGCATACTCCAAATATTTACGGTAAATCTGAATAGTGGTCACATGTTAACATATCATGTGTTCGGGAAATCACGTGGCAACATTTTAAGATTTCAGGCTTGTTTACTAGTTAATTGCCATTTGTACTCTTTATTATATATATTTGTTAATTAACATATATTTTAAATGCTGATAAATCGTGGTTGGCTACCCACGATATCTGTTAAATTCAATATTTTATGAATATAATTCTACCACGCAGAGGGGGTCACGCAGCAGAATTTCACATCACCTGACTTAGCTACATTTCGAAGCTCTGCTCTTCAAATTCATGTAAATTTCAAAGTTTATACATTTAATATATTTAATATGATACTAATTTTTTTGTTATAACCAACTGGTACACGAAATATACTAGCTTATTACCTATACAGAAAGGTAATATCAGCCTTCACTCAGCAAATTGACATGCCCGGCATATGCAGCCATTCTCCGTCTGGATAACATGACTGTCGCCCTCAATACGTCTGGGCGCAAATTTAAATAACAATACGCTATTTACATATCAATGCGGCCTCATGCTAATTAAAGCTGCCCCATCCAGGAGTTCATCTATGATATAGGCCTACGAGTGTATTATAATGTAGCATATGCACACATTTATCATGTTGTGGATGGTGAATCAAGTTGGTCCCTACATTTCCCAAATTCATGCAGCGACCAGCTGGTGTTCACTCAGCTGATTGGCTGAAGGAGGTTAGATTGCATGCAACAACCTTGAAAGTAGAGCATGTCTCTACCTTTTTGCCTGTTGCTCGGGGGGATTAATTTGCCTGATGCTTGGGGGATTAATTCCTTGCAAATCCAAAATACACGGAGCAATCTTTTTCCAAGGTCTGTGCAACAGGCAATTGCTTGGAAAATTGCCTCGTGTAAGTCGGCCTTTAAGGCCTCGTATCCATAGGCTGTTCCCTTGTGGCGTGTGCCCTTGTTCCGTGTTCACTTGTTCCCATGTGACCTGCCACACAGACAACGAACCTTTGTTTTGCTTAGTGGCCGTATCCATAGGTTGTCTGTGTGGCAGGTCACATGGGAACAAGTGAACACGGAAAAAGGGCACACGCCACAAGGGAACAGCATATGGATGGCCTAAACATGCCATAACAGTACGACGGCAACTTCGTGACCTCTTTTGTTCGATAGAAAATTTTTACGGGTTGGTGAACACGGGTTACTTAAGGGAGGTGTAATGAGCGTGAACCTGGTTTGGATGCAGAGGGAGTGTGCCTGTAACAGGCACAGCCACCAGAAAAGGACCAGCTCAGATCGCGCGCCAAATAAGTTTGCAGTCCAGAAATTTCATTTTTTTCTCAGCCTTGCAAAAAATAGGCAGAGGTGGGAATCGAACCCGGGACCTCGGTGTTGTAAAACCTACTACGTTACCACTGAGCCAACTGACAATCAGCTATGAGAAGTTTGATAGTAATCCTTGATATTGCTGAATAGAATAAATCAATACTGATAGGTCTATTTATCTAATGTACGATGTTATTCAAATTGGCCTATAAACTAGGAATATAATGTGAAATGACTATCAATCGATCAATCAATCAAGTTGTCAAGTTATCAACAATCAATAATAAACCGACGTAGGCCTATCATGGAATATTACTAACCAAGCCTACTAACTAATATACCAAATAAATAAAATAAATAAATAAGTCCGTAAATAAATAAATAGGCATAGGCCTAAATAAATAAATAAATACATAATGCAGAATGCAGTTAGTATTTTAGTTGCAAAATTCCAAACATTCTATTCACACATTCTATTATAATTTTCTGCCATACACGCAAAGGACCTGTGCCTTTAATATGTCCGCGCCTAATCAATAATGAGTCTTTCACCATGCTCACACACCATGTTAAACTATTGTATCCCTGCAAGTATTATCTACTGACAAAGTCCTAACAATGAATGAAATGGATGCTATAACGTACCCAATCAAGCGAACATATCAAGGTCATATCAGGGCGTTATACAAAGAATGGTCAAAGGTCAACGTTTCCAAAGAAGTATAGTAATAGATGTAGACACAAGCTTTCGTGCGGAAACATAAACACATAGTCGTCAGTCGTGTGGTTTTATGAGATTTGATACGGCGCTGAAGTCTATTGGCTGTCCCAAAATCAGTACCAGACCCGGTTTCCAGACGGCAATGTGTGTGTTGTTACAAGGAACGCAAACTCATTTTATCAATGAGTGAACCACATAGAGGAATACGACATCTATCGTGAGCCAATCTGCATTCTGTTGCCTGCAAAAGCCGACGATCAGGTAAAAATTCTAAAAGCAGCGTGACTAGATATTTGCGTTAATTTCATGATACGTGTAAAACGCATTGAAAACGCCAAATTGCAGTCATAAAATATATAATATTAGTAAATCACCCAATCGAATGGATTCAGATTCAGATTTTATTGACATTCATCTTACAACAAGATATGGTCAAAACATATATAATAATACGATACGATATATATAATACAAATAAAGTACAAGAACAATTACAGTTTACAACTATAAAGAATATAATATAAATTAACTAGGCATAGGCCTATTATTTAAACCCCGTTTTTCAAATGCAGTATAAATGAAATTAGCAACTGCATTGGTGGTGTCAAAATCATTGGCACCCATGATAAGAAGAAACTTATCATTTTCAGTTGAATTGTTGGTAACAAAAAAATCATCTATTAACGTCATAAATCTATTACGGATATCGTTATATAAGGAACATTTCATAATGAAATGAAATTCGTCCTCAATTTCATTGAGATTACAATATTTACAAATTCTCCGTTCTGGAGGCAATTTAGGTGAAACATATCTATCCATTTCAATCCTTAATTTATGACAACTAATTCTTAGTTTACAAAAAGTAGATCTATGCCTACGTTTTAATAATGTAACATAATTTTCTAATGAAAATGAACGTTTGAATTGACAATATGTTCGAAGTTTAGTCTGATGGTTTTTACAACATTTAACCATGAATTATTATAAACAGTTTTTAGATTATCTACAATTAATGTGTTAAAATTAGCCTTATTAATCATGGTAGGTCTATTCCATATGTCATATTTATCAATCAGTTTCAAAACATTCATAATACCGGTGGACCAAGAAAAGGTGTTTAGTTTCCTGTTATCAATCAGAGCCTTTGTTACAAGAGAGGTTGAACCTAACATGCAGTTTAAATTAAGTTTCCACCAATATTTTATAGCTAAAGCAATCATAGAAATGAGAATGGGGTAACTTCCCAATTCGCCACGTACAGCATTATTTGTAGCTTTCTTATGAACACCCAGTACTGTTTTACAAAATTTTATATGTACATTTTCGCCAGGAGGCTTATCACAAATATTTACAAAATTAGTATCATTAATGTTTTTACATAAATAAGGCGCCCATATTTCACTGCCGTAACTTAAGATTGGTTGAATGAGAGTACGGAATAATGTAGAGCTGCATTTATAAGAGTTGCTATAAAGGTTTTCACGAACTTTAAAATATGCTTTTAAAGCTTTATCTTTCAGCTTAACCATAGCATTTTGAAATGAACCTGATGGTGTGAAAATAACACCCAAGTAGCAGTATTCATTAGTTATTTTAAGATCAGTATTGCCATAAGTAAATGTGAAGTTCCGAATGAGATGACCTTTTTATTAAAAATCATGACGTTAGACTTGTTAATATTTACAGAAAGCTTCCATTTTAAACAATAATTATTTAGATTATCAAGTGCTTGTTGGAGACCTTGAGCACTTTCAGAAAGAATGACAAGATCGTCAGCATACATTATACAAGATAGACGATACTTATCAAGCAATACTGGATCACATGAATTGTCAAATATTTTTGGGATGTCACTGGTAAAAATATTAAAAAACATTGGGCTAAGAATACATCCCTGTTTGACTCCAACTGTTGTATAAAACGTGTCAGTTAACTTACTATCATATTTTACAGCAAAACTAACTGAAGAGTACATATCACGGATAATATTGATCAAGTGACCACCTATTCCAGCCTGCATCAGTTTATATAACAGTGCGCTCCTCCATACGGTGTCAAAGGCTTTTGAGAAGTCAATAAAACAAACAAAAAGTTTTGACTTTACCGAGTTCAAGTATTTGTCGATAAGAGATTTAAGAACGAGAATATGATCACTCGTACGGCTACCCTTTCTGAAACCAATTTGTTCAGTTGGAATGGTCTTGTATTTATCTGTAAATAAAACAAGACGATTATGTAAAACTAAGCAAAATAATTTGCAAAGATTACTGGACACTGCTATACCACGATAGTTTCCTGGATCTGTTTTATCACCTTTCTTATGAAGAACGGTCAGTGTACTTAATCTCCATCTTGATGGAAATTTACCGCTAGTATAAATTGTGTTAAAAAGTATGCATAAAGCAGGTGCGAGAATATGAATACCTTCTTTTAACATTTCGTTTCTTATACCATCAACTCCTGGTGCTTTGTTAACGTAGGTATGTGGAAAAGAATTGCAATAACAATAACAAACTATGTGCCCAAAGAGTTGTCTTTGGCATGTCGCTTTTTTGAAATATGACCAAAAATATCAAATTTTGGAAAAACGCCCCAAAATTTAAAACAAACACGAACCTTCCAAAATAAATATATATTAGCACTCGGCGGCCCAGTTACTACCTGCCGCTGTGATTTGGGGTAACTCATTGCTTCCCTCTCCAGATACCGGAACTTCAAGGTCGCTCATACCCCAGCCCTTAACTAAATGTTGAAAATTTGGCTCCAGAAATGGAAGACACGGGTCGTTTTTTGCTTAAATTGCGTACCATGATCACCGATAAGATATACCAAACATTTGTGCAAAGAACAAAAAACGAGTAAAAGTTGAATAATATTGAAAATAAAGAAGCTTGAACATGTCCAAAGTAGCCGGGAAAATGAGAAAAAGTGCATGTCACGATCACCAAAATCGTTATATCTACAACAGTGAGTAAACGCCGGTCGTATGCTTTTCTGTAATGATAGATATTAACTGACGTGAGCTTGTATTCAATTTTCAGCGAAAATGATTGGTGGAATAATCGAGTCGTAGGTTCGAAAGTTACTCTGAAAACGGCCCGTGTCTCAATCGTGCGTGTCCCGTTAGTGACAAGTGTCACTAGCAAAATAGCAGCCGGCCGCTTGTCCATTATATCGAATAATACTCGTCAGAATCGTCCAGTTGACTCCAGTGATATTTATTTATTCAAGCAAAATACTGCATTGACTTACAAAATATTGAAGTCAATATAAAAAGTAATATCACCTCATTTGACTGAACTTAAAAGCAGTTTTAAAAATATTATTGTTGATCGAGTCCCTTAATGAGAAATAAGATTGTAAAAGATACGAGTATAATGTACAGCAGGTTGTGATGGTCTAGTGGTTAACGCCGTGGTTTGAAGTGCGAGAGGTTGAAGGTTCGAATCCTCTCTTGTTCTGTTAGGCCTATGGTGCATGTGTGTTGGCCTGTCATTATTATGACCATTTGAAAATATTTCTATGCAACACGTTTGCAATGTTTTTCTTTATGCGTTGCGTACATATTAAAAAATGAAATATCGTCAGCCATAATTTACGAATTTCAAACCTGATATTTTGGCATAATATTATTTGTAATTTTACACCGTTCTTACACCCTACCCAGACATACACCTAATTGGAATCAGCGTTTCGTTGTCTAGAGCAACTTTTATTATAGAACACCATTAAGCGGTCAAGATAAACAAAAATGCATTCTTTCATTTTACCTCATTATTTCTGCTTCAAATGATCAGAAACCCTTCCTGGAAGTTGTTTACTAATATCATAAATATTTTCATAATTTTCAAAAAAAACAAAAAAACAAACATGCTATGGTAGGGTTCGAACTTCCAACCTCCCGCACTTCACGCACGGCCTTAGCCACTAGACCATCACAACCTGCTAACTTATTCTCGCACCTTTTGCAATGTTATTTCTAATTCAGTGTCTCGTTCAACAATAATCTTTTATAAACTGTTTGTACAATGTTGTAAGTTCAGTCAAATGGCTTGAAATTACGTTTTATATTGACTTCGATATTTTGTTAGACAGGGCAGTATTTTGTATGAATGAATAAATATCACTGTAGTCAACTGGGCGATTCTCACAATTATTAATCGATATATGGACAAGGCCGGCTGTTAATTTTCCTGCTGACACTGGTCACTAATGGTCACGCACGATTGCGAGGAGAAGCCGTTTTGAAAGCAACTTTCCAACCTACGACTCGATTATTCCACCAATCATTTTCGCTGAAAATTTAAGACTGCAAAATTTACTGCGGACATTATTGGCCCTCTGATTGGGCGATCGCCACACCATTTGAAGAACAGTAAGGAGTTGGTTGAGAAATTACAACATGTTCAGCTTACCAATGACGAAATCCTCGTAAGTTACGATGTAACTGCTTTGTTTACTTGCACACCGGTAAATGAATCGCTTCGCATTATTGACACTCGCCTGAGAAATGACACCACCCTTCATGAACGCACTGAACTCAATGGTGATCAAATCATGACATTGCTTGAATGAGTACTCACTTACCACCACATACTTTCAATATGACAATGTGTTTTACCAACAAATTGAAGGGGCGGCCATGGGGTCCCCGGTATCCCCTATCGTAGCAAATCTTTTTATGGAGGATTTCGAACAGAAGGCCCTCGCTTCGTTTCACAGCCCCCCCCCCCCCAATTTTTTTTGGGGTCGTTTCGTGGATGATACCCTGGTGATCATCGATAAGAACTTGATCGACGAGTTTACTGAGCACATCAACAACCAACATCAAGCCATCAAGTTTACCTTGGACAAAGAGTCGGAAGGCTGCTTACCGATGCTTGATGTATCTGTGTCGCGTGATGATGTGGGCAATTTGAGCTTCAAAGTGTACCGTAAACCAACACATACGGACCAGTATTTGGGTTTCTCGTCCAACCATCCACTGCAACACAAACTTGGAGTAATTCGCACCTTATGTGATCGCGCTAATTCCATTTTCACCAAGGAGGAAGAGCGGACACAAGAACTTGACAAGGTTCGTAGATCTCTGGCCATTTGTGGCTATGAAGATTGGAGCTGGGTTACTGTCAGAAAGAAACGGGAACCCAAACCTCAGTCCAAGAAACAATCAAGTTAACCTAAGGGGAGTGTCTCCATTCCTTACATTCCGGGACTATCGGAGTCCATTCAGCGGTTGCTACGGTTCAATGGTGTCCCACATTAAACCAACGAACACTATCAGATCTGTTTTAGTCAATCCTAAGGACAAGACGGATAAATTGGACAAGTGTGGTGTGGTATACCACATCCCCTGTGGTGACTGTACTTCATCGTACATCGGTGAGAGTGCCCGCTCACTTAGGACGCGACTCGTCGAACATGGGAAAACGCCATCATCCCCAGTCAATGAACATGTTTCTGGCTCCACCCACTCTATTGATTGGGAAGGGGTCAAAATTCTGGACAGGGAAGAGAACTGGTTTCGCAGAGGCGTCAAGGAAGCTATACAAATCAAACGCAATGAGAGTGATCTGAACAGAGACAAGGGGCGCCACCACCTTCCACCCACCTATGACTCGGTCATCCATTCATCTGACCGTCGGAGGTCAACATCAGTTGCTACTTCCGGTCAGATGACCCAATTTCCCGCTACCAACCAAAACATCAGTCGGCATTGTAGACCAGTGGATGCTGGTCGCAGGCCACCAACCTCCACAATGTAAGTCGTGAGAAATTTGTACTTTCTCGATAAGCTCAAGTTAGTTAATATCTATCATTACAGAAAAGCATACGACCGTTGGCTCATAGTTGCAGATATAACCATTTTGGTGATCGTGACATGCATTTTTTCTCATTTCTTAGGCAACTTTGCGCACAATAAACATTCATTTTCTCCACAATAATTGGACTTTTACACGTTACTGTTTGCCTTATACTCGTGTTTCATATCTTATCTATGGGCTCAATATAGAAATGAAGGGAGAAACGACTCGTGTATTCCATTTTTTGATGTTTTCTGAAAAACCGTATTTGCCACCTGATTTTCAACATTACGTTACGTAACAGCAGAGGTCACGCCGGTAAAAATTACCGGAAGTGAGCTAAGTTGCTGTCGTACTGATAACACACTAACTCTTGCGTGAGTGATTATCGCACAATAGCCGCAATAATAGTAATTTCGTAATAGCAAAAGGTGAGCCAATATGCGAATATGCTGACCATGATCTTTTAAGGATTGTTGCCCCAGGTAGGGAAAATTCTTTATTATATTTTCTTTTATTTGCCGCCATTATACTTGTTTAGATTTCGAGATATTTAATTTGAAAAAGTACCTAAAATATGAATATTGACCCAGGTCTTGTGAGGAGTGTCACCCATCGATTGGGAAATGTTTTGTTATATTACATCCTCTTTTATTTGACACTATACCCGGTGTCATGCTTTCATGGCATTTCGAGTTATGTTCATTTAAGATGAAAAGGCGAGTTACAAGAGTAAATGAATTATCTAATATGATCTAGCAAAATCAGTCGGAAATATTGATTTTAAGATTTAGCCAAATAAAAGAAATATTAACTTTGTTTCTTCTGTTCATAACTAGTTGTCCAATTTCAATGGGGTTTGCTGCAAAATATAGCTTTGCAAATGCTTGTTACAATCCAATAAGAAACAGAAAATTGCATAAAGCGCTCCACAGACTCCGAGTATATTAGACGTACAATATTGTATGTAAAATATGTACGTTATTTAATCTTTTGCTATTCTATTTCCAGTAATTTCCAGTAATGTTTAAGTTCTAACGAATGTTTGATGACGAAAAATCGATAATCATCATCATCATCATCAGTCGGCTGCGGAGCAGGCGACTACAAGCTTTCTCCAACCGTTGCGATCTTGGGCAAGCGAAACAATTTTGTTTGGCTGCAGCATCCCTTCAGTATCTCCCAGGAGGTGCTGTACATACTGTAAGTACAGTGTCCGCGGCCGTCCCGGTTTCCTCTTCCCATGTGGTGGAATATAAAGGGCATATTCTTTCACAGGCTCGTCATCTTCAAGACGCAGTATATGGCCGAGAAATTTGAGTTGATGAATCTTGACTATGGCAACCAGTGGAGTGGTGTTGGTAAGATTGTAGATGGTTTCATTTGGTATCCGATCCACACGCTTGATGTTTAACATGACTCTGTAGCAAGATGTTGCAATGGCATTGATCTTGTTTGCCATGTCCTTGGTGATTACCCATGACTCGCACCCGTACAGAAGGATAGTGACACAAGTTGTCTCAAACAGCTTGATTTTTGTTCCGATTGGCAGGGATGGGCTTCTCCAAAGGGGTTCCAGTTTCCAGAAAGCGGCCCAGGCTAGTGCTTTTCTTCTTTTTAGGTCTCCAACACTAGAGCCCATCTTGGAACCCAAGTACTTGAAGTCTGTGACATGGTTGATGGTACTACCATAGACTTCAAGTGCTGGCTGGGCGTTAGAGTTTGCAGTCATATATTCTGTCTTAGGTGTGCTGATGACAAGGCCTAGATCTGCTGCTGCTGTTGCAGTCCTAGTAAGCTGTGACTGGGCCCGGGCTATAGCAGATTCCAACAGGGCAATATCATCAGCCAAATCCAGGTCATTCAGCATCTTAGCAGGATACCTGCTTGACCGACGTGGGTAGGTAACAATTCCAGCGTCAATTCCAGAAGTTGATTTCTTCAGGAGGTAGTCTACCAGAATAATGAACAGGAATGGTGCCAACACATCACCATGAAGCACTCCACAACCTTTGGTATTCCATAATGCCGCAGCACTGAGAACATGACAGACCTGTTGATGGAGTCAAAGGCTTTTTTGAAGTTCACAAAAGTGACTGTCAAGGGAAGTTGGTACTCCTTGAAGCCTTCCATGATCCTCCTCAAAATGTGTATTTGCTGAGCACAGCTTCGACCTGATCTAAAGCCAGCCTGGTTGCTTCTCAGTAAAGGATCAATGTGAGGTCGGATTCTGTTCAGAAGGATCTTGTTGTACACTTTTGCGGCAATGGACATAAGTGAAATACCACGGTAGTTTGTCATGAGAGAGAGTCGCCTTTCTTTGGTAGAGGAATGATGACATTTGTGACCCACTGACGTGGCGGTGCCAGCGTTGAGAATACTTCCATACAGAATTTGAGAATCATGTCAATCATGCTATCCCCTCCTCCCTGAAGTGCTTCAGCAGTTATAGCACAGTCCAATGCTGCTGCCTTGTTGGTCTTCATGGCTGCTATTGCTTCAACTACTTCTTCACGAGTTGTGTGCTCAGTGATATAGGAAGATCTTCAACAGCTGGTGCAGGAAGTTCTGAAGCTGCTGTGCCACTGTCGTTGTTAAGGAGTGAGCTGAAATATTCCTTCCATTCCTCAAGCAGTTCATGGTCACTGGTTGGGGCTGATCCATCTCTCTTTTGACTTTTACCCCTTTCCTTGAGTTCTTCCCAGAAAGCGAGTGTATGATTTTCCAGGTGGTGTTGTAATTCCCCATTGCATCGGCCAGCTTCAGGTCTTCCATCTGCTTATTGAGTGTAGCAAACTCATCAGATTTATAGGAGTTGTTAAGGCTGGTGTTCAAGTTCCTCCATCTTTCTCTAGATTGACGAGACTTTGAAATGGAGTACCGCTTTTTGGCCTCATCCCTTTCAAGTTTAAGTCTGATGGTTGCATCTGATACCCAACTTGGCATGCAGTCCGCATGGCTTTTGCTTTCCAATAACTTCCTCAGCAACTTCACGAACTGCTGTCTCAAAGGTCTCATACCTATCAGAGATGGGTGTGGCATCATCCATGCTCAAGACCTGGAATCTGTTTGTTAGTTCCAGCTGCAATTCCTCTTTTGTATGAGGATCTTGCAACTTCTTCCAATTGAATTTTGGTCTCTTGCAAGGTTTTCCTTTGCTTGTTCGCAAACTGGCAGCTAGACGGACGCTCACAATACGATGATCGGAGTCCACTTCTACTGATTTGTATGCTCGACAGTTGCGGAGAGAATTTACCCACTTGCTGTTTATTAGAATGTGGTCTAACTGTGCATGGGTTGATCCAGCTGGATGGGTCCAAGTCCAGAGACGATTCCTGGGTTGGGGGAATCTCATTTGGGCCGGTCTGAGGTTGTACTCCTGGCAAATGTTGACCAGACGCTCACCATTGTCATTGGTTGAATCATGGTAGCAGTATGGACCAAACTATCTGTTCCAATTCTGGCATTAAAATCACCGAGGATGAGATGGATGTCGTGTCTTTTCATACCATCCAAGTGGTCAGATAGAGATGAATCCTCCTTGTCAGAAGATGTTGAGCACTCAGTGGGTGCATATACATCAGTGATGCTAAGCTGAGGGTTACCATGGAATGTTACAAATAGTATCCTCTCGGAAACGGCTTCAACACTCTTAAGACATCTGTGAACATGCTTGGACAAGACCAGACCCACTCCTCCATGCCTTTGCTTGTATACTATAACCCAGTTCCTATCGTCTGACCAAAGTTCATCAGTTGGGATTGGTGTAATGAGACGATGTTCTTGAATTCCGGCAATGTCAATACCTGCATCAGCACAGCCCATGAATAGCTGATGGATTTTCCCTTGTTGATTAATAGTACGGACATTATAAGTAGATATTACAAGAGGTTTGAAGGTAGACAGGCGACAATAATCAGGGCCAACAGTTCGTGATGGTGTGCCGAGTTCCCGCTGGTCCGTCATGGAGTCAACAGTAGACTGCCGCTCATCTACCCTCGAAATTTTTGGAGATTTGCTTGTAGTTTTCGTAATCATTGAGTTGCAGGGAATTATTTTAGTCCAGTCCCAGCAGCTTTACGGGTGATCAGCCCTGTTTCAGCTTATTTCTGGACACACAGCAGCCGAGATCTACCAATATGCAATAGTTCGCCTCTGATCTGGAACATGTTGGCCAGTGTTGGAAGGTTGACCAATGATGACATGTTCAACACCAGCCTATTGACCGTTGGGAAGTAAATCTTCCTCTTCCGCTCTTTGGCCCATGATGAACATTAGGAGCCATTGAGATAGGCTTCTCCAATATGAAGAGAATCACTATGTCCTTGTCCCCTTAGAATACTCAAGATAACAAAGATGGAGCTTGATGTTCATGGCAAGAAACCTTGAACTAAACTAGCCCTACCAGAAAAACAGCACCCGATCTTACCGCACTGTTCTCCAGCAGTTTAAGGACAAAGTCCGGCCGGAACATAACTCACAAGTGCTCTTGAAAGACCTGGCATTAAACCTATAACAAATAATAATGATAATATGTTACATATAATATCTAGCAGAAATTATCGATTTTACGTCATCAAACATTCGTTAGAACTTAAACATTACTGGAAATAGAATGGCAATAGATTAAATAACGTAGATATGTTACATACAATATTTTACGTATAAAAAGTCTGAATACTGCTTTACCTACTTTAGACTGATTTTACTTGATCACATCATATATTGATCTAAAGTAATTTAAGTAAGTATAAACTATAAGATACACCTATTCAGCTGCCCTCCACATACATACATCAGCAACAGACTTCGAACAACATTGAGGGCGTGATGAATTGTCAGCCCGGTATAAGTAACAACAGGTATACATGACAACGACACAAGATCAAGGTCACGATATTCAACTCAACGCGAATAAACACCATGCTGTTTGCATAGTGTATGTGCTGTGTGCTGAATAGGTGCAATCTTACCATCGCATAGGTCAGGAACCGGGGTCAGGAAACCTCTATATTACTAACCTGGTAGGTTTCATAATGGCGGATAAAATTCGTACTGCAAAGGAGGGACGCATCCCAACAACGTTGGAAGGAATAAAGCAATTCTATGACGATTGGGCTCCCACTTACGAGAAGGCAAGATTATTTATAATTATCTACCATGCATATATTGAATAACATTTATAACACATATCAAAAGTCCCCCAAAATCCAAGTAGTGCAAAACAGTGCCTAATTTGCATAAATTCAAATGGCCGCTAATTAGTGTTATTTCATTTCGTTGTCGAATGATCGAGGGCAGCAGTCTAATGATTAATATGCGAAATTATCTCCACTTGATAGGATCTTACTCATGAGGGTTATATTGCACCACGAAGGTCAGCAGAGGCTATGGCAAAATGTCTAACTAACAAAGATGCTGAAATTATGGATATGGCCTGTGGAACAGGTCTTGTGGCACAAGAGGTATGACCGGATTTGTGTTGTTGTTGTTATTGCAAGTTGTTTGACCGGATTTGTATTGTTGTTGTTGTTATTGTTGCAGTTGTCATCGTCATTCTCATTAGTATCGTTGTCGATGTTGTCATTGGCGTTGTTTCCTTTTATTTCGGTTAAAAATCGCCCCGTTAATGCGTAATTTAACTTTCGGGATTTGCGGGCTAAATGCGGAAACTACCCATTTATTTTGACCTACAAGCCATGTGCTGCAATTAATAATCTATTATTTCTTTTCATTAGATGATAAATTAATTCCGACAAAATAATGATATTATTATTTTATATCTTTACTCGTGATTATTCAAAGTACAAGCTAATAGGTATGTTTTCATGTTATGCTTACACAGTTGACACAACAAGGATTTAAAAATATAGACGGAGTTGATATTTCCTCGGAAATTTTGAAAATTTGCAAAGAAAGTGGATTGTACCGACGCCTAATCTGCGACAGCATCGGAACCAATAAACTGGATATAAACGATGGTAAGCTATAAACAATACCCTGATTATATTTTTTAGGAAACATTTTTGCATGCTTTCATATAAAACGATTTCTTTTCGCATCTGTTCATCACATTCTTTCGGACCCTTTCAAAGTGACACAGGATTCAAATGTGTCAGAAATTACCAGTTATTCTGCCCAGACAATCCGGTATAACAACCTGTTACCGACTGTCAAAATTTGACAACCTTAGATGAAGGCCACTTTTTAAAGCTTAACTGGAGTCCAAGGTCATCTGGTGTAACTGATCCCACATCTAATGTCCATTTTACTAATCTTTACGAAGCTTTGTAAGTCTCAAAGTTGTTCGAACTTACGGCAAGTCGTAAGTTCCATTTCAATTAACTTACTTACGAGCCACGAACGGTACCCTTCGAAAGTAATAGGAATTTATTCCAGTGACCCGTCGTTAACTAAAGTTACGTCTAATATTCACGTCTAATAACACGCTTGAATACTAGAGACAGTCCTTGAACAACTTTCATATTCGTCAATTTTATTTTTAAATTCCAGATACCTACGACGGTTTGATTATATGCGGGGCTCTCGGCCATTTAAGTCTAGAATGCTTTCCACAACTGATACGCATAGTCAAACCTGGTGAGCAGTCGGGGCAAATTTCCATATTAGGAAATGTGACAAATCTGGTGATACATTTCCTGATCAGGAAATGGGTCCTTTTGCATGTCTGTTGAATTTGGCAACCTTAATTATTTATTTTTTGATAGACACTTTATTATATTTTATCTATGATCATAAATATTGTTTTGGTGATATGTTTAATATATATATCATGCAAATCTTCCGCGAGTTTTAATTTATTTGCGTGAGGTTTGCATTATTAATTTAAACAATTGTTTGATAATTTTTTTCTTACACTTAACTCTTAATTCAATCGCGTTTTTAATTGTTTTTAAGGTAGGTGGTCTGGGGAGTACTATTAGAAAACCCACAAAGACGAGAAAGTACCCATTTTGGAGAGAGATGTCAAGGCTAGGCGAGAAAGGCGAGGTAGCCTATTAATAAAAAAATCCTTTGAAAAAGGAATGGGGCGCCCAATGTGAGCTTGGACGTGATATGGTGAATTCCATGGTGTGTAGATTTGGTATTATAATGATTTTTCTAGGGAACAGTAGAAGATGATCAAATGCAAGAGAAATGTGTTTGATTGGGGAAGGTGTTTTGACAATCCAAATATAAACTTAGTCCACCTCAGATGACCTGTAACAATTTGTGATTGACATTACTTAATTCACCTCGGATGACTTTGATCTGACATTCAACATTTTCGCGCTTACACCAATCATATCCATAACAATTTAACTCTTACAACTTCCTGTCAACTCTCTAATTTAAAACTCATAAATTTCTGTCTGTTTGCCTTTTCTGTCTTGTACCATTTAGTACACTACAGTTTTTCACAATTATTAAGATAAGCAAACATTGCTGGGTAGATAACAGGATTTAGTTATTTACTTAATCCAATCATGGAGGTAGTAGCTAGTACTACCTCCATGATCCAATCTTGCATTTTCTGAATGAATTGAATTGTCAAATAATGTCGTAACAAGTGCATGGTCAATGCATGACTTCGTAAATAGGCCAATTAGGACATTCCTTTTTGACCTCAGGTAACATCCTTTTGTATTATCTGAACATGTGAAGTTCACATGCACGCGAGCCAAATGTATTGGAACATAACAAAACGCTGGTTGCCATAAAATCAAGCCCATTCTCGCATCACTACATAAATGACGAAAGCAAATCAATGTGATTACAACTCAACTAAACACATATGCAGTTCCGATGGCATTTACGTCAATTTTGGTCTTCAGTGTTTTAAAATACAATGTAGAACATATGTAATTATTATGCCGTGTTGTTTGCATACAGTTTGCCCCAGAATCTGAGCAAGACTATTTAGTTATCTCAACCTCGCCATTCCTCTCCTTAAGGCTACTTCGCCTTTTTTCGCCTTTTCTCGCATAGTCTCGCCATTTCTCGCCAAAATTGGTACTTTCTCGCCTTTGTGGGTTTCTAGTGCATGTCTTGAGGTAAAAGAATTCATGGTATTTATCATTTACAGGTGGTCCAATTATATTCAGTGTGGATGGTAACAGCATGGATACTTTTGACCATTTTAAAGACGGGAAATTTGAAGCCGCCTTACAGGAACTGGTTCGCAATGGATTGTGGATAAAAGAATCATACGAACTTATCCCAGATTGGGTATTTAACAGACCAGGGCATCAGTATGTGTATAAAGTAGTATGATTGCGAACAGAGAGAACAGTTTTAGTGAAATGGACCTCAGACGTGAAACATCTGAACTACAAAGATTCATTATCGATACTCTCGAAAACGTGTAAAAACGTTGTCTAAAAGCCGGTTTTCTCAGCAAATAGATAATTTGTAAAACTTATTTAGACATAAGTATTTACCTTTTTATTTACATCCTGTTTACACACCATGTTTAAAAACACTGTTTTGCAATGCTTTGTTTTGATATTAGTGATATCTTAAGTAGCGTTACATCTAACTGCCTATATTCCTGCCAAAAATATCCCCAGGATTAAAAAAAAAAATGTATACATGAATACAAAACCCACCCAAGTCCATGGGAAGTGATTTTGAGAGAAAAACATGTGTATCATTTTAATTCCTTCAGTTATATTTACCTGGTCAATCATAATGAAAACTTTGCGACATCTGCTCTGCACACTACTGCACGGCCACTAAAGCATAGAGTCAAATCCTCTCTGTTTTACTTCCATAGCTCATATCTTTGGATCTACTCATAGTATAAACCTGGGGTAAACACCATTGAAAAGGATATTTTTTCATCTAGTCACTGAACTTCAATTCATTTACATAGCTGAACAAAATATATGGTTTTTTTAACTAGAAAAGTTCATGTCTGACAACTTCTCAATGGAGAATTTCCCCTTTGGCCTCAAAATATCTGGGTCGGACAGATATCTCCGTTTGGTATATGACAACTAAAGGTCGTACAAATTTGGGGTAAATTGCATTGATATGTCACTGAAATTCTCCAGATAGTGATACCAACCTCATTCCTATTGAATAAGGAGAAGTATGTTTTTTTTTTATCTTGAAAAACTGCCTTCCAGTCGAACTTAGCCTCTGTGTTGAGCTCAAATCGGTGACGTCATAAGAACTCTCTGTGTGGATCCGCCCACGCACTAGTAATGTTTTACCATACATGTGGACCAGGATAGGTCACAGAGTCAAAATACTGCAGTCTCCCCACAGACCTCTGGCTCACACTTAGTATTTGTCCATTTTCTTGGTAAAGTTTTCATTATGTGGTAAGTTTTACGTGCAAATGAGTGGGTTAAACTGTATTAAGTATGACGATTAGCATTTCAGGGAGGCTTCGTGGGGTTCATTTTAAATTTTGGACTTGGGTGGTTTTTTGAATCATATACAAAGACAACAATGTTTGAATGAGATTACCACCAGTAAGATAATACAAAATAAAGCACACGGGTGTGTATAATGTTGCTGCCATGTAATATAAACCACACACTTTCCTTTATTAAACCCATTTTTTTTCTCAAAAGTCACTCTGAAGCAATGAATGTGTTACAAGCGGACTTTTATACATACTGGATTTCAATCAATGTGTTACAAGACTCAAATCATGGACTTGGGTGGTTCTTTCATACATGCTATTTTTCACATGCTCAATAGACACAATGGATGAATTTGCGTTGTTTTTTCATATACTAGTATATGACATGCCTATGCATAGCAACAAATTCCCATGCTTAAATCAATTTGGCCACAGTATGGACTTGGGTGGCTTTTGTATTCATATATTCAATTGTATAGTAAATTTGCACCGGTCATGCCGGTCATAAACAGCTTTTGTTGACTTAGTCATGTTAGTGTGTTTTCTTGTGTATCCTAAAGTGCACATTGCTTAAAAAGTGTTTTTGCCCCCAAGGGAAAGCAGGAAAATGGAAAGAAAAGAAGAGAAAATAATAGCAAGGGAGTAAAAAAAGTTAACGAATTTTCCGGCGCATCTTCTGTGCTGCCCGTTTCTCACCCACCACAATTCACCCTGATCATTATGGGCTAATATCAAGATTTATTTTTTATCTCACAAACCGAAATTGTCAAGAAAATTGAAGGGGGTCCTGATCACTCCCGCCTATGGTATGCTGCGCTGAACATAAATGCCCCCTAGTGCATAAACATATTATTTGGCCTTGGATCAATCTATGGTGGGAAGAGCTAAATGAAGCTACCAGATCAGACACCCCCACCCCCTAAAATCACAATAGTAGAAAAACCGAGGGACAGTTCATTATGAAATAGATATAGGAGTAGGGCTGGCACTTGCCCTCTTGTAAGGAGCATTCGGTGAGATCAAAATATAACAAATATGGTATTCGGGTAAAAGCATTATTTTTGGCATTAGGTGAGAGCAAAATGTTGTCAAAACCTCAAGTGATCCTTACAATATTTTTCAGATTTTATGTCATTAAATGAAAGAGCACACTTATATTGTCCATTATAATAGCTTCATGTCAATGAGCAATGACCAATTCTCCATAAATTGCAAATCTTGTGCGAAAAGTTTCACCTGTTTTGTCAAGTATTTAATATGAACACTCTCTTATCAGAGCCCTCGCAGTACCTTAGAAGATCCAGTGATCCATGAGTAAAATAAACCTAAGCAAGTGACTGGTTAAAAAATTAATACCACTCGACTCCTAGTACAGCGCTTGCCGTGTACAGGCAAGCTACATGAGTCGCCAACATGTAGGACCACTATGCAGTAAAGATCATTGTCTACCCACAGATATTGGTCTACCCCACCAACCATGATGCAGTCATGTCTACAGTAGAATTCATCTCGACCTTTGCAGGACTTAAACCCCATTAAAAGCTATTAAACCAAGATAACACTCATTGAAGCAGCTCAACTGATTAAACATGTTAAATCAGATTCTCTGGTTGTGCACAAGTGTCTGTTTTACATGTGCGACATCGCAATAAAGCTGGTATTATAGCTTCAGTTGGGTAAACGATTATAAAGGAAACGAAAGGAAACAATGGTATGTGTACCTTTGTTCACGAAATGAGACAATGGCGTGCTTTTTGTAAACCAGCATTCTTGAAAATGAGCAACATAATGATTGTTGACTTAACACGGTTTGGAAATAATTTCTTCATATTTTTGGTGTTATCTGTCGTTTACATATCCTTCCTAAAACACAAAAGTGCGACCCTCTCCAAACATCTAAATTAGCTTAAAATTTAGGACATGTTACAAAACTATATTTTCTAGAACCTATTTAGAATAGTTTAAATGGAGCTTGTACCGTTTTTTTTTGTGGCATCCTTCAGAACGGAGCGGTCCGTTACCAATATAGCTCAATATTTTCGGTCAAATCTCCATTCAATTAACACGGGGAGTTGGCTAGCTATGAGCTAGCTATGCTTTGCCCTCACTCATATTCTACGAAAGTGCGACCCCTTCTGAACATCTAACCTAGCTGTAATTTTAGGTCATGTTAGAGAAATATATTTGCTAGAAGTTTGGAGAAAAAGTTTGGAGAATAGTTAAAATATTGGCCGGTTATTTTTCACACAGTGATGTTAACTAGGCAATGCCCATATATACCTATAACATACACTGTTTGTAGACATACACTGTTTGCTAACATGGCTAAAGTCCACTCACGTCTTTACTATACAGCCTGTCTCAAAAAAATTGTGCAAGTGAAAAGCGCCCTCTGTGGCAATTAGAAAATACCGTTGTGAAATAATGCTTGTATCGACGTCACGGGCATAGTCTTAGTTCTAAAATGCCGTTTAGTCTGTTCAATTTGCTTGTTTTAATCTCGAGATATGCTTACTTAACAACGAAAGGGTAAAATCACATTTGTGCCACTTTTTCTAGGGAAGAAGGCTGTACATGAAAATCAATGATAGCATCAAGTTCATCAAGAGTTCCTTCGTGAAATCAAAGGAATGCATCAATTACACAACAATACAAAATTATTTTTAATGTTTTATCATGATAAAGGTATTATGATTCTCTTTTTCCTCTTACGACAAATTAAATGATAACGAAACATTCTGCTGAAAAATTAATTTAATACATGTGCATGCCAATGCGTTTACCATAGTAAATACTCCCGGGGGTCACTCCCATTGTGACCTGTACACCATCCGCGATAATCAACTTTTGAAAAGCACCCTAAACAAGGATTTAACCCTTGGCTAAAACGACACCCTAAACAGGGATTTCATTCCTAACATCAAATTTCATACCCTAAATTTCATTTCCGCGTATTTAGCAATTGCAATTTTGCTACCCTTTTTTGCAATTTTTCATGTTTTTGACACCCTAAACGCGATACGCGCGTATCGTGCCTACCCACGAAAAACGACCCTTTTTACGCGTTTTCATTATCGCGGATGGTGTACAGGCCACAATGGGAGTGAACCCCCCGGGTAAATACTGTTTTCTTGTCATTCAGTACATGTTAAAAGACAAACAAATATTACACACTTATGTGTTAATGAACTTTGACAAGTTCATGAAATTTGACAAATTTATGAAATTAGACAAAATAATGCACGCGCGCTGGTGTTGATGCGTCTAATGCACGAGCCCCGAAGTGGGTAGTGCATTAGCCGCATCAACATCAGCTATCATTGATTTACGGCCCTATTCCCTAGTAAAAGTGGCACAATTGTGATTTTACCCTTTCGTTCTTAACTAAACATATCTCGAGATTAAAAAGAGCAAATTGAACAGAACAAACGGTATTTGAGAGCTAAGACTGTGCCCTTGATATTGATGTAAGAATCATGTTACACCGGTATTTTCTAATCGCCAAGAGGGCGCTTTTCACTTGCACAATTTTTTTTTTGAGACAGGCTGTAGTGTCAGAGGGCATATGGCATGGTTTTCATTTTTTCTTTCAATTGAATGGAAAATAGCTCGGCTTTAGTGTCAGAGGGTATATGGCATGGTTTTTAATTTTTTCTTTGAATCGGATGGAAAATATGTCGGCTTTGGAGCAAATCTACCTTAGTTTACATAAAAAGTCACTTTTTGCAAACGTAATAAAAATATGATATTTGAAACTATATCCTTCATTAATATACCAGGTCAAAATAATGCAGCCAGTAATTGTTTTCGACTTACCCCCCCCACACACACACACCCCCCCGTAAAAAGCGGGAAGACTTTGCATTAATTTTAGGGATACAAATATTGACCAAACGGGGTAAAGGCGAGTTAGGCGACCCTCAGCTCCAGTGGAGGGGGAGGGGTGCAATCTCGGCATAATAAAATATGTTGTGTTGCATTTATGAAAATAATCTAATGTAGCTTTATTTCAAACCTACTGTACAATGTGATTTGCCATATTTCTTGAAGGTTTACAGACAAAATGACATTATAATAGCATAACATAGACGCTGTTGGTGCTTGAATCGTGACGGTATTCCAGTTTGCCTTTCCATTATATTTCAACTTCCCTGAGCTAACCTGGGAGCTAACACACTATCAGTATATCGAACATTGATATAAGTTGCAATATCTTTGCTGTCAATTCACAATCAGAAGGCCTTACTAAACAAATTATGCGTGGTTCAAGGTCGAATTAGACAAAATCACTACGCCAAAAGTGCAATCGGAGTTTAGGTAAAAATGATCTATAGAGCTACTTGAGGCATTTTGGTGTTCTTCGGGACTTAGTTTTCTATGAGGTTGACAAGTCCCAATTACAACGAAAGAATACAAGACGTTGATCACTTAAATGGACACGAAATTAAAAAGATCTTGATTTAAAATAGGCCCTCTCAAGGTTATCATTGACATGAACAGTGAGGAGTCATGTTACGTGCTGCAAACTGCTGACAAAATCACATACATTCATTTGCGTGACCAAAGTGTATCTGCATGGGATTGCAAACAGTTGACTAGTTCAGGTTTCGTCATGTCGAAGTCGGCCCAAATTCGCGCTTGTTATGAGAGAAACTTCCCACAAACGGAGGAAGGAATAAAGCAGTTCTATGATGAATGGGCTTCAACTTACGTGAAGGTAAAATAATCCTTTAGTATCCTCAAATTTAAGGGGATGGGGAGACAGAAAGCAAAAGCAGTGGCGCAACTAGACACTTTCATTTGGGGGGGGCAAGCGGGGGCAAACATACCGGTAATAAATGAGGGGGTAGGAATCCAGCACCTTTTGGCGACAAAAGAAGTTTATGGTACATATTGAAGCTAAACTGGTGATATTATGGTAAAAAAAGTGAAATAAATGCGTGCAAAAATTTGTGTTTTTTAAGGTTAAAATGACCAGATATGAGGTTAATTAATAACTCTCAGAAGTAGGCCTACTTTTTTCATTGGTGGGGGGGGCAAACAGGGGCAAGGGTTCAAAATTGGGGCTCCAGCTCCCTACCCTGCCCCCCCCCCCCCACCCCCGCTGGTTACAAAACAACTGAGCAGAAGGTGTAGGCCTATTTTAAGTCAATTTATGTTTTCTCATATTTAATTTGTTTTAAATGTCAGCTTCAATTTGCTTTATTTTGAAAGACATTGGACATTTGGTTCTTATTATATGATTCATAGACGTAAATGAGATAACGCGAAGTTTTATTTTAAAACCTTTCACAAAGCTATTGCTTTCAATGATTTTTGTTTAAAATTAAAAGGAGGGATCCTCCGGAATGTACCTTTTGCATTAAGATGCCTGAAACGATAACCTAAAGCCACGATTGTATAATGCATTTTTCACATTGCAACCTTATTGTCAAACTTTCAGAGGGCATTTACCGGGGGGATGGGGGGGGTTACAATATTCGAATTTCACTGAAACTGTTTTTTTCTAGTTCATATTGGTTGTCTCCATATTTTGAGCTGGGGGTTTAAATTTTTTTAAATTATCACACCACCCTAGTATTAATAGTTATCATTCTGTTGTATTAACCGTTTAAGGGGGTACTACACCCCTGGCCAATTTTGTGCCTTTTTTTTTTTTGCATTTTTCTCAAAAATTATAGTGTAGGCCTATTGGTGACAAGTAAGGTATATTATAGGGGCAAGGACTACAACTACTGAACTTAAAATTCAGCAACTCAAGGCAAGTAGTTATTGATTTATTGATCAGATATTGGTTTCCCTCATTTTGACTGTAACTCCACAACTGTTGTCTGTGCTGAAATAAAATTTCCAGTGCAGTAGTTGTAGTCCTTGCCCTAATATGTGCCCATCTACCACAAACTGGTCGTAAAGTCGGCATTTTCCATTTTGAGATACAATCAAAAACAGTATATGGATTTCTATGTAAAATATATTAGGAATTTGACCTTTGATGAACCATAACTTCACTTTCAGATGTCCGATGAAGCTGCTTTAGGTGTCATTTTAAAGCTGAAAGTGCATACTATCACATTCTGCAATAAACTGAAAATGACCTACGGCCGACTTTACTACCACTTCGTGGTGGATGGTCACATATATATATATCTTATTTGTCACCAATGCGCTATAATTTTTGAGAAAAATGCAAAAATAGGCACAAAATTGGGCAGGGGTGTAGTACCCCCTTAAGAAATCGGATATCAAAATTTATAAATCCAATGATAACAACTTTTTACTCATACACACACTTGAGTCGCAAACTGGACTCTAAATTAAAAGGAAACTCGTTAACACGAGATCGCTTAATGCGAGAAACCGCTTACTACGAACAGAAACACGCCCCGATTTCCCCCTATTATTTACTGTACAAAATAAACTGTTTAATACGAGGTAAATAATACGAAATCCGCATAATACGAGTACTTACCGTCCGTCGAAGCTTTTGTTTTCTATTGTTTTTACAAGGGATAAAAAGAGCTAATTACTCAAGGTGAATTTATGATGAAACTTGCGCGCCGGACAGGTTGAAGTTTGTTCTGAAATTTCTTGCTTATCCCCTCCAAACGATAGATTGCAGTTTTCATTTTAGTGGCATCTCAAGTGGGTAATTGCCGCGCACGTCCAACATTCATGAAACGGGGATAAAAGCTAGTTTTTTATTATTGCTTGAGCTGATATTGTCATACCAGTGTCTCAACAACATCACTAGCAACAGCAAATCTTCAGAGCAATAACATCCGCTGAAGACGCCGGTTGACCTGGTGAAAGCGCTCCGGTGAGTGTACCAAATTTGAGAAGTGTAGAAGTATAATTTTGGTTTCTATTTACATTTACCACTTACGTATGAATAAACAGCATTGTTATTCGAAGTTTGTTTCCACTTTAAACATTATTGTAGGATATGGCTGAAGAGGGTTATCCTGCACCTCGAAGAGCAGCAGAAACTATGGCAAAATTGCTGACTAACAAAGATGCTGAAATTATGGATATGGCCTGCGGAACGGGTCTTGTGGCACACGAGGTATGACCGAAAATTGTATAACATCCTTTATAATTTATCAAAACCACTGCGCGTGCACGCACCCACATGATTAAATAACGGAATCCAGGAGGGGGACCTTAAATGTCAGGTTTATTGCTCGGACAACATCATTATCATTGGCAAGGTAATATTATGAGGACAATAAAAAATACCCATTTTTTGAGAAAATAAGACGTTTAAAATTGATATTCCGCAAAAACCAACTTCAGCGATGAGTTCCTTCGAACGAGACAGATCTGACCTAGAAAAAAATTGACATCATGAAATGACTGTGCCTGCTCTGCGAGAAGGGACTATAAACATTCTCAGTGCACAGAACGTATACTGTTGTTGTTCACAGAAAAAAAAAAACCTCTGACTTAAGTATTACAAATTTAATAGTTTTTAAACATATGGTTAAAATCAATCTTTTTTTATATATTAGTAAATTGTGATACTACAATTCATATGTATATCAATATCATGAGAAATTTAGGCTAAAAAATAAAAAAAAATAATTTGAGCTTAAAATTTCAGCGTGATCAATCTGAGACTAGCATATAGACCGTGTGAAGTCCACAAACTCATGTATCTGATTTCCCTGTGGCTATTTCAATGCTATAGTTATTATAGTTTCAGTTGGATGAAATATTACAAAGCAAACTCATAGTAACAATACTATGTGACGCTTTGTTCCCGAAATGAGAACAATAGTCTGCATATTGTTATGCAGCATTGTTATGGGAAGAACACGTATGAGCCCGAATTTTACATACACAATTTCTCTTTTTTTCAGGAGAAATACGCATAAAAAATTGCAACGAGTGTCAACTTGTAATGTAATAATTATTTTGTTCGAATAGAGATAAACTTGTTTTTGCAAAATACCTGCCCTTTAATACAAATGACCACATGGGTATGTTTACGTTTTGGATTCCACAGCTCCGAAAGACCACCGAGATTCGACCAAAATAGAGGTCCAAGTATTAAATTTGATTTTGAAAATTTCGTCTCTGAATGACCCCTAAATTGCACGTCTTTCTATGTTTTTCAGGCGATTTTCAAACAAAAAGCCCCCCCCGTGTGTTCCCCACCTACGTTTTACCTGGTGCCCCGTCAGCTTTTAAAGCCTCAAAATGCCGAGGGAGAATCCACCAAAAACCCCGGATAGAGTTACCCTTATTTATATGATACACACAGTTTCGTCTGCAAGCTAGCGAAAGATCCGTGGCATCCACATTTTACAAGTGTCTAGTCCTCGTAAAGATGCAAACAAGATTTTAGATATGTAGCGCCATCATTGTTCAACTTTTCTTTAAAATGACTCGGTTTTACATGCCATCAGACAACAATAATTATGCCTGTTCTCATCTTATACTTACACAGTTGACAAAGCTAGGATTTAAGAATATAGATGGAGTTGATATTTCTACTGAAAGTTTGAAATTTAGCAAAGAAAGAGGAATCTACCGACGCCTGATATGTAGTCGCATCGGAACCAACAAACTGGATATACAAGATGGTAAGCTAACCTGTGATAAAAATAAATTCGCCTACTATATTATACAAATATTTACTGCTCATGAGGGTATTGGTCCCCGAGGTGAACTGGAGACCGTGAGCCTACTATTTTCCCGAGACCGCCACCAGATCCCGAATTTAGAGCAGTAAATATTTGTTTTATATCCTTCATTAATATATTCTTTGTTCATTAAACACAAGGCATAGGCCTAGGCATAAATGTAGGCTAGGCCTAGTCAAGGCTACGCCGGCCGGCCGCCTTGCTTTGTTTTGATTGAATGCACAAAGCACGCACACAGTTGAGCGGCTAAAGCTTACCGTGAAAATGTGTGACAACCTCTACAATACCGCCGTGAAACGAGTAACCATGTTAACATGTTCCCTGTTATTTCGCCATCAATATTAAGATACTGATCCTGATGTAACTCAGATTATGCCATTAAACCGCCGTATTTTAGCTGCACTTCTGTCATATCTGTGCTGCTTAATTATGTGCTTCGCAAGACAAAACGAATTGCTACACATTAATACCCCGGAGCCGGTACTGATATCCCGCGTATGTGGCGAGTTGCATTGACCACTAGTAACTGCGACGCGGTCATGAGGTCATACGCGCTCCGGGACGCGCTCAGAGGGAGATAGTAAAACTATTTCCCCGGGAGATAGTACTTTGAATAGTACCCCGTTCCCTCATCAATCGGCTTGTTAACAAGTTTGCAAAATAGCAAATTTATTTTGGGTCACATGATACTCGTTTAACCAATTAATGAACGAGAATATATTAATGAGGGATATAATATCGCATTGACACTAACGCATTCGCCTACTTTGTGGATTATCGCATTGTACTTGACACTGACGCATTCGCACACTTTGTGGTATTATTGCATTGCTATTGACGCATTCGCCCACTATGTGGTATTATCGCATTGACACTGACGTATTCGCCTAAGCTATGTGGTATTATCGCATTGTCACTGACGTATTCGCCTAAACTATGTGGTATTATCTCATTGATACTGACGCATTCGCCCACTATGTGGTATTATCGCATTGACACTGACGTTTTCGTATAATGACACTGTCGTATTTTAAGTCGCTTGACGTATTTTATTTGTTTATACCTCATTATTTTTAAGTCACATTGAAAGTGACGTGTATATTGACACTGATGTATTCAGCAAAATATAGCTATTATCTCTCTAGTTTATATCATATTATATGTTGTAACATTTATGAGAAATAACACGTGGCGATATGTACAACCAATGCGTCACTGACAAACTTTTTTCAAAACAGGCTTTAGGCGTATAAGTACAATACGTCAGCGTCACAAACTAAATAAATAGCCTACAATGGATGCGTCAATGCGTCAGACATCTACGAAGCCTTTGTAACATTTATGAGAAATAACAGGTGGCGATATGTTCAACCAATGCGTCATTGACAAAAAAAAAATAAAAAATCAAAACAGGCTTTAGGCGTATAAGTACAATACGTCAGCGTCACAAACTTTCAGGGGTTTAAAGCCTGTCAACTCAGGCAAATTTTAAATAGCACACATCTAAGTCTCTCATACATGCGTCAATTCGGCACACATCTACGCAGCCTTTATAAAAACCAATGCGTCACTGACAAAATTGCCCAGAACAAGACGCATTCAAGCAAATATCTCTTATGCATTTTCGGACGCTGACGCATAGACACAACACACTATAATCTTTTCACATTGACGCTGACGCATAGACTCAACACACTATGATCATGACACATTGTCACAGACACATTATAACAATTGTAGTTTCATATCTCATATGCACTTGACTACAATGTATATGTAAGCCCAATACGTCTGCGACAAACCAATTCCCAAAAGACATATTACATTTGCACCCTATTCGGCAATCGCTCCGAAAGTATTTTGTACTATACGTGCGTGCGCAACTTATCAAGATCGATGTTATTGGATGTAATATGTATTGACCGATTGTTTTCATGATTTTGAAAGCTCTATACAAAAGATTTCTTGGGTTTTATATAATAATGGTTCCATTTGTGTATGAAAAAATGACGAAATTTTATTATGAGTAACTCGGCAAATGATTTTTAAAATAATTTAAGCTTTAAGATGTCTATGCAGTTTGGCCAATTTATACTTGTAATTTAAGGGGTTAAATCTTCAAAAACAACAAAAGTAAGGGGCCCCAGGACGCGCAGACGCAGACTCTTGAGAGCATATATTTTCAAGTTGGTCCGGTAGGCCCCGGTAGGCTTCTCCTTCGGTACATGACAAATTTGCCATAGGAATCAGAGGTGACCTTAATAATGCTTCCGCCATAACACTTGCTACCCCCCCTTGCCCTTCACCTTTGCTACAGCACTGGCATCAGATGACTTCACATAGATTCGATAATTCAGTGCAGATGTTTTGATGTATGCCACTATGAACGCCAGGGGCGTAGCCAGCTTTCTTGGTCAGAGGGGGCAAAATACAAAATGTATTTTTTGGGGGGCACAGACGAAAAAACATGCATCATATATACAATACATAATACCGTCTTTTTTTTTTAGAGAGACTGTGCATTTCTTCGAGCTTCCAAATAAGGCTTTATTGTGACGATGTGCGCAAAATTTTCGCCCATAATCGGAATAAAAAAGGCTTTAAATTATAGTGACAATGTGCGCGCGCAGCGCGCAAAAAATATATTTTACACTATTTAGGCCCATGATCAGGGTGCCCTTGCCCCTTTTCTTTTCCTTTGCTCTCCAGATTTCCTCTTTCTTATTTTGTCAGAGGGGCACTCTCTTCTTTCATTTTTTGTCAGAGGGACACTCTTCCCCTGCTGGCTACGCTACTGATGAACGCATAACAACAAATGTTTTGCCCATAGTGAGTAGGCCTATCGTAATAGATGTGCCAATTCTTTTTTATCAACTTTCAGACAGCTATGACGGCCTAGTTTTATGCGGAGCTCTTGGAAGCGGTCATTTGAATCTAGAATGCTTGCCACAACTGATACGCATTGTCAAACCAGGTGAGTCGTCTTTGATATTAAGATGCGCAGTATAAAAATATTATTCCAGATATATCTAGACTTTCATTTATAAATACAGTGGAGGTGTAAACAGATCATCTCTATTCAGTAGATTCTCACAAGATTGCCCTCTGTATAGTGTAACTAGCCTATACCATAACTAGTAAAAAGGACGGTTTATAGCTTCATGCTATATGTCCTATCCATGCCGTGACAGGGATTCAGCAAGTGAGGGACCTTGGAGCATCGTTCCCAAGAAATGACTATCAAAAGTCAGGAAATTATGTCATGTGGGAGAAAAATGCTAGGAGAAAAAAATATGCTCGTGAGAAAGATGGCACTTTCTACATCCCTGTGCGGTAATCACATACATTATTTATCATTTACAGGCGGCCCAATTATATTGGATGTGGATTCTGAATCCAAGGATACTGTTGACACATTCAAAGATGGAAAATTCGAAGCCGACTTGGAGGCACTGGTTCGCAAAGGGTTATGGGTAAAAGAGGGATACGAGTTTGTTCCAGATTGGATGTTCAACGAACCGGGACATCAGTATGCGTACAAAGTAGTGTGATGGTTGACAGAAAGCACTGAGAAACAACCAGAAACTGTAAAAATACAACAATTAAGATAACTCTCGGAAACGTATAAATACTTATGAAAGACGTATAAACAGGTCGTCTTGTACATGTTTTTTAAGTCCTACACTGAAAAGAAATATGTCCACTTGGTTGAGTTGACAGTTCCGTTTGAACAAAATATTAATAAGGCTCATGAATGCACTACGCACTAAAATATACCGACCTCATATCAGACATCTCCGAGAATGGCTTCACTTCCCATAGCAAAAAGAAAAGTTTCCCGGTGAACACCCGATGACCATTCGGTGGTCATCAGAAACCTTTCGGGTACCTTTTCCAGAGTTATCCGAAAGTGCCCGCTAGCGGATGCCTTGCGGATACCTAATTAAGTTATCCAAAAGTTTTCGGGTAGACATCCGGAAGTCTCCCCAAAACTCAAATATTTCAAATGAGTTACCCAGAAGGTTCCCAGAATCTTAGATTCTTTGCAGGAGTTACCCGGTGGTTATCCGCTTTTAATTTAATCTTGAAAATAACATTACGCATCTTATGAATGCATTGTGGGTGGGTATATGTCACAGGTCACTGAATGAATTCAAAATGGAGTAGCTAGCTGTTGGTAGTTGGAATATATTTGTGCAGAATATTCAAGTTATTTGTGGTCCAAAATGTATGGATTTACATGTAGGACATTACAGGATGTTTACTAATTAATATGGAACATGCTGTCGAACGCTTGATTTCATATGGCAATGCAGGTAGGAAAATGTGTATGAAATGATTTGTATATTGATGCAGTCTTTCACATTTGAATGTTTTCGTTTATATCTTTTCTAGTAAATTATACATGATTTGACAGTAAATTAATGCCAATTAAATTACTAATCATCAGCTAATGTGTCAATTAACTGATAAGCTTTATGTTAAGCTATTTGTTGCAAATAAATTATAATATTTGATATAAAAAATATAGGCTGTGTCAGTGATGTGATCACATTAGGTATTGTAATACATGAATATAATTATGCTGATATCATAACAATTTGGTTGTACATTAATTGAAAGGTATGCACCTTATAAAGGTGAACCAAATTAAATCAGAAGAATATTTTTGTACAATAACTACAATTACATTGTACACTTTTAAGTTTCTTATAGCAAGATAGCACAAGCTCAACTGCTATGACTGCAGAGTTGTATTTCTCCAAAAACTACCATTCAAATAATAAGCTAAATTGCCTAAATTTGTGCATACTCATGAATTTGTATTTCTGCATTCCCCAAAAGGTCAACAGGAAGTCTCCAGAGAGGTCACCAGGTATATCGTCACCAAAAGTTATCCGCTAGGTCAACGAAAAGTTATCGGGTAGTTATCCGCTATTTCCCCAAAAAAGTCATCGGGTGGTTACCCGCTAGTTTGCCAAAACAGTCATCGGGTAGTCATCTGGTACCTATATATTACCTGAAAGGTATCCACTATGGTTTCCCAAATATTTATCGGGTAGTCACCCGCTACCTATCTAATTTGCATGTGAAATTTGCCGGTGTCTACCAGGTAACTATCGGGAAGTTATCCGAAAAAGTCTCATTTTTTGATATGGGTTGCAATCTCACCTGCATAGAAATCGGGTCACGTGGTTTGTTTGCACCTGATTTCTAATATCTTCTCCTTTGTCAAAGCCAAACCACGCAGGTCAATCAAAAAATGACCTAAGCAAACTTGGCATCCTCTCAAGTTGCAATATATGGAATGCCCGTCATGAACCGCCATTTTGCTCATCTTTCAACCTCATCTCAAGATTGAAAAAGTGTTTGCCGTTCATATACCTCTTGCATTATTGTATTTATTGTCTTGTTTGAACTCATGACATATCATTTAGCTAGCATACAGAGACACTAGGAAAGGAATACAGCGTACTTTTTATTATGACAATAATGAATTCCCCTGCTCTAGGCATGCTTGTTTTCAGAACTACATGTACAATGTATCCGTTTGTTATGCTAAATGAACGTGGCGATAGTCCATGGCTGTGATAACACTTTTCTTTGATGACTTTGACCACAATTTTGTATTTTTTCAAATATCTTAAAAATACAAGAATCTAAGCTAATTGAACAGACAGTAGGTTCTAATTCTACATTCACACAATATACAAAAGTATTGCAATATTGCACACAAAAGTCATAATTGTAAGTTGAACATTGATTTATATGTGGTACATAACACAATGGTTTCAAAGTAAAAAAAATCAGGTCTATTAATGGCAAAAGGTCCTGACGTTACGTTCATGTCGTCACAGATACGTTACCTAAATTACCTAAAAATGTGATAAATGAAGCCAAATACCATGCAAGACATTGGATCATTTGGGTGATGACTGATCAAGTATAGGTATTTTAATATAATTATATAATAAGTATAATATAATATAATAAGTATAGGTATTTTAAAACCTTACCGACTTAAAAGTCGGTAATTTAAGGTTTTACACTTGCAAGATTAGGACAAAAGTGGGAAAATGCTTCACATATATTTTTACCACAGATACGTTACCCCCAATACGCACAAGTAATATTGCTAAGTATATTTGAAAAATCACCCATACATTGTTTTGTGTTTGGAAACTATCTAAGTTTACGATTCTGAATGATTTTCATGAATTCTTCGTGGTTGGCATTTGTCATTCCTGAGACCAAACTTGAACACTTTATTGGAGAATTGGCCTTTTGGTGACTTTGATATGTTCTTTAATATACTTTTCTGAAATGAATAGTGATTAATTCTGTTGCAATTACACTGAAATTAGTGGTCACTTAAGGTGGTACTACACCCCTTGATAAATTTGTGACTATTTTTGCATTTTTCTCCAAATATAATAACACACTGGTAAAAAAAGAGTTATGTAGGGGCAAGGAATCCAGTTACTACACTGGAATTTCAATGACTCAAGACAAGCCGTACGTTATTTATGATAAGAAAAGAGGTATCGCTAGAATGTACCTCATTTCTATAATGAACCACTTGTCTTGAATCACTGAAATTTCAGTGAAGTAATTTTCAAGAAGATATAATGTTGAATTTGGAAGAAGCGACAAAGTTGAAGGGTATTAATCATTTTTACATTACAACAAGTTACCACAGACCGAGTGACAAACTGTAATGAGATGTGACATCATCACCCAATTTACATCTTGCCACCAGCCAATACAATTGGAGAATAAAATATTTATTAATATATATATTTATAAGAACCGCATACACTGCCACGAGAGGATGATCATAATATGTAACTAGAAGGCTATATATTTGTACACAAATACGGCTATACCCGCATGTTATCGGTGTAGCCAAACTTATAACCCTTATTTGCTGAGGACTTAAAATAAAGAAATTGTAAATAGTCGTCCAATTGGGCAGAAAATGTGTAAAAAGTGAAAGTCCAAGTCACAAGCTTTAATTGAATGTAGGTTGCACTGTCGTAGCACTTAAAATAAAGAAATTGTAAAAGTCCCCTCCCAGGTGAGTCGTCTCTCTTACTCTCCATAAGTTGCTGTTGTCAGTCTCTCTTACTCACAGTGAGGCTATGCAATATGATTAGGGGGAAACTATTCCAGAGGGAGTATGTAAATTAAATGGAACAGCCATTTCAGAGGGAGTATGTAAATTAAACGGAACAGCCTTTTGGGGGGACATTTCAGAGGAGTGTGTAAATTAAATGGAACAGCCAATGGGTATGTAATTTAACTGGAACAGCCTTAACGCTTCACGCTGGTATTTCCAATTATGATATAATACGACCTGTCTGTTTAGTCCTACGTGTGTGGGGTGGATGGGTGTGTGGGTGTTAGTAACAATATAATTCGCAGGTGCTATCTGTGTACAAATTCTGAGTCCGGAAGCTGCTTTCTTTGATGAGAAACGGCCCGCCCTTTGTTTTAACATTTGGGGCCCTGGGGCCCATAATATTTGACTTATGAGGCCCATGTACATAATTACGTTGAAGTATAATTCTCAAGTGCTATCAGTAGACTTAAGCTGGGCAGTGTAGCTGCTTTATTTACTGAGTAACGGCCGGCCCTATGTTTTAGCGTTTGGGGCCCTGGGCCCATATTATGTGACATATGGGGCTCATATGTACATATAACTATATAATTCTCAGGTGCAATCTGTGTACAAACTCTGAGCCCTGAAGCTGCTTTATTTGATGAGAAACGGCCCGGCCCTTTGTTTTAACATTTGGGGCCCTGGGGCCCATAACATTTGACTTATGGGGCTCATGTACATATGTTGAAGTATAATTCTTAAGTACTATCAGAAAACTCAAGCTGGGCACTGTAGCTGCTTTATTTACTGAGTAACGGCCGGCCCTATGTTTTAGCTTTTGGGGCCCTGGGGCCCATATTATGTGACATATGGGGGTTATATATACATATGACAATATAATACTAAAGACCTATCTGTGTACCAAATCTGAACCCTGTAGCTACTTTATTTGCTGAGAAACGGCCGGCCCTTTGTTTTAACATTTAGGCCCCTGGGCCCCTAGCCTTGTACATATGGGGCCAAAATGGGCAAAAGGCACATCTACAACTTAGGGCCCATACATATGCCACATATGAGTCCTAGTCATCTTATACTTATAGAGCTAGACTTGTCAATCTGTTGCACCATATTTTAACATTTGGGCCCCTGGGGCCAATAATATATAACATATGGGGCTCTTGTATTTTGTAAATATAGAGTACCCCTAGGGCTATCAGTGTACCAACTTAGGGCCCTGAGGCTGCTTCATTTGATGAGAAACGGCGTGCTTTGAATTTTCACATTTGGGCCCCTGGGGCCCGTGACCTTTGACCTCTGGGGCCAAAATGGGCAAAAGGCACTTCTACGGGGTAGGGCCCATAAGTGTACCACATATGGGACCTGGGGCCCTTGTAGTTTTAGCGCTAGCCTTGACAGAATGATGTGTTTGATGGGAGGAAAAGGAGGAGGAGGAGGAGAAGAAACCACAGGATGGGAAGATACCCTGCATGCTATTGCATGCGGGTATAAATGTGAATTTACACAATAACCTGCGCATGCACGGCTATAGAGGCTGTGCATATGACGTATCCATGCGCGTATTTTTTGGGGGGGGGCTTTGGGGGCGCAAGCCCCCCGGGGTACAAGTAGGGGGCGGCCAAAATGAAGGGGCGGCAAAAACAGGGGCGGCAAAAACGAAGGTGCGGCAAAAAGAATTAGTAAATAAAAAAGGGCGGAAAAATTTGAAAAAGCATAAAAAATGTTGAAAAAATGTTACTATACATCAAAATATGCAGCTTTTAGGGCGCTTGCGCCTGAAACCCTTTTTTTTTTTTTTTTTTTTTTTGCTCTTCACTTTTTCAAACGACCGAGAAAAAAATTGGGTCAACTTTTTCTGGCTATTGAGGAAGGGGCGGCAAAATTGAATTTTCTTCAGCCCCCGGGGTTGGGGCGGCCACGGTACGCCACTGGTATCATACCGTAAATATGGCGGACTATTCAAATGCATTCAACAAAAGCATGATTGCAATCTACCGCGACAGTTCGCCTCACACATAAAAATTGCACTACCATCAAATAGGTTGATGACAACGTTTGATTGAATGGACTGCATTGCGCTACTGATTACGGTGAAGGACACCGGTTCAAATCCTTTGTTGGAATGTACATGCTATGCAATATCGATCAGCCAATCAGAAGGCAAAAAATTACGTCAAGTAGCCATGAGTTGATGCATGATCAATTTGCATAAAGTTTGCTCTATTGAATTATATGAATATTTCATGGTACCTACCTAAAAGAAAAACACCGATTGATGTCCAAATTTGGCTCAATTATACTAAGTAAATTATGGTTCATACTATCGAGTGAGTTTGATACATGTATTTTTATGAATGGACTGTATGTAGTATTAATGGTAGCACACAGCCGTATGTACATGTTAGCGCTGAAAGCATTGTACCATGTATTGCCAATGGCTTTATCGGGCCTTGTTTCACTACGAAACAGTGAAATTCGTGGTTGAAATTACATGTAATATGAAGATAACATATTCAAATCAATATTAATTGTGGTATTTTGACCTAAATACATTTGTTTAGCAAGATACGGCTTTCGAAAGGAGTGGATACGTGCAGTTAGCCTATACCGATGAGGGTCTGATCAGAGAGTTGATATTCTTGAGAGGGCACTCTATTCACGTGGTTTCTTTTCCAACGCTAAAAGATCACGAATTTTGGTGGTTTGCAAATAAAAAGTGTCCGCACTATCGATTGATTACGTAACTGTTATGAATAATTTATTAGGTTTTTCAATGCAATCGCCTCGACCCATTAATACATATTATCTGTATTATCAAAGTACTTGGAATAGCAATCCGGTGAGTTCACTGAACTACGCCCTAATACTGATGGCGTTTTAATGGCGTTTAATGGCGCTAATCCTCTCCATACACAGATGAACAAATACAATAGATGAAGGTCAACACGTATGACCTCCTATGTGACATGTTATATGTGATGTACAAAACCTGAATATCATAAAGATCAGTATTCGTTTGTGCATATGAACTGCACATTTACGTTGCTAGATATTACTCATTATATAAAATGACAAATATTGGTATTATGACAATACGGTATATACATTGTATATAAAACGACTATTAGATCCTACTATCATGGCGTCAGGTCAATGTTCATCATACCCCGTATGTTTCTTAAAATTCATTCATATTTGAGACAAATTGCTGTGCCAATTTTATTGGTGCACAAGTAGATCCGTGTTTTTTTTAATTTTAATTTCCTTTTAATGAAAGAATTAAGGTTTTCCACTGCACGGTGGCCACAAGGGTGATACTAATTTTAATGCTATATTTTCAAAACGAATACGTGCTCCCGGTTGGCTCTATAGCGATTTCACAGAAAAGGTATTTCTAGTGCAATGCAGCGTCGGACTCTAGCTGAGAGCGTAGCCTAAGTCATTCCGGACTCCAAAAAGGGCTCTCCATACACAAATGAACAAACACAAAGGAGGGTAGTCTCCTCCGTGACCGGCTTGATTTCGATGGAGCGGAACCAAATTGGCTGCGGAGGAGACGGGTCATTTTTCCATGCAAATTTTTCAGTGTCAGCCGCCTGGTCTGATTTTTACGTAGTCAAGTCCCCATACACGTTGAATGGGAGATGGCCTCGAACTTTTTCTAATGATACATCCTGTACTTGTATTGAGTTAAGGGAGGTGTTATGAGCGAACCGTGGTTTGGATTCCAGAGGGAGGGTGCCTGTAACAAAGAGGCACAGCCATCAGAAAATGAATAACTGGGAACTGAGATCGCGCGCCAAATAAACTTACTGCAGTAATTTTCCAAGTCTTTAAAAAAAATAGACATAGGTGGGAATCGAACCCGGCACCTTCCGGTTCTGAATCAACAGATAGTATCACTAAGCCAACTTCCTATCTGCAATAAAACCTGTGATATTAATTCTTGATAATGTTTAACGGAAAAATCAATACTAATG